>NW_026652279.1:103086777-103292378 GCF_009828535.3 Hylobates moloch
AATATATATCATATATTATATATGTAAATATAATATATGATATATATTATATATGTAAATATAATATATTATATTCTATATATAATATAATATATAATATTAATATATAAAATATATATTAAAAGAATGGTTTCAGCACAAAAATCAGTACACTGGAGTTGTATGTATAAGAAACGCTAGCATATTAAGTAGGAAGCTTTCTTAAATAGTCAAGCTTTCTTGGGGTGCCTGCCTGGGACTACCTGCCTCGTCTTTGGGCACTGTTTGGATCATGCACTCTCGACTCATTATGATGGGCAGCAAGCCTGGTGACACCAGCTCCCTGGCCACAACTGATCCCACCAGGGGGAGCTCTCTGGTCCACATTGGGCCAATCAGATCCTCTTTCCGGGAATTTGGGATTGGGAATTAAAGTAGTGGATTCCCTAAAATATTTTTGGGGCGACTTTTAAACTTTTTCATTGTAAGCATATAGGATTAGTAGCAAAAGAGGTGATTTCCTGGGTTACACATATACTTACATTTTAAATAAAATAATTACATCACTGTTTTACCCATATCCAGTGGAGTCTCAATTCATCCATTAAATCCACCCATTCATCATCCATAAAAAAAACAAACAAGCACTTTATTAACAGCTTGGTTACATACATGTAATTGTATGGTTTTGAGTTATTTTCTTAGTATTGATTTCTATTTTTACTGTGCTGTGATCTGAGAATGTGGTTGGTATGATTTCAGTTTTTTTGAATTACAATAGGACATGTCACATTATTTTTTCTCCTTAAACCTATAGTTCCACTACAAATTCTCCATTTGCTTAATTGATCAGAATTACATGGTTCTCCAGAATGAAAATTCCCATGTAAACTGAAATTAGAAATTTAAAATTTTTCAGTGACCATAAGACTCTAAGCATGTTAAAAACAAGTTAAATATACTACATATTTTCATAAATATTCAACATAAAAGTAAAATTTTATTGGCCCTTTAAACTTTTAGTTCATGTATCCAATGATTAAATATTACATACTGATCACTATCACTTATTCCTATTATCCCTGTTTTTACAGAGATATAGCTGTAATCAATATATATTAATTCCAATAAATATGCAAAAAAGGTAACTATGAGATGATGACTATATTAATTTACTTGACTGTAGTAACCACTTCATTATATCAAAACGTCCCATGTTGTCAACCTTAAATATCTGCAGTAAAAAAATTTTTAAGTATGTATTAAAAATCAATCAATAAAAAGGCAGAGAAGATTAGCGGTAATTTGTGTATCATTCAATAACTTAAAACTTTTCTCAATTTTATGCCAAAAATTATGGAGTGATGTCCATCAAACGCCTTTTTAATCATCTATCTGTGGACAACTTGAGTAGCGCCTTCTTCAATTTTGACAGAAGCAATGAAGTGGACGTGTCCTGACTTGCCTGGTAGCCGAGGCTTCAGTGCCCCACCCACCTCCTATCGGCAGTGGCAGTGCTCATATCAGGACATGCTGGCGGGTGTCTGACTGTAAATACGCATGTCTGTCCCCGGGAGAGCTTCCCCTTTGCCTGAGTGTGAGGGAGACGAGGGGCAGGGAGGTAATGCCCTGGGACCAGCCCTCGGTGGATGACAAAGGAGATCTGGAGGATGAACACCCCAGCTTCCCAGCCGGTCAGGTGGGATAGCCTTGAGTGCTCCACGGCAGCTCCCAGAGTCTCCTACCTGAGCTCAGGCCCAGCCTCTCACAGTGGTAATGTGCTCAGTAAGGCACTCTGTACCAGCTTCCTTCTCTTCACAGTCACTTCCGGCTCCCCTCTGGTGCCTCCTGGGATTGTCACAGGATCCTTAGGATATCGCTTCACCAGCCGGAAACCTCTGTAGCCAGTGGCACCTCTGCTTGGGTTTTGCTTGCATCCACTGGGTTTGTTCTCGGCACGTCAGGCTGCGCTTGGCTTGTGCTACCAGCCTGGATCCCACTCCTGCCAAAGTCAAGCCAGGCACAGAGAGGCAGGGAGTGTGTGAATGAGCAATCACGGGTTCTGGCCACTGCGCACAGCCAGGTGTGCCAGCTGCAGCAGGGTGGGCAGCTCCAGGCACCGGCACAGGCAATGACTTTGTGCGAGGCTATGGCTGGACCAGACATACTACAAGCGGCTTCTGCTTGTATCCAGACTAGTGTCTGGGCAAGGTGGAAACAGTGGTGCCTGCAAGCTTGGAGACGCCAGGAACTGCAGAGCCCCAAAGAGAGTGTTATAGCACGTCACAGCCCTTGCTTGGGAGCCCCAAGTTCTGGGCTCCCTCTACCTCTGCTCACCTGACATAGTGTATTCTGAGTTCTGTGGTTTTGTTCCTTGCTGATTTAAAATATATTTCTAGCACACATATAGGCATGTCAATAACATAATGATTAATTTTAATTGCTTTTGACTTTTATAAAAAAGATTTTTTAAAGTCAGTGTGGGCTGATATAACAAAGTACTGTAGACTGAGTGGCTTATAAACAATAGGAATTTATTTCTTACAGTTCTGGAGGCTGGAAGCCCAAGATCAGAGTGCCAGCCTGGTGGGGCCCTGGGGAGGACCCTCTTCTGAGTTGCAGACTGCCATCTTCCTGTTGTATCCTCAAAAGGTGAAAGGAGCACTATCGAGCTCTCAGGCCTCTTCTTATAAGGGCACTAATCCCATCCAAGAGGGCTCTACCTTCATGACCTGATTATCTCCCACAGGCCCACACTGGGATTAGGGTTTCAACATATGAATTCTTGGTGCAGCGGGGGAAGCACGAAAATTTAGTCCATTGCAGATATCATGCCATATATAATCTTCTGGGACTTTTTCCCCACTTAATTTTTTTTTATTACGAAGAGTCATTCATATTGTAGTTAGCTGTGATTCATTCATCTTCACTGCTACATAGTATTCCACAGTGTGAATATACCATAATTTATTAATCTGGCCTTCTTGACTCCAGAGTGTAGGCTTTACCATATGTTGCTGTAATCAACATCACTGTGGTGAACATTCTCATAAGGGGCTCTCTCTCCTTGTGCACACATGCCGGAGTCTTCCTTGGTTTCTACCAAGGAATGAAATGCAGGGTTATTAGTAGGGTGTGTGAATGTCAACTTCACAAGATAATGCCAGACTCTTTTCCAAAGCAGTTGTAGCAATTTATACTCTTGCCAGCAATGTTTAAGCTATCTTATTCATCTATCCACTTTAGTATTTGGTGTTGCCAGACTTAATTTTTGCCAATCAAATGGATGTAAATTGGTGTCTTTTTATGGTCTTGATTTGCATTTCCAGAGTTATTTATGAGGAGTTCAATAAATGGCACTGGAGAAAGTTACTATCCATATGAAGAGTAAATTAGATTTCTATTTTACATCAGACATGCAAATCAACTCTGGATGGATTAACCATTCAAATATCAAAAGCAATTAAAACTTTCAGAAGGAAATGGTGAATATCTTTAGATCTTGAGGGTAGGGAAGGCTTTCTTAAACATCGGACACAAAAAAAGCCCACTATAGAATGGAAGTGTGATGAATTTCATTACATAACAATTAAAAACTTGTGTTCATCAACAACGTGTTAAATAAGGTCAAAAGATAAGCTACAGAGAGGATGTATCACGTTTAACAAAAATTCTATATCAAAATAATTTTAAGAACTCCTATAAATCAGTAAGAAGAGAACACAACTCAACAGGAAAATATGCAAAATAAATTCCTATTGTTTATAAGCCACTCAGTCTACATACAAATACATAAATTGGTATTTCACAGAAGAAACACATAAGGCCAATACTTATATGATGAGACACTTAATTTCATCATTTTAAAAAGCATCTTTTGAGGAAAAACAGGATATTTTATGGTCTTCTTATTCCAGGTTAAGGGAAAATAAGCATCTAGGAAAAAAAATTCAACCAGCATTCATCCAATATTCCAGAAAAAGTAACTAAACCTAAAAGAAAGTAGAATATTTACCAATGTATTTTAAGTTTACCCTCTGATTTTGTTTATGTAATAACAAGAATTTTGTTATTGCACATTGTCAACACTCAACAATAATTGATTGATTGATTCACAGTGCCTGATTTTCTATAAGCCTAAATTAGATTTCTTTCAAACTGGAAACAGATGGGTACGTGCTTTTAGGGTATTAATAAACACTATAGAACATGATCTTCTTTCTCTGAACTCTGTGCCCTGTTGGCTGTAAGAGTAAAGCGTTCACTTGAAGGAAGAAATCAGATTTAATCTAAAAGGCATGGTATAGCTATGCAGAGCCCAGATCCTTGTGGTTGAAACAAAGTGCTTAGTCGGCATTGCTCAGGCAAATCAGAGCAACAAGGGGATAGGAATGCCCCCAGGTCACTGCACACGCTGATCTCCGAATCAACTGAATGAGCTTTTATGAAACATGTCTCCCCATAAATATATGCAAATATTATGTATCAATTTAAAAAGTTAAAAAAACAAACACCAGGTACCACATTGTAAGGTGCCCTTACAGAGCACTGGTTTAATAAAGGTGACATTTCTGAGAGTATTCACTTCTTTTTGTATCAGATTGGTAAAATGTGAGCTCAGCATTTTATTTATAGTCAGGAAATAATGTTAATATTTTACTGAAAATATTAATATTTCTAAAGATTGATCAGTACAAGAGTGTCCACACAAAATTCATCAACATGGTAAGATTGCCTTATGTTTTCTGCGGAAAGGTATAACATAATTTGGTATAATTTTTCTGTAGGTAATGTGAAAATACACACTCAAAGACTTAGAATTTTATATTTTTCTCTGACCCAGCAATTTAATATCTATAAATTTATTCTAAGGAAACAATCATAGATGAGTCTAAAAATATAGATCTTAGAATATTTATCAGAGTATATCTATGATAGTGAAAAAGTAAAAATCTAAATGTTAAAAAATGGGGAACTGATTAAATTGCAGTTTATCCACATACCTATTAAAATGATGAGAAATAATATTTAAAGACATGGAAACTGATCATATGGTTACAGGTTATAAACAGTATATAAAATACAACTCTGTTTAAAATACATACACCAATCTATGCCTAAAGAAAACATTGAAAAGATATGTACCCAATAGAAAAGACAGCACAAATGATTAGAAGGTCCACAGGAAGGAGTAGCAGAGATGGCAAGCATAGGAGTGAAGAAACAAAAACAAAAACAAAAAAGTGGGAAAAATACTGGTTTGAGGTATGAAAAATGTAAGTTTGAATGAACTCTCAAAGAAGAAAAGCAGATTACATCTAGAATATAAAAAGCAACCCAAGCAGAAGCTCTGTTAATATTACACTCAAATTGAAAGGCTTGGCTGCCCTTAAGAGCATATTTAGTGAGAGTGAAGAACATCTGAAAACTATGTTAGATCCAGGGTTCAACACATCTGGCTACTATGTGCCCGGCGCTGCAGTGCCTCTGTAATCCTCTCCATAACCCTGGGATAAGTGAAGCTGGGAAAGGCCAGGTGGGCAAGGTCACATGGCTATGACAGGGTGAAGCTGGGATTCTGAGCTGAGTCTGGCTATCACTAGTGCACAATGCAAAAAAGAAACGGTTGGTAACAAAAATCTTCCATGCTTTTGAACTTAAGCCCCTTGGTGGAGAAAAAGCCTGTCAAACTGTGGTATACTAGGAATGCCTTATCAATATCTCAAAAATTGACAATGCTGTGGGCTATGCTACAGGTCAAATTACATATGTGAAAAATCATTAAGTGGACACAACAGACCACAGATGGTCTATAAACATTGATTACAGCCCTGCCATATGCATGTGCCTATACTGACAAAGATGGGGGGTGAATTGTACTGATGTATGTTGATGCATTATTGAATGTGTAAGAGGCTTTTGTGCAAGCGAGGACCAGTCTCTTCTATTATGCCTTATGTAATGTAACAATGCATATTCCTATAAACATTTTAAACAATTAGCATTCCTCTATTCATTAAAGTTTATACTTCCTTACATCTGTATATAGGACTTCCACAATAATAAATAAAAATGTTTGAATTTTTACCAATTATAATCCCTCATACTTATCAATATTGACTAGAAGCCATCTTATAAATGTTTCTAAATATTTGATTAAGTCATCAGTCCAGTAGACAAACTTCTCATAAATGTTTTAAACACCTAAAAAGCTACTTAACCAGATACTAAATAGCACAAAGATCTTACAATACTCTTTTATGTCTAGCTTCTTTTGCTTATTATATTTTTGTGATTCATCTGTGTTTCTGCATGTATCAACACTTCATTCCTTTTCATTGCTCAGTGGTATTCCATACTATGGATATACCACAAGTTTCTTACTCATTCACTTGTTGATGAACATTTGGGCAGTTTCCAATTTTTGGTTATTATAAATAGCAACTGTTGGCATTCGTGTGCTAGCTAGCTTTGTGCAGATATACAGGCTTTTATTCTTACTCTGTTCTTATTCTTATCCTTATGCCTTCTCAGTTACATATTTGAAATTACAGCAATTTGATCCAATTTTATTTCTGTTTTTCCCCCTAAAGTTGCAGTAATCTTATCAGATTATAAAGGTAAAAATAAAACAAAACAAAAATTAGATCTTCTGCAGTTTCAAGATCTGTGAGGTTCTTGGTTGAAACCTCAATTTGATTTCATAGTCCAGTGTAAGGCAAAACCTGAATCATTAGCCAAGTGCCTTTTATACTTAAGTTGCACCTTGTTTAATCAATGGGAATTTTAAGTCGATGACTTTCTCATAGATTTTGGTTTGTTGAAATTTGGTATATTTCTCAGAAATTATGTTGGTTTAGGTTTCCGATGGCTTTGACAAACTCATTGTTCTGCCATTATGATATATTCACCTTGTTTGATGTTTTAATTGAAAACACATTACTGCCTTATGAGTATCTTATTACAATGAATCATTTGGAGGTTTTCTTTTCCAGGAGAAGAGGAACCAAGTTAGCTCTCTTCTTTGGGCCATTTGGCTAGTTAATCATTTTGGAATATAAAGATTTTGATTGGTTATTATGCAATATGTGTTGATTGACAACTGGATCCCTTTCTACCTTGTTATAAGTGTACAGCTGGTGCTGATCAGATTTCTCTGTTTTTGGTACAGTTTCTGCTTTTCCTGGAATTGTTTCATTAACTTGTGGATTTATGTGTGTGTGTGTGTGTTCACTTATTGCTTACACAGATTCCAGAAGAACTATGCTTTATAAGCCAACATGTACTTAAGAGGAGACACAAACCTCCAAATATATTAACATATGTAATAATGTTTTTATGACTACCTTTCTGTAAATTTTATATAGACTTTTCTCTGTTGAGTATCATAATGAACTTACAGGTGCTCACAGACTCGTTCAGTTCAATTAGGATACTTTATACTCATTCAATTCAATTAGGATACCAGTTCTCAAAATGTGGACCCTGGATCAGCAGCTGCAGCTTCACCTGGGAACATATTAGAAATGCAGATTCCTGGGCCCCACTCCAGACCCACAGAATCAGAAACCGGCAGTGGACCCAGCCATGTGTGTGTTTTAACCCCTCCAGGGGATTCTGACACTCTCTCAGGTTTGAGAATCACTGATTTCCACTGCATATACAGATGATGATACTTAAATTGTCATTACATGGCAGATGGAGCCTACCCCAAGTTGCTGTACTCCAGACATTTTCAAAAAACATCTTTGCTTTCTGGAAACAATAGGATATTCCAGTTTCAAAGTAATCTTTTTTCCTTCTCTAAGACATTCAATCAGCTGTTACTCTCCAGGGAGTCTTTTTTCCTTTTAGTGAAATTAGAGAACAAATTCCTGGTGCTGGTGATGCTCACGTGTACTAGGGATGATCCAAAGAACAGCTACTGATGTTGGGCCACATTTATTGAGAGCTTAAAGGTTCTGTACTCACACTGACCTCCCCCCTGCATTTAACATAAGTTACCATATTCAACTTTACTTATGGTAGATTTTATTGAACGCTAAGATTTTCTACTACCTTGACAACATAAAGCTTAATATTTCATTGCTTCTTTTTCATGCAAAGTTACCCAAACTCTAAATGTTTAAGAAGTTAGTAAGTTAACTATGTTTCCTTCTCAAAAAGGTCATCTTTCTGAAGAGCAATCAAGAGGATAAACATCTCATTCAGGAAGCCATGAGGTTAGCTGTACAACGAGTGGGTTCCTCTCCCCCACTCTAAGTGTGACAGGATGGGGTCATGAGGAGTGCTGCTTCCATAGCCCTGGGACCCCCTGTAGCTAGTCTGTTTCTTATTATTGAAAACATGATCATTACCCTATTCATATTTCATTGTAATTAGTGTGATCATCTTGAAGTTTTCTCTGCCACAAGAATCTGGAAAAAGATGCTACTTAGCAAGGAATATTGCATTCTTCTACTTCTCCCCACTCACACGATGCTGGCAGTGTGTCAGCCTAATTTATGTGTGTGTTCATTTAATCATTTCCACCCCATGAGCACCTGTGTTAGAACACAGGGAAGGGTAAAGTAATCACACTGGAATGTACAAAACAGGGCTGTGGGATAGTAGAAGATGGAGACTCCACGCCTGGTCCTTACAAAGTCATGATTTACTGCTCCATTCCCAACCTCGACTCCAAACCAAAGCAGATGTTCATCTAAAATAAGCTGTGGGTAGAGCAGATGGGTAATGTGGAGGTGGGAGCAGAGGAGGACAAATAAGGGTCAGGTGAGCGAAGAATTTTAGATTTCTGTATATCTTTTTTTTTTTTTCTGACGGTGGTGAAAATAATCTCTTGCATTAATAGTCTGTGTCTCACGTGTCCATGTGAAGAGACCACCAAACAGGCTTTGTGTGAGCAACATGGCTGTTTATTTCACCTGGGTGCAGGCGGGCTGAGTCCAAAAAGAGAGTCAGCAAAGGGTGGTGGGATTCTCGTTAGTTCTTACAGGTTTTGGGATAGGCGGTGAAGTTAAGAGCAATGTTTTGGGGGCAGGGGGTGGATCTTACAAAGTACATTCTCAAGGGTGGGGAGAGTTACAAAGAACCTTCTTAAGGGTGGTGGAGATGGGTAGGGGAGATTACAAAGTACACTGATCAGTTAGGGTGGGGCAGAAACAAATCACAATGGTGGAATGTCATCAGTTAAGGCTATTTTCACTTCTTTTGTGGGTCTTCAGTTGCTTCAGGCCATCTGGACGTATACGTGCAGGTCACTGGGGATATGGTGGTTTAGCTTGGGCTCAGAGGCCTGACAATCTGTTAACTTTATTGTATTCTAATAGTGTTGGACTATGTATTGGAACTAGGTGGTCTTTATCTGAGAAAGTTTAACACCATTTATAAAATAACCAAGCACGCAAATGAACCATCCCCACTGGTGCAAGGAAGAAATTCGCATTTGCTTTCCACTTAGTCTTACAAAGTCTGTCTCCACATTTAGGAGTGTCAGAGACATCAGTACAGAAAAATGCTACTGGAAACGTGGAGAGAAAGAGGAATGTGTATCTTCAGAAGGGAGAGACAGACTCAAATTTGCCCAAAAAATGACTCCCTGGGTGATCTTCAGAGACTCAGTTAACCTCTCTGCATTCGTGTCTTGGTTTACTAGGGGGGGCGTAAATTTGCTCTTCCTTAACTCATGAACAACACAGCCCTAAATGTATGAGACAGATTTGTGTTTTTGGAAGACAATGTAAAAAGGCATATTGTATAGTTATTTTTGTGAATACATTTGTAAATACATTTGTAAATGTTGATATTGTATATTTGTGACACACTGATAGTTAATAAAGGATTTTTGCATTGTGGCTCTTATTTAAATATTCCCAAAAGCTAAAGTCGCCAGGTTGTTTTCTAATTTTATATGTGAGGAAGCCGAGGCTCAGAAAGGTTGCACATCCTGGCACACAGCTAGTTTATGGGCCGGGCAAATATCAGAGTCCAGGTCTTCTGACCCTTAGTTCAGAGTGCTCTTACTAGGAACCAACTGCACCTTTACTGTTGCTAATTAGAGAAATGTGTGTGGTGATCGTTCACTCATTCATCCACTCAACAAATGTAAATTAAATACTTACCAAGTGGCAGGCACCAGGGTAC
Organism: Hylobates moloch; assembly: GCF_009828535.3. Taxonomy (NCBI): domain Eukaryota; kingdom Metazoa; phylum Chordata; class Mammalia; order Primates; family Hylobatidae; genus Hylobates; species Hylobates moloch. Next base: position 103,096,900 of record NW_026652279.1, read on the forward strand.
AAAAACACCAGTGACATAGATCACAATTTGCACAGCTGGTTTGGGTTGCAAAGGGAGTGCTAGCTTATTTCTAGCATTTGAAACATTTTTTTTTTTCCTCTGTCACATTAGGACTAAAAAGGTTTGAGTCCTATTCTCCTTCCCATTGATTATGGGTGTGGCTGAACCACTCAGAAATTCATCACCGGTAACCAAGTGAGTTAAATGGTCTTTGAATGGGTTGCAGGCTGTGGGTGTGGTGTGATGTGGTGTGGTGTGGTGTGGTGTGGTGTGGTGTGGTGTGGTGTGGTGTGTGGTGTGGTGTGGTGTGGTGTGGTGTGGTGTGGTGTGGTGTGGTGGGGGCAGCATTGCTGGAGAGAGCAGAGAGGGCAGGGTAGACCTTGGGCCCCGGGAGTGGATCCTGAGGACACCGCTTGTCTTTTTGATTCCCAGGTGGTGGCAGCAGGAAGTTGTAAAACCCAGCTGTGGGGAAACTCCTGTTTTGAGGCTGCTCAAGAAGTGCTGTGGTTGTTTTGGCTTAAAATCACATTAAAGTGCTTTTCTTAGGCTGTGTGTGGTGGCTTACCCCTGTAATCCTAGCACTTTGGGAAGCCGAGGTCAGGAGTTTGAGATACCTGAGTTACCTGAGGTCAGGAGTTTGTGACAAGTCTGGTCAACATGGTGAAACCCCATCTCTACTAAAAATACAAAAAAATTAGCCGGGTGTGGTGGCACATGCCTGTAGTCCCAGCTACTTGGGAGGCTGAGGCAAGACAATCGCTTGAACCCTGGAGGCAGAGGTTGCAGTGAGCCGAGATCACACCACTGCACTTCAGCCTGGGTGCGACAGAGTGAGACTCCATCTCAAAAAAAAAAAATAATAAAATAAAGTGCTTTTCTTTCTCTAAGAGTTAAAAAGTCGACCAGCCTTTCCACTCTTAAGTATTTACCCAGGAGAAAACAATAGCATCTGCCTGTCCTTGTATTTGTAATAGCTCAAAGTTGAAACAGCCCAAATGTCCATCAGCAGGTGAGTAGATAAACAATTGTGATGTATTCATTCAATGGAATATTATTCTGCGATAAAAAGGAGTGAACTATTGATATATACAGCAACATGGAGAAATCTCAAACACTAATTATAGAAAGAGTACATACTGCGTGATTCCATTTATATAAAATTCTAAAAATTGCAAATCAATCCATAGTGACAGAGAATGGATCATTGGTTGCCTGGGAATGGGGAGGGGACAGGAAAGAGTGAGAGGGGATTAGAGTGGGGAGTTGGTTATGTTCACTACCTTGTGAATGTACCCAATTATGTTTGTTGTAGTCAGTTATATTCACAGAAATCTGTAAAAAAAAATTACAGATATTTTTCATTCTCTAAAAACTCCCATCTTCTTAGCCATGCTAGGCTTTCTTTAAGGAGGGCTCTTTCCTCTGGAACATTCTGCTTACATTTGTCCCTCATTTATTATAAATCACTGGTGGTCCCTGCTAGGAAGCAGGCAGTTAGCAGGAGTTAGGGAGGCAGTGTGGGAGGAAGGTCACTTGGGGTCATGGAAAGAGGTCAACTAAGGAGTCAGACAGATGGGGTGCAAAGCACGGTATCCCATTAGCTGGGTCATGTCAGGTGGGTTCTTTGCTGTTTGAACCTCGGTTTTCTTCATTTTTTTGTAATTAAAAAAGTTTTAATGGATGCATAATAGTTATACAGATTTATGGGTATGTGTGATATTTTGTTATGTGCATAGGATGTGTAATGATCAAGTCAGGGGATTTAGGGTATCTGTCACCTTGTGTATTTGTTTCTATGTGTTGGGAACATTTTAAGTCCTCTCTTCTAGCTATTTTTGAAATATAACTCAATTTTCTTCCCTGTAAAGTGGAGATCCTAATACTGATATCATGGGTTCGTCAGGAGGACAGAGGGTGAATGTGAAGGGTCTGATATGTGTCAGGTGCCAGGGTGGCTTCTCCTTCCTACAGACTGTGCCAGGGACACCCATTTGCCAGAGAAATCTTAGGCTTTTCTGGGACTTTTTAGGATGGTTAGAACAGTGGCATTTTGGCTTGAAGATGGTGATTTCGTGGGTCTGGATGCAAAGAAGCACATGTGCTTGCTTTTGAAAAAGGAAACAGGATAGAGCTTATGGGTAGAAGATCCTGATAATCAGGGAAGGCAAACTGCATAGCTGCCCCTGTTTTAAAAAAAGTATTACTGAGATATATTTATATACAGTTATGTGCATAATAAATCTTAACTGTACAGTTCAATGGGTTCTGACAAAGGCACACCGTCATGTAACAATCACCCAAATCAAGGTGGAACTTCTGAAATTTCCCTTGTGCCCCTTTCCAGTGGGGAGCACCTTACCCTGGAAGCAGCCGTTGATCTGACACATAGCTCCACAGATCAGTTTTACACATCTGGACTTTGGATCCATATAAATGGAACTATATAGTATGTACTTCTGTTAGTTTTCTAGTTGTTGCTGTAACAAATTAGCACAAATTTAGTGGCTTAAAATAACACAAATTTAAATACATATTATTTAATAAACAATAAAGTTTTTTATATTAGAAGTCCAACAGAGTTGGACTTTGCTGGACCAAAGTCAGGGTATCTGCTGGTCTGTGTCCTTTTCTGGAGGCTCTAGGGGAGAATTTATTTTCTTGTCTTTTCCAGCTTTTAGAGGCCACCTGCATTTCTTGGCCCATGGCCCCTTCCTCTGTCTTCAAAGCCAGCAATGTTGCATCTCTACCATTCCTCTGTAGCCATCTCTCTCTCCGACCACAGCCAGGAAAGGTTTTCTACTTCTAAGAACTCATGTGATTAGACTGGGCCCACGTGGATAATCCAGGCATATCGCCCTATTTCAAGATCCTTAATCTTCATCATATGCAGTCCCTTTTCCTAGGTAAGGTAACATACTGATTGCAGGGATTAGGATGGTCGTCTTTGAGGGGTCATTATTCCACCTACCGCAGCACTCTTGCAAACATACTGTTTCTAAGATTTATCCATGTGTGTGTCAGTAGTTTGTTCTATTGCCGAGCAGTATTCCACTGCATGAATATACCACAGTTGTGAGTTCATTCTTCTTTTGATGAACATTTGCGTTGTTACCAACTTTTGGCTATTATGAATAAATATTCCTTTTTATATTGTTTTTCATTTCTTTGAGGATAAATATGTAGGAGAATTGCTAACTTATAGGGTAATTGTATATTTGACTATTCATATGATTATTGGTCATTAATATATATTCTTTTGTGAGTTGTATGTTTCAATGTTCTGCCATTTTTAATTTTCACCAGTTTGTCTGTTTGTGATTACTTTGTAGATGGGTCTTTCTATATTCTGAAAACAAATCCTGGCTGGGTGTGGTGACTCACGCCTGTAATCCCAGCACTTTGGGAGGCTGAGGTGGGCAGATCACCTGAGGTCGGGAGTTTGAGACCAGCCTGGCCAACAGGGAGAAACCCCATCTCTGCTAAAAATACAAAAACTAGCTGGGAGTGGTGGCTCATGTCTGTAATCCCAGCTACTTGGATGGCTGAGGCATAAGAATCACTTGAACCTGGGAGGTAGAGGTTGCAGTGAGCCAAGATCGTGTCACTACACTCTAGCCTGGGCAACAGAGTGAGACTCTGTCTCAAAATAAATAAATAAATGAATAATTTGTCAGAGATATGTATTACAATATTTTCTTCCAGTCTGTGGCTTGTCTTTTTCTAATGGCCTCTTGGATCAGTGAAAGTTTTTAGTATTGATAAGGTCTAGTTTCTCAAATTTTAAAAAATAATTAGTGCTTTCTGTAACCTGTCTAAAAAAATCTTTTACTACATCAAGGTCATGAAGATATTCTTCTGTTTCATTTTGAAAGTTTTATAGTTTTAGCTTTCACATTTAGGTCTATGATCTATTTTAAATTAATTTTTATGGGGGGTATATAGTAGATGTTACAGTAAAATGTTTTCTGTACAGATGGCCAGTTATTCCAGCACCACTTTTTAAAAACACTTTTCTTTGCTCATTGAATTTCATGGACAGTTTTATTTATCAATTAATCAAATATGTATATAACTATTTTTGGACTTTATTCTGTTCCAATGGTCCATTTGCCAGTCCTTGGCAAATACCACACTGTTTTAATTATTGTAACTTTATAATATGTCTCGAAACCATGTAGGGTAACTTTATCCTTCTTTAGTATGATTTTAGTTACTATAGGTCAATTTGGGGTTTATTTCACTATTGTGGATAAATTATGTCCCACTCCACAAGATATGTTCAAATCCTAACCCCTGTACCTGTGAATGTGACCTTACTTGGAAATAGTGTCTTTTCAGATGTAATCAAGTTAGGATGAGGTCATACTGAATTTGGGTGGGCCTAATATAATATGATTGGTGTCTTCCTAAAATGAGGAGAAAAGACACAGCTAAAGACACATGGGGAACACCATGTGAAGATGGAGGCAGAGATGGCAGTGATGCATCTACAAGCCAAGGAATGCCAAAGACTGCCAGCAGACCACCAGAAGCTAGGAAACTGTGTTAGTCTGTTCTCATGCTGCTGATAAAGACATACCTGAGACTGGGTAATTTATAAAGAAAAAGAGGTTTAATGGACTCACAGTTCCATGTGGCTGCGGAGGCCTCAAATCATGGTGGAAGGCAAAAGGCTATCTTACATGGCGGCAGAAAAGAGAGAGAATGAGAGCCAAGTGAAGGGAGTTTCCCCTTATAAAACCATCAGATCTTGTGAGACTTACTACCACGAGAATGGTATGGGGGAAACTGCCCCCATGATTCAGTTATCTCCCAGTGGGTCCCTCCCACAACATGTGGGAATTATAGGAGCTACAATTCAAGATGAGATTTGGATGGGGACACAGCCAAACCATATCAGAGAGGCCTGGAACAGATTCTCCCTTAGAGACTTCAGTGGGAACCAACCCTGCCAACACCTAGATTTTGAACTTCTAACCTTCAAAAGTTGGTAAGAGAAAACCTTTCTACTGTTTTAAGCTACCCAGTTTGTGACTCTTTGCTACGGCAACCCTAGCAAAAGAATACAGTCACTGAAACAGGACTCATCCTTGCTTAAGCCATAAGGAAACGACTGTCTATTAAACTCACAATTCCAGGGTTGAGAGATTCCAGACAGGATTTGTTTGAGGCATTTGGTATCAGGGTTAGGTTCAGTTGTAAAGATTAGAAATCCCCTAAATAGTGGCTTACACAAGATGAACTTTTTTTTTTTTAAAACGGAATTTCACTCTTGTTGCCCAAGCTGGAGTGCAATGGCGTGATCTCAGCTCACTGAAATCTCCGCCTCTAGGATTGAAGCGATTCTCCTGCCTCAGCCTCCCAAGTAGCTGGGATTATAGGTACACCGCACCATGCCTGGCTAATTTTTTGTATTTTTAGTAGCAACATGGTTTCACCATGTTGGCCAGGCTGGTCTTGAACTCTTGACTTCAGGTGATCTGCCTGCCTTGGCCTCCCAAAGTTCTGGGATTATAGGTGTGAGCCACCGTGCCCAGCCCACAAGTTGGACATTTTATTTTACCTTTCTCTTGTTGGTAATCCAGGGACAGTGGGTGTAGCAGCTTCATGGCATCAGGGATCCAAGATTCTCTCACCTTTTGTTGCCATCCTCAATAAGTGGCTTCCACCCCATGATGTGAACTCTAGCTTTGGGTCTGTCTTTCATGGAACAGGAAGAAGCAAGGATGAGGGTGCTTGTCCCCTTCCTGTAAGGAGGCATTCCCGAGGTTTCACAGGATACTTCTGCTTACAGCCTGCTGTCCAAAATTTAGTCACATTACCACACCTAACTGCAAAACAGGCTGGGAATATAGTCTTTATTTCAGGAATCCATGGGTCCACCTATTCATTACTAAACAGGATGGGGAGACCTGATACTAGGAAACAACTAGAAGTTTTTCCACAGAGTGTCTGTGGAAGAACATCAGGTGATTGGGTGTAAGAAACTTGAGAGTTAAAAAAGTCAGTTCTGGAAATAAAGATTTGAAAGCTCTTGCATGTTAGGTAAGATTTTGAGAGGGGAGGAGATGGCCCGAAGAGAGTGTAGAGTGGAAAGAAAAGGTCAAGTAGGGAACCACTGACATTAATGAATTCACACACAGAAGGAGGACTCAGCAGGGGCCCGAGAAGAATGATGAGGCCAGGAGCTGGATACTCAGGACAGGTTTCAAGGAGAGAGTGGTCAGGAGTGGGTGGGGGAAGAGATGCTGCTATTGTCTCCACTGTCCTCCAAAATTCTTATGTTGAAACTTAATTGCCAGTGTAAAAGCCTTAGGGGATGGGTTAATTCCCTTCTGTCCATTCTACCATGTGAGAACAAAGCAAGAAGGCCCTCATCAGACACTGGATGCTGGTGCCTTGCTCTTGGATTTCCCAGCCTCCAGAACTGTGAGAAATACATTTCTTTTTTAAAATTTATTTTCTTAAAAAATACTTTTGGTAGAGATGGCATCTTGCTATAATTGTCTGGGCTAATCTCGAACTCCTGGCCTCAAATGATACTCCTGCCTCGGCCTCTCAAAGTATTGGGATTACAGGCATCAGCCACTGCACCGAGGGACATTTGTGTTCTTTATAAATTATCCAGTTTGCAGTATTTTGTTATAGCAGCACAAGTGGACTAAGACAGATGCCAATTAAGAAAAAGAACTGGTCTTTAAAAACACAAGAAACTGTGGTTGTCCTGTTTCAAATCAAAGGCTAACTCGTCTTTTTCTGGAAGGAGATCTGTGTGACTGAATGACCTTCTGGAACTTGGAATGTGTGTAAATCCCACTATAAGGATGTGATGGTTAATTTGGGCCTACGGCCAGACACAGAAAGACAAACACCACATGATCTCCCTCATATGTGGAATCTAAAAAAGTTGATTTCATACAAGTAGAGAGTGGAATAGTGGTTACCAGAGGCTGGGAGGGTAGGGAGGAGGAGGGAACAGGGAGAGGTTGGTCAATGGGTACAAAGTTACAGTTAGACAGGAAGAATAAGTTCTGGTGTTTTATCACACAGCTGGGTGACTATAGTAAATAACAACGCAGTATATATTTCAAGAACCTAGAAGAGAAGGTTTTGAATGTCATGACAAAGAAATGATAAATGTTTAAAGTGATGGCTATGATAACTATCCTGATCTGATCATTATACAATGTAAACATATATTGAAACATCACACTGTAACCCATACATATATACAATTATTATATGCCAATTATAATTAAAAATTAATAAAAGATTTAGGCTCAGGGCTGATGAAAGACACAGCTCCCTGTCCCTTCTCAGTGAGGGACGAGATGGTCACTCATCATCTCTGTCACTATGGTCAGGTGGCTGAGGACCAGAGGAGGCCCTGGGACAGAAAAGGGGCTGAGTTTAAGCTTTGCCTTTTATCTGCTTCTAGGGAAGGAATCAAGATGCATACAGAAGGGGACTCACATGCATGCGCAGGAGATATGTACAAGGATGGTAACTGTAGCATTATCTGTGAGAGAGAAACACTGGAAATAACCCAAGTGCCTATCAACTGGAGAGTAGATGAATAAATCATGCTGTAGGCATTCAATGGGCTTCTATTTGGCAGATAATGAATAAACTAGATCTGTGTGTATCTCAATATGTGCAAAAGCAATATTGAATGAAAATAAAGCATGTTGCAGCATGAAAGCAGTTATGTAAACTAGAAAAACCACAGAAAGAAATTCTGTAGGTTTTTTACGGAAACATAAATATAGTTTAGGTATAAAAATATGGATGGAGAGTATTTACCAAATTCACGGTAGTGGCTGTCTTTGGGGAGGAAGGTGACTTGGACTGGGAAGGGCGATCGGGGGTTTCAACTTTATCTGTACTGCTCTTTTCTCTTATTCAAAAATATTTGAAGCATGTGAAAAGGTGGCTAATTTGTTACTCATTAGGGAAATGTAAATTAAAGCCACAGTAAGGAGGAGGGGAAGGTGGAGAAGAAGGAGGAAGAGAAGAAAAATCCTAGTAAGATACCAGTACACACTCACCAGAATGGCTAATATTAATGAGTTTAACACATCATATGTTGGCACAAATATGGAGCAGCTGGAACTCTTAGACACTGGTGGGAGTGTATATTCATTCAAGCACTTTGGAAAACGGTTTGGCAGTATCTATGAAAGTGAAACATATGCCTATCCCGTGATTCTGAAGTTCTGCCCCTAGATAGAAACCCAAGAGAAGTGAGTATACATGTGCACCAAAATAAATGTACAAGGATGTTCATAGCAGCTTTATTTATATTAGCCAGTGACTAATCAAACCAATTTGGTTATTCCACTTCTAGATATAGATGTTAGATAGTCTTAATCATGTACCCAAGAACACAGGTGCAAGAATATTCATTGCAACACCATGTACAACAGCAGCGACAACAACAACAACAACAAAATAACAACTCAAATGTCCACCCTCAGGAGGATGCATTAATACTGCAATAACACAGATGAATCTCACAGACATTCTGTTAAGCAGAAGAAGCCAGGCATAAACAATTACATGCAATGTAATTTTGTTTTAAGGAGCTCTACAATAGGCAAAACTAATTCCTAGTGACAGGATTCAGAATAAGGGTTCATTATGGGGTGCTACTGATGAGAAAATAGCATAGAGACCCTTCTGAGGTGATGATGATATATTACATCTTCATCTGAATGGTAATTACACAGGTGTTTACACAAGTAAACATTTATTAAACTCTACACTCAAGATTTGTGTACTTTATTGTATGTTTAAGTTAGGTCTCAAAAATATCGGAAGCAAGCATGACAAATTGTTAACATATGTTAATTCTTGGTGGTGGGTACACACAGTATTACTCAATCTCTACGTTTTCTTATATATTAAAATATATTTATAATTAGGAAAGAGAGAGGGTACTAGTCCTTTGGAATCAAAGTGACACTCATCCTAGAGGTGGTGACACTCCATTTGAGTCCAGGCCCCTTGCCCAGCCATCTCCCCAGTGTGTGGGCAGGTTCCCTTACAGTGGGGTGCAGCTGACAGCAGCCAACCAATCTCTTCTGGGTAAAGAGCTTCTTCATTTGTTTGATAAATTATAGCGGCTGTTAAAGATTGGACTGTTCTGTAGGCTCCTCTGAAGATTAGCTCGACTGATTCTTTAGCTGACAGGGACCCTGAGCCATCATGCAAGAGCTGGGTTGGATATCTACTTCCCTGCACCCCAGCTCTGGCCAGAGGGAGAGCTACATTTGAAGGTAGCCTCATGGCCTCAGCTCCCAGATTGGCTGCTGGTCTGTTAGCTCAGGGCATCATCAGTGGGTGCCAGGGGCAGGTCGAAGAGAATGAGGCATGGAGAGGGAGAAAAAAAGAATGTAAAATGGGATAAAGAAAAAGGGAACGAAAAGACAAAATGAAAGCTGCAGATGACTTGCTGTGTTGCTTCCAGGACCTGGGTTCTCTGCTTTATTTCCTCCTCCTCCTGGCTGCCCAGCTGTCCACCTCGCAGAAACTCAGAGCTTTAAAAGTAACACCCCCCTAGAATATTATGAATAATATAACAGGGTGTACATCCCCTGTGACATTAGGAGTAACATCTCCCTAGGATATTATGAATAATGTCACGGGGGGAACACCATCTGTGATATTAGCAGCAACATGTTTCTAGGATATTACGAATGATATCACAGGGTTTAAACTCACTGTGATATTAGAAGGAATATCTCCCTAGGATATAAGCTATCATATCACAGAGTGTACACATGGTGTACACCCACTGTGTTATTAGCAGCAATATCTCCCTATGATATTATGAAAAGTATCACAGGGTGTACCCTCTGTGGGTTACTAGAAGTAATGTTTACCATGGATTTTACAAATAACATCACAGGGTATACACACATGGAGTACACCCACTGTGATATTAGGAGTTATATCTCTCAAGGATATTACAAATAATATCCCAGTGGGTGTACCCCATGTGTGTACACCCACCTTGATATTTAAAGTAATATCTCTCTATAAGATTACAAATAATATCAAAGGGTGTACACCCCCTGTGACATTAGGAGTAACATCCTCCTACAATATTGAGAACAATATCACACGGTGTACACCCCTGTAACATTAGGAGTAACATCCCCCTGAATATTACTAACAGTATCACAAGGTGTACACACATTGTGACATTAGTAGTAATATCTTGCTAGCATATTTTCAGTAATATCACAGAAGGAACACACCTGTGACATTAAGAGTAACATCCCCCTAGAATAGTAAGAATAGTATCGTGGGGTGCACATCCCCTGTGACATTAGGAGTATCATCTTGCTAGAATATTATGAATAATGTCACAGGGTGTTATCTTCTGTGACATTAGGAGTATAGACCCCTGGGAAATTATGAATACTATCACAGGGTGTACACCCCTGTGACATTAGGAGTAACATCTTTCTAGAATATCATGAATAATATCACAATGTGTACGCCCCCTGTGTCATTAAAAGTAAAATTGCCCTAGGATATTATGAAATAGAACACAGGGAGTACACCCCGTGTGACATTAGAAGTAACATCCCCTGAGGATATAACGAATAATATCAGAGAATGTACCTGCATTGGGACATCAGTAGTAACATCTCTTCAGGATAATACGAATAATATCAAAGGGTGTACATGCATTGTGAAATTAGTAGTGAACTCCCGCTAGGATATTATGAATTTTATGACAGGGTCTACACGCCCTGTGACATTAGTAGTAACATTTTCCTAGAATATTATGAAGAATATTAAAGGGTGTACAGGACCTGTGATTTACGAGTAACATTTCTATAGATTACATGTGATATCACTGTGTGTACACCCCGTGTGACATTAGGGGTAACATCCCACAAAATTATAACGAATAATTTCACAAGGCGTACACCCTCTGTGACATTAAAAGTCACATTTAACTAGAATATGACGATAATATCACAGAGTGTACATCTTCTGTGATATGAGGAGTGACATCTTATAAGGATAATGCGAGTAATTTGACAAGGTGTACAAACCCTGTGACATAAGGAGTGACATCCCTCTAGGATATTATGAATAATATCAAAGGGAACATACCCTGTGTGACAATAAAAGTAACCTCCCCTTAGGAGATTAAGAATAACACCACAAGGTGTACACACATTGTGACATTATTATTAAGGTAAAGCTAGGATATTGTGAATAATACCACAGTGTGTAGAGTCTTGTGACATCAGGATTAACATTCCCCTACAATATTACGAATAATATCGCAGGGTGTATACCCCTGTGACTTTAGCAGTGGCATCTTGCTAGAATATGGAAAATAATGTCCCAGGCTGTTAACCAAGTGTGGCAGTAGGGAAAAGATCCTAGGAGTAATTGAGTAATATCACTCCCCTCTCCCCCCCTGGATATTACGATCCACGGTGGTCACACAGCCTGTTTACGTTATTGTCAGTAATATCTTCTCCGCCTCTGGAAATTACCAACTATATCTCAGACGGGTGTACATCCTCTGCACTAGTTGCAGTAATAGCATCCTCTTCCCCCTGGATATTCAGAACAATATCACAGGAGTGTTTCTACCCCCAGCGGCACTGGGTGTAGAATCATCCTCTCCCACGTTGAAATTAGGAACAATACCACTGGGGGCGTGTCCACCCCATGCGATATTGAAAGTAATATCATCCTCTTCTCTCCTGGATCATGGGAACAATATCACTGGCGTGGTGTACACTTTCTGCGGTATTGGGAGTAAGATCATCCTCTCCGCCTTGGAATATTAAGGACAATATCACAGGGGGGCTGTACACACCCGGCGTTATTAAAAAGAATATTATCCTCTCCCGCCCCGCATATAAGGAAAAATGTCACAGAGTGGGTGCACACCTCCTGCGATATGGAGAGTAATATCATCTTCTCTTCTTCTGGATAGTAGCAACAATATCACACGGGTTTGTACACTTTCTGTGATATTGGGAGTAACATCAACCTCTCCGCCTTTGAATATGAAGAACAATATGACAGAAAGGATGTACACCCCCTGCGATATTGGGAGTCATATCAGCCTCTCCTCTCCATGGATATTGGGAATAATATCCCAGGGTGGGTGTACACCTCCTGCTGTATGGGGAGTCATATCGTCCTCTCCCTTCCTGGCTATTAGGAAAAATATCAGAGGGTGGGTGTCCACAGCCTGCGATATTGGGAGTCATATCACCCTCTCCCCCTCCGAATATTAGGAACAATATCACAGAAGGGGTGTACACTTCCTGCGATACTGGGAGTAATAGCATTCTCTTCTTCCGTGAATAGTAGGAGCAATATCACCGGGTGGATATACACCCACTGCTATATTGGGAGTAACGTCATACTCCACCCCCTGGATGTTATATTCGGATCAATATCACCGGGTGGGTGTATACCTACTGCGATATTGAGCTTAATATCATGCTCTCTCCCTTCCGTGGACATTAGGAACAATATCACAGGTGGGTGCACACCCACTGCGGTATTAGGAGTAATATTAGTATGAATTATTACACCTTGATTATTAACATGAATATGAATTACCAATATTAATATTAAGAAATAATTGCTAATAAAAAGTTTTCAGATTATTAATATTAATATTAATTATTAGGAGCTAATATTACTGTTTTCTAATGAATAAGATCAGTATCAGTTATTAATATCAGGCATTATTAATAATTAATATTAATAATTTATTATCGTTAGAACAACTGTTTAATAGTAATTATCGTTATTATCGGTATTATTTATTATTATATCAATTATAATAATTGATATTATTAATTGCGATAAGTAATATTGAGACATTCCTCACAATATCGCAGAAAATGTACACCCCACTGTGATGTTGTTCCTAATAGCCAGGGGTAGGCGATGACATTACTCCAAATATCGCACTGGGTGTACATCCCTTCTGTGATCTTGTTGCTGATATCCAGGCGGGGAGAGGACGGTATTAATCCCAATAATCCAGAAGGTGTAGACCTCCCCTGTGATATTGTCCCTAATATCCAAAAGTGGAGAGGAAGATATATCACCCAATTTCGCAGGGGTTGCACACCACCCCTGTGGTATTGCTCCTAATGTCCAGGGGTAGAGAAAATGACATGACTTACAGTATGGCAGGGGGTGAACACCCCCTCCATGATATTGTTCCTGATATTCAGGGGGGAAGAGTATGATATTACTCCCAATATCACAGGGGGTGTACTCCCAGTATCCCAGGGGGTGTATAGTATCCCGACCTGTGATAGACTCCGCCACGATGCGGGGAGTAATATCACGCCCCTCTCCTTCCCTGGATATTACGATGCACATCGCAGGGGGGCGGGCGACGCTCGCGATGAGGGGAGAAATATCAGTCCCTCCCGGTATTACACAGGTGTGTACACTTTCTGTGTTATTGGGAGTAATATCAACATTGCCACATCGCAGGCGCGTGGACACCCCCCACTGATGTGCAGAGTAATATCAACCCCCGTCCCTCCCTGCATGTTAGCAGCCACTGTGGACACACAGTGTATTTACGATATTTCCAGTAAGATTATCTTTTCTATTGAACCTTATGAACAAGATCACAGAGGGGTGTACACCTCCTGCGATATTGGGGGTGATATCATTCTCTCCTCCACAGCATACTGGGAACAATATCACAGGGGCGTGTATTTCCCCTTTCTTATTGGGAGTCATATCATACTTGCCTTCCATATATTAAGAACAATATCAAAGAGGGGGTGGACACTTTGACGATATTGGGAGTAACATCATTCTCTCTACCCCTGGATATTAGCAGCAATATCACAGGGGGATGTACATTTCTTGTGATATTCAGAGTAGTATTATTGTCTTCCCCGCTGGATATTAAAAACAATACCACAAGTGGCGTCAAACCACCTGCCAAATTCGAGGGAATCTTATCCTCTCCGCCCTCCTACCCAGCCCCCGGATATTAGAGACAATAACACAGGGGTAATGTACACCCACTGCTTTATTGGGAGAAGCATCATCCTCTCCTCCCTTGGGTATTAGGGACAATATCACGGGCGGGGGGGGGGGGGGCGTGTACTGCCTCTGCGATATTGGGAGGAAAATGATCCTCTCTTCCCCTGGATATTAGGAAGGGTATCAGAGGGGGAGGGTGTACATTCCCTGCGATATTCAAGGTAATCTTATCCTCTCCCTCCCAGGGTATTAAGAACAAGAGTACAGGAGGGGTGTACACCCGCTGCGATATTGAGAGTCATATCATCCTCTTTCGCTCTGGATATTAGGAACAATATCACAGGGTTGTGTACACCCCCTGCGATATTGGGAGTAATATCCTCTCTCCCTGTGGATATTAGGAAGAGTATCACAGGGCTGTGTACAACCCCTGCAGTACTTGGAGTAATATCATCCTCTCTCCCTCTGGATAGTAGGAAGAGTTTCATATGGGTGCGTACACCCCCTGCGATATTGGGAGTAATATCATCCTGTCGCCCTGAGGAGAGAAGCCATTTCTCTACTGTCTCCTGTCTCTGAAGAGGAGGAGGAAGTAAAAGTTGGAAGACAACAGGAATGAAGTCAGTGTCAAGACCAGCCGGTGGCACTGATGAGCCGGCCTGAGGTGAAAAGATTAGCCCCCTTCCCCCCCACCCCACTCTAAGCACATGTGCTCTCAATTCATCAAGACCCTTTCACGTGGAACCCCTTAGAGTTGTAAGCCCTTAAACGGGCCAGGAACTCTGTTTTCCTTCGGGGAGCTCGGCTTTTAAGACGCGAGTCTGCCGAAGCTCCCGGCCCAATAAAAAAAGCCCCTTCCTTCTTTAATCCGCTGTCTGAGGGGTTTTGTCCGCAGCTTGTCCTGCTCCATTTCTTGGTTCCCTGACCGGGAATTGAACCCCAGCAGCGGCGGTGAGAGCTCTGAGCCCTAAGCACTAGACCACCAGGGGAACTTAGAACCTTGTGGGAAATAGATTGCTCACCATTAAAAGTGGGTTGGCCATCAGAAGGAAGCCTGGACAGGTCCCTTGTTTCTAAGGTGTGGCACAAGGTAACTGGTAAAGGATAGCTAGACCAGTTCCCATACAGACACTTGGTGACAGCTGGTGCTAGACCCCCCACAGTGGCTAAGAGGGCAAGCAGCAGCAATACTAGTAGCAAAGGGACAGATAGCTAAGGAAGGATCCCGTTCCACCCGCCCAGGAAGATCAACTCCTGAAGTTCTGTTCAACCCAATATCAGAAGATCCATTGCAGAAGACGGCACCAGAGATCCCAGTGGTGCCCTCCCCTTACCAGGGAAAGAGGCTCCCCACTCTTGAGCCCACAGTGCTTGCGCCTCCGCAAGACAAGAATATCCCTAGGCCACCCAGAGTAGACAAGAAAGGAGGACTATTCATATGATTATTGGTCATTAATACATACTCTTTTGTGAGGTGTATGTTTCAATGTTTTGCCCATTTTTAATTTTTACCAGGTTGTCTATTTGTGATTACTTTGTAGATGGGTCTTTCTATATTCTGAAAACAAATCCTGGCTGGGTGCGGTGGCTCACGCCTGTAATCCCAGCACTTTGGGAGGCTGAGGTGGGCAAATCACCTGACGTCGGGAGTTCGAGACCAGCCTGGTCAACATGGAGAAACCCCGTCTCTGCTAAAAATACAAAAACTAGCTGGGAGTGGAGGCTGAATGTTTCACTCCGTTGCATGTTAATTGCTCTACATTTAATTAGCCGTCTGTGGCGAGAGGCGAGCGGCTAGCGCCTAACTCAGCGCACAGTCCAGGGCGTTCGCCCCCGCAGGCCGCGGGGCAGGGTGGCTCGTTACCCCGTGGACACTGCAAGGCGCCCGGTTCGCGCTGCGTCGACGCAGTAGTTTCTTCCCGTAATAAACCCCTTCTAGATAAAGTCAGGCTGGCGGGAGCGCCCTGGACCGTAGTTCAGGCTCCCGCGCTCCGCGGTGGGAACAGTTTAGGACTCCCCCAACTCCTGCCCCTCTCGCCCCCGACCCTCTCCACTCCGCCGGCCCACCATCTCGGAAGTCCCCTTGGGACAATGCGGAGGGGACCTCCGCGTCCCCGACACCCGACTGGGACACGGCCGCGGGCTCCTTCGTCCCTCCCCGCCAGCTAGGTAGGCTCTGCATGCCCACGTCCACTTCACAGCCGAGGAAGCTGCGGCTCGCGGAGGTGCCTGGCACGCGGCGGGAAGCAGCGGAGCTCGCGCCCAGCAGTCAGCTCTGGTGAGGCCGAGGACACCGCGTGGGCCGGGTTGTCAGGGCGCGCGGGCGAGAGGCGGGTAAATATTTGGGGCTGTAACCCGGGCTCCGGCGACTCCTCGTCACCGCGGTTCCAGGGCGGGCGCGTGGCGAGGGCGGTGCCTGGGGGCAGGAGCCTCCTCGGAGGGCGGCGGGGACAGACCCGTCGCCCCGGCTCCGCAGCCCCGCCCCGGCCCCGCCCCCGCTCCGGCCGCTGAAGGCTATAAGACCTAGGAGCCCGAGCCTGCCGGAGGGCGGGCACGGACCGTGCTGGGAGCGGCGCGGCTGGAGCGCAGCGCCGAAGGGACTGGCAGGGCGGGAGTCTGCGGGACAGCAAGCCCCCGAATAGCTCCGGCTGCCACCTCGCAGGACCCAAGGCCACGCGCGCCGGGCCCAGCTGAGCAGCCTCATGAAGCCTCCCGCGGCGCAGGGGAGCCCCGCGGCCGCCGCGGCCGCAGGTGAGTGCGGGGTCCGCGGTCCCCTTAAAGTCCCGGCTCTGCAGATGGCTGGTGAAAAAGGAGGGGCCCCGTGTCGTCCCTTCACACCCCCCACCCTTCCATCCTCCCCGGTGGGAACCTGTCCCCGGTCTTCTCGCGCGGGCGGCTGCAGCCTCCTTCCCTGCCCGGGCTGGACCCCACGTCCCACCTTCCCGCCACCACCAGCTCCGCGCGCGCTCGGGGTTGGGGCGAGCGGGGGGACAGGTACCCGGTAGCGCCTGGGGAGGAGTCTGGCCGCGCCAAGTCGCTGGATGACCCTGGGCCTGGCGAAGGCTCAGTTTTCTTATCTGTAAAACGGACTTGGTAATAGAACGCACTTCGGGGGTGGTGGAGGAGATTATAAGGTAACAGTGACTGCGTGGCTGTCACTTGGCAGAGGCGCCAAGTGTCAGTTATCTTTGGGAACCGTGGCAGCCCCTCCTGGCCCTGGGAGGTGGTCCTGCTGCCCCCCGACTTCCGTGCACTGAGCCCCTGGCCCTGCCCGCAGCCCCGGCCCTGGACTCGGCGGCCGCGGAGGACTTGTCGGACGCGCTGTGCGAGTTTGACGCGGTGCTGGCCGACTTCGCGTCGCCCTTCCACGAGCGCCACTTCCACTACGAGGAGCACCTGGAGCGCATGAAGCGGCGCAGCAGCGCCAGCGTCAGCGACAGCAGCGGCTTCAGCGACTCGGAGAGTAAGTGCGGCCCCCGCTAGGATGGCGCCGGGATCTCCCAGCTCCCAGGACCTGGCCCGCGAAGGCTGCGGCCTCAGTTTTCTTATCTGTAAACTGAGGAATGGTTTCCTGAAGCTCAACGCCGTAGGCCGAGTGGTGGCGGGGCCCCTGACGATAATCACGGGAAAGGTCGCTGGAGGGCAGGTTGGTCCACCTGCCGCCCACAGGTGTGTCACCAGGCAGGCGAGTTTAAGCAGCTTGTCCCGACTCAGCCAGACAGGACTCCCTGGACTTGCACCAGGCCTTTCCACAGTTTCCCTCCTCTTCTCCTTTCCGTGCCTCTCCCCTCTCAGCTGTGAATGTTTCACTCCGTTGCATGTTAATTGCTCTACATTTAATTAGCCGTCTGTGGCGAGAGGCGAGCGGCTAGCGCCTAGCTCAGCGCACAGTCCAGGGCATTCGACCCCGCGAAGATGTGGAACAAGTGCCAGTGAAATGAGGGGGCACAGTGGGGACATAGGAGGGCGCAGAACGGAAATATTCATGAAACCAGGAAAGGTTTCATAAGCCCAAACTGCTGTTCTTGGGATTTATGAAATAACTGCTTGCATTTTCTTCTGGCCCTTAGCTCTCAGACTTGTTGCTCCATTGCATGCAGTTATGAAAATCTTTGGCACTGCTGAGTTCAAGTATTTTTCAGCCAGGTCCTCCACCAGGCTGGAGGGGGAGCCAGAGAGCACATGGGCATGAAGGTGCTTCCTGGTGACCTTTCTCACAATGGAGACTACCCCAGGGTCTCTTTGTCCTGAACAACTTTGTCAGCAACAACAACAAAATAACAACAACAACAACAACAACAAAAAGAGACAGCTTTTTCCGGGAACTCACATGTCCTGGGAGGACTACAGGTACCTCAAACAGCAAATTAGGTGCCTTTTTAGTATTACATGATTGTTGGTTTCAAATCCAGAATTACTTATTGTTTTTCAAAGTGCAAAGTCAATTTTAAACTATTCTGTGTTATTCTTCAGCCTTTAATCCTTAGATGGGTTACAGGCATGAATGTCACTCCTTTTGCTGCCCTTGACTCAGGAGTGAAAGTAATGGCCTTTCCTTGTGATTCTCTTATTTTGAAACCTGGAGCTCTTCCTTGTTCCTGGGCTAAGATTCAGGGCTAGACTTGAACATAAGCTGCCCTTCTGCAAAGGGATAAATGCGCTCACCACCCGGGTCAGGGTTTGACTCAGAAACCTGAGTTCCAGCTTGTTTCCTTGGCAGCACTGCCAAAGAGTTAGACCAAGCTGCAGCTGATCAATAGAAAAGGTCTGAAGTCTACTGTGTATGCTAGGGTTATTATGATATTGTAGGACCATTTAGGAAATGAGGAACTGGCTTCTTTAGCATCAGCAAGACTTAGAACACCTGCATATCTTTGCCTAGACTATTCTGGCCTGGCCCTGGGAGAGGGGACCTTGTGGGCCCTGGAGAACCAGCATGACAGATGGCTTATGTGGCTTAGAAGCCACTGAGGTAGAACCTGAACTTGTTCAAGCCATGAGAGAATAAGGCCAGTGAGGAGCCTTCAGGGTTCCCTGGTATTGTGTTAGTAATTCTGCATGGGTGACAGGTCTTGTGATGCTTGGCAAGGCATATAGAGGGACAGTGAGGTCCCAGAAAGGGAGCTGGGACAACGGTGAAGTTGAGGAAATATGCTCTTTCTTATTTTGTCCCCCTTTGGCGAGGCTATCAGAATTTAGATTTTCAGGAGGAGAATTCAACCCACACCCCCAGCCATTCCCTGTGGCAAAAGGGAGGTAGGTCCAAAGCTTTCTTTTTCTCAGTTAATTACTATAGTTTGCTTGCTTTAAACGTGTGGGATCGTTCTATATTTACAGGAGCCTTGGGTAAGGTTTACTGTCTGTGGTTTTACTTCCCTCTGGAGCAGCACGTTGACATGCGCTAACCCTAAATTACCTTTCTCCCAACCCCCCAAGCTGAAAAAACACACCTACCTTTTAAACAAGCTTTTTTTGCAGCAGAGTTTCTCAGACTCAGTTGTATATTTCATATGCTTTTCTTTCTTTTGATGGTGACTTAGAAAACGTGGTCCCAGAATTTGAGGTTCCTGACTTCAGTACACTAACTGGACTTGCCAGGGATGTTTCTAATGGGAATTTGAGATACATGTGAGATGGTGCTTCAGAGCTGATTGAAGCCGATGTTGTAAGGCCCTCAAATATCCAGCCTTACCACCTGCCAGGGTTCCCCAAATCATCACTGTTCTAGGTCCCTCGAGCCCCTGTTAATAGCAGCACCTGATACCCGTACGGGGCAATAATACATGAATATGTGATCAGCCAGCAACACATTGCTGTCATTTAATCAGACTAACTGGCTATTACTTTTGCAAGGAATAGAGTTCCAGGGGAGGGAAAAGAACAGGATGTCCGGCCTTGCCTACCTTGAAATCTGTCTTGCGTGAGATTTTGCCCATTGTATGTTCTTAATAAAACTCTGTGGAAAGAAATTTTATTGGTTAAGGGTAAAGAGAGGTCTAGACCTTGGGGTACCTCTATGTTGAGGGTTTGCTCTTGGAAGGTTTGTTCTAGGATGCCACTGAAGAGAAAGTTCTCTTAAGAATGTTGCTGCTCTCTCAAGAAGAGGCAGAATCTTGATTCTGTTTATTCTCTGTGATTACCTTTGCTCTCTCAGGAGCGCTATTCTACACTTTGCTAGGAACTTTAGAATTAAATCATTAAAACGACAGGCATTATACACAGAGCACCTAGGTTATTGTTCTTCTTCTAACAAGGAAGAAATGGAGTGACTCTACAGGGTCATGCAGTTTTCACGTGGCCTCTAGACACCCACTCGACAGTGGCATAGATGCTAGATGCCCACTCACCAGTGGTGTAGCTTTGGGGCCTTGAGGGCTCTCTTTTCATCTGTGCCATACACGACGTGTAGATATCATCACAGCGTGCGCCTCGGCTGCAGCAGGTTTGGCTCAAGGATGCTGGCGGTCGGCTTCCTCTTGATGATCGAAGGTTGAACATTTCAAAACTTGGAGTTGGGTCTGTCCCAGATTGTACACCTCATGGAAAGGGAGTGAAGTCATGGTGTGGCAACGAGCCGGGGCGTGAGCTAATGTGTGTCTCTCTGTGTGTGTGTGTGTGTGTGTGTGTGTGTGTGTGTGTGGTGGGCAGGGGGGGCGGGCAGGAGGAAGTGAGCGTAGCTGTGCTGCCATGCCTCTGTGTGCGTATGTTTCTATATAAATAGATATTGTAACTAGTATTTTTCCCCCTCTTCCTCCCTCACTGTAGGAGTGGTTGTCAGTTTGTCTGTATATTTTCTCAGTTTGGGAAAAATGCTCATGTCAAGAAGGCATTTAGCCTGTGAACCTAAAAGATCAGAGGACAGCCCTGGCAATATTCCGGATCTACGGCTCATTCTCTACAGATTCTCTCCAGGCCCCATGAGTTATGCTGAATTTTTCCTGAATCTTTGCTGGATTCCTTTTTTCCCCTGCTACCATCCTCTTTTGTAATGGCCTTTCCATATCTAGATTGTTCCTTCTCCCAACATTCAATAGTGTTTGGCCTCCTTGCTTGTGAGGTGAACAAATTGTGGTGTCTTTCTCCCCCTGCAGAGGAGTGTACGTGGATGGAAACTTGCTGGAGAGTAGGGGCAGAAGAGAGCTGAAGTTCAAAGTTAGGGTAGGGCCTGTGGTGCAGGCTGGGTAGGTGGAGTGAGCGGTGGCATGGAAAGTTGCTCTCCCAGGCCAGCTGCTTGTGGGAGATAGAGAGCGGAGGTGTGGTCCCTGCGATCTGGCCCAGCCAGCCTCTGGGCCAGGGATGGGGGCGAAGCTCTCAGGTATCCTTCATAGCCACAGATAATGTGCCAAGGGCCTCGTATTTTCTGGCTCGGAGTCTAGGTATGAGGCCTGCCTCCTCAGGACCCTCTGTGGTTTTCTCGCCCCTAAATCTTGCCTTATCTTCTCCCCATGAGTTTTTCGGGCTGTACTTGTGGCGATTCTCCTGGTGACTGCATGGTGACAACAGTAAGGCTCCCTTGCAGGTCTGCAGTGGGTGTGGCCAGCTTCCTGTGTGTAGGGGAAAGGGCTTCCCCTGGGAGAATTGGAGAGCTCCTTTGGAGGTGGGCTTGGTTGAGGGAGCCAGCAGGAGGGCTTCCCGAGAAAGGTTCCACAGAGTCCAAGGGTCCTGAGAAGTAGTAGCAGGAGCACCACAAAAAAGTGTCCTGTGGTCAGGTACACTGGGGAAATGGGGCTGGTTTTGTTTAACCACAAGTCTTTTCAGGATGTTGGAAGTGGGCATACCCACGGGAATGACCAAGGCTGTTTGGTGTTTCTCAGGTGTACTTGATCACACAGCCCTAGGAGGACCAGCATTCTGAGGAATGTATTTTTGGGGAAATGTAGGTATCAGGTCCAGGGTTTTGGATCTCAGTCCATGTTCATCCTCACAACCCAGTGATGGTGGTCGTTTCAGGTGAGCTGGGCTGGACCTCTGAAGGAAGCAAAGATTGTGAGGGTTGCTCTCAAGGGTCTTCTGGGCGTGTTTGGAAAAGTGGACAAGATGGCGGTGTCAGCGAAAAAGAGCAGGGGGCAGGTGGGCCCCTGGGCAGGAGAGGGTGGGGGGAAAGGGAGCCAGGTGAGGCACCTGAGAAGCTGTGGCAGCCTCTTAGGGACAAAGCTGAATTTCCCGGAGACCAGAAACCTCTTCTTCTGAAAACTCTGATACTTTTTGTACTGGGCCTATCTCTTGTCACTTAGGCAAATTCCTTTTCAGTTAACGGGACCAAAGAGAGATATTTTTGCCTCCTCCTGAGCTGGAGGTAATTGGCTTAAAGTGGAAGAATCCCGAGGCGGCAGGGACCTGGTAAGGCCCCCGTCATTCAGCTGCCCTCTCATACCTGAAGAGCCACTTTTTTGCTCCAACTGTGGCTGGCTTTGTGTTTTGTTTTAACCAGGAAGGCTGTTCCCCGTGACCTCAGGGGCCACATCCTGCTTCTGCTGCCTGCCTTGCCTTTGCACCCTTTGAGTCAGTGCTGCTCAGCCAGCAGCCCCTTTCTGAGTCACAGCCACACAGCTGGGCCAACCGTGGGTTGGTTTCCTTCCCCTTAGCAGGACTTAGAGAATCTCAGAACTTTAGAGCTAGAAGTGCCTTTAAGGATTATTTAGTCCACCTTCCCATTCTATTGATAAGTAAGCTAGGCCCAGAGATACCGTCTTGTTCAAAGGCACCCTAGTACTTAGTAGTTGACTGGATGGTCCCCTTGACTCCCAGTTCAGCCTTGAACTTCTGGGGCCTCATCTTGCTGTCGTTCAAGTCTTTGGAAGTATGAGAATAGAGGGAGCCGTGATGTCACTCCAAGTGTCTAATAGATGAACTTCCAGGAGAAGATGTCTTTATCTTTGACCTTCTGGCTTATCTGAAGAGTACAGACTCTTAGGAAAACCTCTCTTAAGTAAAAGAGAGGATTATTAAATTATAGGACAGCAAGAGAGCAAAGATCTCTCTTGAGCAGGGAAAGAGGCTTAAGTCATGGGATACCGGATGTTTGTATTTTAGGAGGCTCAGAGGGCAGAAGGGACATATTTCACTTGAGATGATTCCTTTTGCCTAAGATCCTTACCCCCCCCACCCCCACCATCAACCAAGCACTGGTCATGATGATCCTATCACCCCCTTCCTGTATTAGGGAAGCAAGGGCCTTTGGTGTACTTGATTGGACACACACACACACTCACACACACACACTCTCACACACTTCTCACACTCACACTCATACTCTCACACACACTCACTTTCTCACACACACAGTCACTCTCACACACTCCACACATGCACACACACATTCACACACACTCCACACACTCACGCACACACAATCACACACACTCTCACACATTTTTCACATACTGTCACACACACAATCACACACACTCTCACTTTCTCACACACACACCCACACTCACACACTCATGCACACACACACTTTCACACAAACACTCTCACACACACACTTTCTCACACACACACACACACTCTCTCTCCCCTGTCTCGAATCACTTTGGGGGCATAAACATAAAACCTAGAAATCAACCTGTTTCCTAATCTTTTTTTTTTTTTTGAGACAGTCTCACTCTGTCGCCCAGGCTGGAGTGCAGTGGTGTGATCTTGGCTCACTGCAACCTCCGCCTCCCAGATTCAAGTGAGTCTCCTGCCTCAGCCTCCCAAGTAGCTGGGGCTAGAGGCGCACACCACTATGCCTGGCTAATTTTCGTATTTTTAGTAGAGAGGGGTTTCACCATGTTGGCCAGGCTGGTCTTGACCTCCTGATCTCTGGTGATCCACCTGCTGCAGCCTCCCAAAGTGCTGAGATTACAGCCCTGAGCCACCACACCTGGCTGTTTTCTTTACTACAGATTTGCAGCTTTGGCTTATTTTGAAGACAAATTGTTGGTTATCAATAGACTATAACGTGATAAGTCTATAATCTCATGAGTACTATTTCTAATGAGTATATTTTCCTTCCTGAAAGGTGCAGATTCACTTTATAGGAACAGCTTCAGCTTCAGTGATGAAAAACTTAATTCTCCAACAGACTCTACCCCAGCTCTTCTCTCTCCCACTGTCACTCCTCAGAAAGGTAAGGTCGTTAGTTGGAATTTGAGTTTTTTGCTTTTTTATTCCTCTCTCCTTCTCAATCCCTTCTCTGTCCCTTTTATCCCTAAACAATCTTTCTCAAGTGTACAAAACAAACAGGTAAGACTAATGTCTTAATACTGTATACAGTGGAATTTTTTATTTCTCAGGATTTTAATCGGTGTGAACATGAAATCAGATAATTTGGGGCAGAAAACCTGAAGTCACCAGGAGAAAGAAAATTTGGAGACTAGACTGTTCTCTCTCATGTGATGTAATCAAGACTGTGCAAATGACAGTGTTTCTTAGGAGTCTCCTCCTAGACTTGTTGGTTCTAGAATTTAAAACTCCTCAGTTTGCCTTTGCAGATAGTAGGATTCTTTTTATTGCATTAATTATTTAACCAATGCTTTCAGATGACCAATTTAGCAATTAAATGGGGTTGTCATTATTAGATAAGCTATGATCTAACATGATTTAAAATAGCAGCTCCAGCCTGTCTCTACTGTGGTATTAATAGACCTAAAATGTCTTTAAAGATGCATGAGCAGTTTCTTATTTTTTGGAACTGGTAAAATGTCTCCAGCTAGAGAGCTGAATGTTCTGTTACATTGGACAAGTGCCTTTTTGAAAACAAAAGGAGTTTTTTTCCTTAAGAAAAGTTATACTTACTGAAAATAGTTGCAGAATGCAATAAAAATGAACATAGTTAAAAAGAAATGACAATTCCATCTCTCTTTTCACTTTGGCAATAAGACAGGACTTCACTCTTTTTTCAAAAGAGGCATTTTAAAATTCCCTTCTCAACATAGCAACGTTAGCACCCACTGGGAATTCTGCCACTATCCAGCCCTCAGTCTGTAATGGATCTGTTGAATTCAGAGGCAGAGCAGTCTAGAAAGTGCTCAGATTTGTTACCTGATCCTCAAGAGGTAGGACTTAAAGAGGGAAAAAAAGCCCCTAGTGGCAAATTGACTTAAAAAGCTAAGAACAATTAGCCATTTGTAGCCAGCAGGTTAGTTAATTAATAAAACTGTCCAGTACTGCATTTCAAGGAAGGCATGAATGATGTGATGAACTCTACAGAAATAAAGTCAGCTGTATGAAAAAAATCTCTACATCTCAGGCTCTAGAGAGAACCAAATCAGAATGAGGACTCATTACCTTGTGTGGGCACCTGGAGGGGATGAGGCTGTCCTGGACCCAGAAGCCTCGTGGTGCCTTCCCTGTACCATTTTGATAAGAAACAGTGAACTCTTCATTCATTTCATACTGGAGGGACTCTGAGGGCTGCAGCGTTGCCTTGCGGGGATAGCACAAGCAAGAACACATCAGAAGGCTAGTGCCACAGGAATGACACAATCTAGGTGTCTGCTCTGCACAGTGCTATGCTTACTGTTTTGACTAATAACTCATATTCTACACAATACAAAAACCAAACTTCTTTTATCTTCCCTTCCTGCTCCTCACTCTCCTGCAAACATTTAAGACAGTGAAGGAAGATTCCTCTTCCAGGTGAGGGAGAAGTGGGGTGGGATGGTTGGAGAGGGTGGTGATGAACTAAAAAATAAAGAAACACTGAGGCTAGTCTTCAGAATCAGTTTCTGAGTTTACTGTATCAAAACACTGGAGCAACACTTAGGGTTGGCCCAGGGCACTCTTCAATAAAGTCTCTGAAGATAAGGAGGTAGATGTAAAATAGAAATAATCCATTCTATAACTCCGGAAGTTCCAACTTCCTGGAAAACTCAATATGGAGTCATCAGCTGTCTTTGTTATGGAAACCGAACTCTCTCTCTCTCTCTCTCTCCTGTTTCACAGCTAAATTAGGAGACACAAAAGAGCTAGAAGCCTTCATTGCTGATCTTGACAGAACTTTAGCAAGTAAGTACATGTCTGATATTAAAAAGAAAACAAAAAACTAACAGACACTGCCGATACAGTGTTGTAATGTTAACCAGCTTGCCCTGGGGCAGAAAGTTTCATCCTAAGGCTTCTTTAGGTTTAGAAACAGGACCCTAGGCCGGGGTGGTGGCTCATGCCTATAATCCCAGCACTTTGGAAGGCCGAGGCGGGTGGATTACCTGAGGTCAGGAATTCAAGTCCAGCCTGGCTAACGTGAAACCCCATCTCTACTAAAAAATACAAAAATTAGCTGGGTGTGGTGGCGTGCACCTGTAGTCCCAGCTACTTGGGAGGCTGAGGTAGGAGAATCGCTTGAACCCGGGAGGTGGAGGTTGCAGTGAGCCGAGATTGCGCCACTGCACTCCAGCCCGGTGACAGAGCGAGACTCCGTCAAAATAGTAATAATAATAACAATGAGAGGAAGAAGAAACAGGACCCTAGTGGCTAGGAATGAAATTCTGGGATAAGCTTGTGTTAAAGTAGACCATGTGTGTTTCCAAACAGTGAGAACAGGTCACTAGCAAAAAATGGCATTTTGTTTGAGAAATGGAGAGCAAGCAAGACTGGAGCATTACCATCATGATGGCCTGTCAGGCTTTTCAGAGAAGAAACGAACGGATTAACCACAAGTGCATTACTCCAACAAGCCAAAAGGCTTCCATCCCATGGGCCAGGGTAATTTTCCCAGGTTAGATCCAGGGTTTGGGTGAAATCTAACTTTAAGATGTGGGTGCCGAAACAGAGAATTGGCTTGTGGGGCCTTTCACCAGAGACCCATGCCAGTGACTGAATGACCTGGATTAGGTATGCATACTTGCAAGCCTCTTATTTGGGAATTACACTAATTGTTTTTTATTTATTTATTTATTTTTGAGACGGAGTTTTCGCTCTTGTCGCCCAGGCTGGAGTGCAATGGCACGATCTCGGCTCACTGCAACCTCCGCCTCCTGGGTTCAAGTGATTCTCCTGCCTCAGCCTCCCGAGTAACTAGGATTACAGGCATGCGCCTCCATGCCCGGCTAATTTTTTTTGTATTTTTAGTAGAGACGGGGTTTCTCCATGTTGGTCAGGCTGGTCTCGAACTCCTGACCTCAGGTGATCCACCCCCCTTGGCCTCCCAAAGTGCTGGGATTACAGGCATGAGCCACCATGCCCGGCCTGAATTACACTAATTGTTACCTGTTTTGTGTGACCAAAAATGTTGAGAACTGAAGACATCAAATTATAACTGCAGTATAGGGGCCCAGAAGAAGGGACCCTCACACTCTATCTACACACTCTATTTCCAAAGGTTAAGATTACAAGAGCCAGGAGGACCAACTCCAGCTTCTGGGATGGAAGGTTCAGCAACTCTCCTATGGGGGGGTCCTGTTTAGTCACAGCGTGGGCCGGGAAAATTTTGTCCCAGCCCCTTAATTTTCCAGTGGAAGGGTTGATTTTCTCTGAGAAGTATTTAATGCTATTCTTTGCTAAAGAGCCGGGTAAACTCTGAAAAATTAAATCCAAAGCTGGTTATTTAAAAATAACTATGTTCTTAACACTCTTGCAGGCAAATCTAAATATCAGATAGAAAGTCCTTGTGTCATCTCTATTTGCTTGAAGATTTTATTGCCTGTTTTCTTACTGCACCATCTTATATCAGAAGTCCAGGGCTTGTTTTGATAGGGATTATTACAATTGCAGCATAATTTGTATTAGACCCATGTAACAAGCCTGTCTACTCCATGGAAATTGCAGTGGGTTGCCCAGTCATTCCAGTTAATCAGACGCTTATCATGTGGGAAGCCCGGCATTGAGTTTGGTGCTTTGATGCACGTCTGAGACAGTGTGATGTGGTTAAGCATAGGAATTGTGAGCCTCTGAGTGGATAACCTTACCTATCTCTCATTTACAGGTATGTGAAACAAGAAGTTCTGGGTCCTTTCATCATAAGGGAGAAGCTTCAGAAAGTTCTGAGGACCTGCTAAAATCAGCTACTAGAATCTGCTGCCAGAGGGGATGAAGACGTGCACTCACCCTTCTACCAGGCCACTCTCAGGCTCACCTTAAAATCAGCCCTTGATCCCATTTCTGGGCAATTTAGACAGTGAAACTGACTTTGTTTACCTGCTTGCAGCGTATTAGAACAGACGATCTATGCTAATATTGTGTTTTCTGTTAAAACATAGCTTTCCTGTAATTTAAAGTGCTTTTATGAAAATATTTGTAATTAATTATATATAGTTGGAAATAGCAGTAAGCTTTCCCATTATAATATATTTTTGTATACAAATAAAATTTGAACTGGAGTCTACTTCCTTTTCTTTTTCTTTATTTTTAAAAATATATTTCCATTCAAATAATATTCTAGTGGGAGTAACATGCCTCTTGATTCCTTAGCAAGGCCCCTGGGTGCTGTCTGATTGCACTACACAAGAGGACAGTAAACTTAAAGTGTTCCTTTAGCTCATTCAGTGCTCTGGAAGGAAATGCTGGCAGACGGCTGCTGGGAAATTTTGATTTGAGGATTGTGATTTCGTTGGAAGTTAGGTTTCTATTCTGTCTCTGCCCTCCTTCTCATATCTTGGCACCATTACAGGTGGAATGGACTCTTTCTTTGAATTAAGGGAAATACCAGTTCTTACAATCCAGGACTTAAATATGAGGGAAAGTTGAGATAGCTGGAAGACTTGAAAACGATGGTGCTTTTCTAAGATCTGTGTGTGGAGGAAGACTGATGGTGCTGGTCTTCATGGAATGTCCAGCCAACCTCTGGTGCGAAGAGTTTGACTGGTGGGCTTTGCACATAGAAGCCACTGACCTCCTACTACCCTTCCTAGCCTCTGGTAACCAACCTTCTACTCTATAATTCCATGAGTTTAACTGTTGACTTTTAGATCCCACAAATAAGTGAGAACATGCAATGTTTGTCTTTCTGTGCCTGGCTTATTTCACTTAACACAATGACCTCCAGTTCAATCCATGTTGTTGCAAATGACTAAATCTCATTCTTACGACTAAATGGTACTCCAGTGTGCATAAGTACCACATTTTCTTCATCCATGCATCTGTTGATGGCCACTTAGGTTGCTTCCAAATCTTGGCTATTGTGAATAGAGCTGCAACAAATATGGGAGTGCAGATATCTCTTTGATATACTGGTTTCCTTTTTTGGGGGGCATATACCCAGCAGTGGGATTACTGGATCATCTGGTAGGCTTTATTTTCAGTTTTCTGTGGAATCTCCAAACCGCTCTTCATAGTGGCTGTAGTAATTTACATTCCCACCAACAGTGTACAAGGGTTCCCTTTTCTCTACATCCTTGCCAACATCTGTCATTGCTTGTCTTTTGGATAAAAGCCATTTTAACTGGGGTGGGATGATATCTCATTGTAGTTTTGATTTGCATTTCTCTAATCAATGACATAGAGCACCTTTTCATATGTCTGCCATCTGTTTGTATTCTTTTGAGAAATGTTTATTCTAATTTTTTGCCCATTTTTAAATCAGATTATTAGATTTTTTTTCCTATTGAGTTGTTTGAGCTCCTTATATATTCTGACTGTTAATCCGTTGTCAGATGGGTAATTTGCACATATTTTCTCCCATTCTGTGGGTTGTCTCTTCACTTTATTGATTGTTTCATTTGCTATGCAGAAGCTTTTTAGCTTGACATGACCCCATCTAGTCCATTTTTGCTTTAGTTTCCTGTGCTTGTGGGGTATTACTCAAGAAATCTTTGCCCAGACTGATGTCTTGGAGAGTTTCTCCAATGTTTTCTTTTTGTAGTTTCATAGTTTGAGGTCTTAGATTTAAGTGTTAAATCCATTTTGATTTGATTTTTGTATATAGTGAGAGATGGGGGTCTAGTTTCATTCTTTGCATATGGATATCCAGTTTTCTCAGAATCATTTATTGAAGAGACTGTCCTTTCCCCAGTGTATGTTCTTGCCACCTTTGTTGAAAATGAGTTTACTGTAGGCGTGTGGATTTGTTTCTAGGTTCTCTGTTCTGTTCCATTGGTCTATGTGTCTGTTGTTATGCCAGGACTATGCTGTTTTGGTTATCATAGCTCTGTGGTATGATTTGAAGTCAGGTAATGTGATTCCTCCAGTTTTGTCCTTTTTAAAATTTTTTTTTATTATACTTTAAATTCTGGAGTACATGTGCAGAACACAAAGTTTTGTTACATAGGTATACATGTGCCACGGTGGTTTGCTGCACCCATCAACTCGTCACCTACATTAGGTATTTCTCCTAATGTTATCCTTCCCCTACCCCCCCAACCCCCAACAGGCCCCGGTGTGTGATGTTCCCCTCCCTATGTCCATGTGTTCTCATTGTTCAACTCCCATTTATGAGTGAGAACACGCAGTGCTTGGTTTTCTGTTCTTGTGATAGTTTGCTGAGAATGATGGTTTCCAGCTTCATCCATGTCCCTGCAAAGGACATGAACTCATCCTTTTTTATGGCTGCATAGTATTCCATGGTGTATATGTGCCACATTTTCTTTATCCAGTCTATTATTGATGGACATTTGGGTTGGTTCCAAGTCTTTGCTATTGTGAATAGTGCTACAATAAACATACGTGTGCTTGTGTCTTTATAGTAGAATGATTTATAATCCTTTGGGTATATACCCAGTAATGGGACTGCTGGGTCAAATGGTATTTCTAGTTCTAGATCCTTGAGGAATTGCCACACTGTCTTCCACAATGGTTGAACTAATTTACACACCCACTAACAGTGTAAAAGCATTCCTATTTCTCCACATGCTCTCCAGCACCTGTTGTTTACTGACTTTTTAATGATTGCCATTCTAACTGGTGAGAGATGGTATCTTATTGTGGTTTTGATTTGCATTTCTCTGATGACCAGTGATGATGAGCATTTTTTCCATATGTCTGTTGGCTATATAAATGTCTTCTTTTGAGAAGTGTCTGTTTATATCCTTTGCCCACTTTTTGATGGGGTTATTTTTTTCTTGTAAATTTGAGTTCTTTGTAGATTCTGGATATTAGCCCTTTGTCAGATGCAAAAATTTTCTCCCATTCTGTAGGTTGCCTGTTCACTCTGATGGTAGTTTCTTTTGCTGTGCAGAAGCCCTTTAGTTTAATTAGATCCCATTTGTCTATTTTGGCTTTTGTTGCCATTGCTTTTGGTGTTTTAGACATGAAGTCTTTGCCCATGCCTGTGTCTTGAATGGTATTGTCTAGGTTTTCTTCTAGGATTTTTATGGTCCTAGGTCTTATGTTTAAGTCTTTGATCCATCTTGATTTTTGTATAAGGTGTAAGGAAGGAGTCCAGTTTCAGTTTTCTGAATATGGCTAACCAGTTTTCCCAATAACATTTATTAAATAGTAACACTTTCCAAATTGCTTTTTTGTGTCAAGTTTGTCAAAGATCAGATGGTTGTAGATGTGTGGTGTTATTTCTGAGGCCTCTGTTCTGTTCCATTGGTCTATATATCTGTTTTGGTACCAGTACCATGCTGTTTTGGTTACTGTAGCCTTGTAGTATAGTTTGAAGCCAGGTAGCATGATGCCTCCAGCTTTGTTCTTCTTGCCGAGGATTGTCTTGGCTATGCAGGCTCTTTTTTGGTTCCATATGAAGTTTAAAGTAGTTTTTTCCAATTCTGTGAAGAAAGTCAGTGGTAGCTTGATGGGGATAGCATTGAATCTATAAATTACTTTGGGCAGTATGGCCATTTTCATGATATTGATTCTTCCTATCCATGAGCATGGAATATTTTTCCATTTGTTTGTGTCCTCTCTTATTTCCTTGAGCAGTGGTTTGTAGTTCTCCTTGAAAAGGTCCTTCACATCCTTTGTAAGTTGTATTCTTAAGTATTTTATTCTCTTTGTAGCAATTGTGAATGGGAGTTCACTCATGATTTGGCTCTCTGTTTGTCTATTACTGGTGGATAGGATGGCTTGTGATTTTTGCACATTGATTTTGTATCCTGAGACTTTGCTGAAGTCGCTTATCAGCTTAAGGAGATTTTGGGCTGAGACGATGGGGTTTTCTAAATATACAATCATGTCATCTGCAAACAGGGACAATTTGACTTCCTCTCTTCCTATTTGAACATGCTTTATTTCTTTCTCTTGGTTGATTGTCCCAGCCAGAACTTCCAATACTATGTTGAATAGGAGTGGTGAGAGAGGGCATCCTTGTCTTGTGCCGGTTTTCAAAGGGAATGTTTCCAGCTTTTGCCCATTCAGTGTGATATTGACTGTGGGTTTGCCATAAATAGCTCTTATTATTTTGAGATATGTTCCATTGATTCCCAGTTTATTGAGAGTTTTTAGCATGAAGGGGTGTTGAATTTTGTTGAAGGTCTTTTCTGCATCTATTGAGATAATCATGTGGTTTTTGTCATTGGTTCTGTTTATGTGATGGAGTCCGTTTATTGTTTTGCATATGTTGAACCAGCCTTGCATCCCAGGTATGAAGCTGACTTGATCGTGGTGGATAAGCTTTTTGATGTGCTGCTGGATTCGATTTGCCAGTATTTTATTGAGGATTTTCATATCGATGTTCATCAGATATATTGGCCTGAAATTTTCTTTTTTTGTTGTGTCTCTGCCAGGTTTTGGTATCAGGATGATGCTGGCCTCATAAAATGAGTTAGGGAGGATTTCCTATTTTTCTATTGTCTGGAATAGTTTCAGAAGGAATGGTACCAGCTCCTCTTTGTACCTTTGGTAGAATTAGGCTGTGAATCCATCTGGTCCTGGACTTTTTTTGGTTGATAGGCTATTAATTACTGCTTCAATTTCAGAACTTGTTATTAGTTTCTTCAGGCATTAGACTTCTTCCTGGTTTAGACTTGGGAAGGGTGTATGTGTCCAGGAATTTATCCATTTCTTCTAGATTTTCTAGTTTATTTGTATAGAGGTGTTTATAGTATTCTCTGATGGTAGTTTGTATTTCTGTGGGATCAGTGGTGATATCCCCTATAAAATTTTTTATTGCATCTATTTGATTCTTCTCTCTTTTCTTCTTTATTAGTCTGGCTAGTGGTCTATTTTGCTGATCTTTTTTAAAAAAAAAAAAAAAAAAAAACAGCTCCTGGATTCACCGATTTTTTTGAAGGGCTTTTCGTGTCTCTATCCCCTTCAGTTCTGCTCTGATCTTAGTCTTCTGCTAGATTTTGAATTTGTTTGCTGTTGCTTCTCTAGTTCTTTTAATTTTGATGTTAGGGTGTCAATTTTAGATCTTTCCTGCTTTCTCTTGTGGGCATTTAGTGCTATAAATTTCCCTCTACACACTGCTCTAAATGTGTCCCAGAGATTCTCATACATTGTGTCTTTGTTCTCACTGGTTTCAAAGAACATCTTCATTTCTGCTTACATTTTGTTATTTACCCAGTAGTCATTTAGGAGTAGGTCGTTCAGTTTCCATGTAGTTGTGCAGTTTTGAGTGAGCTTCTTAAACCTGAGTTCTAGTTTGATTGCACTGTGGTCTGAGAGACTGTTTGTTATGATTTCCATTCTTTTGCATTTGCTGAGGAGTGTTTTACTTCCAATTATGTGGTCAATTTTAGAATAAATGCGATGAGCTGCTGAGAAGAATGTGTATTCTGTTGATTTGGGGTGAAGAGTTCTGTAGATGTCTATTAGGTCTGCTTGGTCCAGAGCTGAGTTAAAGCCCTAAATATTCTTGTTAATTTTCTGTCTCGTTGATCTGCCTAATATTGACAGTGGGATGTTAAAGTCTCCCACACGGGAGTCTAAGTCTCTTTGTAGGTCTCTAAGAACTTGCTTTATGAATCTGGGTGCTCTTGTATTGGGTGCATATATATTTAGGATAGTTAGCTCTTCTTGCTGCATTGATCCCCTTACCATTATGTAATACCCTTTGTTGTCTCTTTTGATCCTTGTTGGTTTACAGTTTGTTTTATCCGAGATTAGGATTGCAACAACTACTTTTTTTTGCTTTCCATTTGCTTGGTAAATATTCTTCCATCCTTTATTTTGAGCCTATGTGGGTCTTTGCATGTGAGATAGGTCTCCTGAATACAGCACACTGATGGGTCTTGACTCCTTATCCAATTTGCCAGTCTGTGTCTTTTAACTGGGCATTTAGCCCATTTACATTTAAGGTTACTATTGTTACGTGTGAATTTGATCCTGTCATTATGATGCTGGCTGGTTGTTTTGCCCATTAGTTGATGCAGTTTCTTCATAGTGTTGATGTTCTTTACAATTTGGTATGTTTTTGCAGTGGTTGGTACCGGTTGTTCCTTTCCATGTTTAGTGCTTCCTTCAGGAGCTTTTGTAAGGCAGGCCTGGTGGTGACAAAATCTCTCAGCATTTGCTTATCTGTACAGGATTTTATTTCTCCTTCACTTATGAAGCTTAGTTTGGCTGGATATGAAATTCTGGGTTGAAAATTCTTTTCTTTAAGAATGTTGAATATTGGCCCCCACTCTCTTCTGGCTTGTAGGGTTTCTGCAGAGAGATCTGCTGTTAGTCTGATGGGCTTCCCTTTGTTGGTAACCCGACCTTTCTTTCTGGCTGCACTTAACATTTTTTCCTTCATTTCAACCTTGGTGAATCTGACAATTATGTGTCTTAGGGTTGCTCTTCTCGAGGAGTATCTTTGTGGTGTTCTTTGTGTTTCCTGAATTTGAATGTTGGCTTGTCTTCCTAGATTGGGGAAGTTCTCCTGGATAATATCCTGAAGAGTGTTTTCCAACTTGGTTCCATTCTCCTTGTCACTTTCAGGTACACCAATCAAACATAGATTTGGTCTTTTCACATAGTCCCTTATTTCTTGAAGGATTTATTCATTCCTTTTCACTCTTTTTTCTCTGATCTGGTCTTCTCTCTTTATTTCCTTAAGCTGATCTTCAATCACTGATACCCTTCCTTCTGCTTGATCAATTTGGCTGTTGATACTTGTGTATGCTTCACGAAGTTCTCATGCTGTGTTGTTCAGCTCCATCAGGTCATTTATATTCTTCTCTACACTAGTTATTCTAGTTAGCAATTCATCTAACCTTCTTTCAAGGTCCTTAGCTTCCTTGCATTGGGTTAGAACTTGCTCCTTTAGCTCAGAGGAGTTCGTTATTACCCACCTTCTGAAGCTTACTTCTGTCAATTAGTCAAACTCATTCTCTGTCCAGTTTTGTTCCCTTGCTGGCGAGGGATCCTTTGGAAGAGAAGAGGCATTCTGGTTTTTGGAATTTTCAGCCTTTTTGCACTGGTTTCTCCCCATCTTTGTGGATTTATCTACCTTTGGTCTTTGATGTTGGTGACCTTCTGATGGGGTCTTTGAGTGGATGTGCTATTCCTTTCTGTTAGTTTTCCTTCTGACAGGCTCCTCTGCTGCTGGTCTGCTGGAGTTTGCTGGAGGTCCGCTTTTGCAACCCTATTTGCCTGGGTATCACCAGCAGAGGCTGCAGAACAGCAAAGATTGCTGCCTGATCTTTCCTCTGGAAGCTTCATCCCAGAGGGGCACCTGCCAGATGCCAGCCACAGCTCTCCTGTATGAGGTGTCGTCAGCCCCTACTGGGAGGTGTCTCTCAGTCAGGATACATGGGGGTCAGGGACCTGCTTGAGGAGGCAGTCTGACCCTTAGCAGAGCTCAATCACTGTGCTGGGAGGTCCACTGCTCTCTTCAGAGCCATGAGGCAGGGACGTTTAAGTCTGCTGAAGCTGTGCCCACAGCTGCCCCTTTCCCCAGGTATTCTGTCCCAGGAAGATGGGAGTTTTATCTATAAGTCCCTGACTGGGGCTGCTGCCCTTTTTTCAGTGATGCCCTGCCCAGAGAGGGGAAATCTAGCAGTCTGGCCACAGCAGCCTTGCTGAGCTGCAGTGGGCTCTGCCCAGTTCGAACTTCCCAGTGGCTTTGTTTACACTGTGAGCGTAAAACCACCTACTCAAGCCTCAGCAATGGTGGATGCTCCTCCCCACTCCAAGCTCAAGCATCCTGCGTCCATCTCAGACTGCTGTTGTGCTGGCAGTGAGAATTTCAAGCCAGTGGATCTTAGTTTGCTGGGCTTCATGGGGGCGGGACCCACTGAGCCAGACCACTTGGCTCCCTGGCTTCAGCACCCCTTTCCAGGGGAGTGAACGGTTCTGTCTCGCTGGTGTTTCAGGCACCACTGGGGTATGGAAAACAAGAACTCCTGCAGGTAGTTTGGTGTCTGACCAAATGGCTGCCCAGTTTTGTGCTTGAAACCCAGGGTCCTGGTGGGGTAGGCACCGGAGGGAATCTCCTGGTCTGTGGGTTGTGAAAACCATGGGACAAGCAGGAGCAGCCTCAGTCCCTTACGGCTTCCCTTGGGTGGGGGAGAAAATTCCTCAACCCCTTGCACTTCCCTGGTGAGGCAACACCCCACCCTGCTTCAGGAGCTGAAGCCCTCCGTGGGCTGCACCCACTGTCCAACCAGTACGAATGAGATGAACCTGGTACCTCAGTTGAAAATGCAGAATTCACCCACCTTCTGCATCAATCTCGCTGGGAGCTGCAGACTGGAGCGGTTCCTATTCGGTCATCTTGCCAGCGCTATTCCTGGTTTTGTTCATTTTGCTCAGGAGAGCTTTGACTGTTCTGGGTCTTTGGTGGTTCCAAAGAAATTTTAAGATTATTTTTCTATTTCTGTAAAGAGTATCATCGGTATTTTGATAGGGATTGCATTGAATCTGTAGATTGCTTTGGGTAGTACAGACATTTTAACAATATTGATTCTTTTCAATCTATGAACATGGAATATTTTTCCATTTTTTTGGTGTCCTCTTCAATTTCTTTCATTGGTGATTTATAGTTTTTGTTATAGAGTTCTTTCACTTTGGTTAATCCCTGGGTATTTAGTTTTATTTGTGGCTATTACAAACAGGATTACTTTTTTATTTCTTTTTCAGATTGTTCCCTATTGGCATATAGAAATGCTACTGATTTTTATATGTTGATTTTGTATCCTGCAAATTTACTGAATTTGTTTATCAGTTATAATAGTTTTTGGTGGAGTCTTTAGGTTTTTCAAATATCAGATATCATCTGCAAACAAGGATAACTTGACTTCTTCCTTTCCGATTGGATGCTGTTTCTGTCTTTCTCTTGTTGCTCTAGCTAGAACTTCCAGTAGTATGATGAATAACACTGGTGAAAGTAAGCATTTTTGTCATGTTCCAGATCTTAGGGGAAAGGCTTTCAGTTTTTCCTCAGTTAGTATGATATTAGCTATGGGTCTGTCATATATGGCTTTTATTATGTTGAGGTATGTACCTTTTATACTCAGATTTTTGAGGGTTTTTATCATGAAGGGCTGTTGATTTTATCAAATGCCTTTTCAACATCAAATGAAATGATCTTATGGTTTTTGTCCTTCAATCTGTTGATATAATGTACCACATTGATTGATTTATGTATATTGAACCATCCTTGCATCCCTGGGATAAATCCATTTGGTTATGATGATCTTTCTTTTTTAAATTATTATTATACTTCAAGTTCTGGGGTACATGTGCAGAATGTGCAGATTTGTCACATAGATATATGCATGCCATGGTGGTTTGCTGCACCCATCAACCCTCATCTACATTAGGTATTGCTCCTAATGCTATCCCTCCTCTAACCCCCAACCCCAACAGGCCCCAGTGTGTGATGTCCCCCTCCCTGTGCCCATGTGTTCTCATTTTTCAACTCCCACTTATGAGTGAGAACATGCAGTATTTGGTTTTCTGTTCTTGTGTTAGTTTGCTGAGAATGATAGTTTCCAGCTTCATCCATGTCCCTGCAAAGGACGTGAACTCATCCTTTTTTATGGCTGCATAGTATTCCATAGTGTATATGTGCCACATTTTCTTTATCCAGTCTATTATTGATGGACATTTGAGTTGGTTCCAAGTCTTTGCTATTGTGAACAGTGCTGCAATAAACATATGTGGGCTTGTGTCTTTATAGTAGAATGATTTATAATCGAACTGAATCCAGCAGCACATCAATAAACTTATCCATCATGATCAAGTTGGCTTCATACCTGGGATGCAAAGCTGGTTCAACATATGCAAATCAATAAACGTAATCCATTACATAAACAGAACCAATGTGAAAAACCACATGATTATCTCAATAGATGCAGAAAAGACCTTCGATAAAATTCAACAGCCTTTCATGCTAAAAACTCTCAATAAACTAGGTATTGATGGAACGTATCTCAAAATAATAAGAGCTATTTATGACAAACCCACAGTCGATATCATACTGAATGGGCAAAAGCTGGAAACATTCCCTTCGAAAACCGGCACAAGACAAGGACGCCCTCTCTCACCACTCCTATTCAACATAGTATTGGAAGTTCTGGCCGGGGCAATCAGGCAAGAGAAAGAAATAAAGGGTATTCAGATAGGAAGAGAGGAAATCAAATTGTCTCTGTTCGCAGATGACATGACTGTATATTTAGAAAACCCCATTGTCTCAGCCCAAAATCTCCTTAAGCTGATAAGCAACTTCAGCAAAGTCTCAGGATACAAAGTCAATGTGCAAAAATCACAAGCCATCCTATCCACCAATAATAGACAAACAGAGAGCCAAATCAGGAATGAACTCCCATTCACAGTTGCTACAAAGAGAATAAAATACCTAGAAATACAACTTACAAGGGATGTGATGAATGATCTTTCTGATGTATTGTTGAATTCAGTTCGCTAGTATTTTGTTGAGGGTTTTTGCATCAATTTTCATCAGAGATATTGGTAGTTTTCTGTTGATGTGTCTTTGTCTGGTTTTGGTATCAGGGTCATGCTGGCCTCATAGAATGAGTTTGGAAGTGGTCCTCCCTCCTCTATTTTTCAGAATAGTTTGAATAGGATTGGTATTAGTTCTTCTTAAAATGGTTGGTAGAGTTCAGCAGTGAAGCCGTTGGGTCCTGGGCTTTTCTTTACTGAGAGACTTTTTATTATAGCTTTGATATGGTTACTTGTTATTGGTCTGTTTGCATTTTGGATTTCTTCATGGTTCAATCTTTGTAGGTTGTATATGTCTAGGAATTTGTCCATTTCTTCTAGATTTTCCAATTTATTGGTATGGAGTTGCCTATAGTAGCCACTAATGATCCTTTGAATTTCTGCAATATCAGTTGTAATGTCTCCTTTTTTATTCTCTGATTTTATTTATTTGGATCTTCTCTGTTTTTTAATTAGTTACTCTAGCTAAAGGCGTGTCTATTTTGTTTAACTTTTCAAAAAACCAACTTTTCATTTCATTGATCTTTTGTATTGCTTTCTTCACTTCAATTTTATTTATTTCTCCTCTGGTCTTTATTACTTCTTTTCTTGTACTAATTTTGGGTTTGGGTTGTTCCTGCTTTTTTTGTTCTTTAAGATGCACTGTGGCTGGGTGCAGTGGCTCACACCTGTAATCCCAGCACTTTGGGAGGTCGAGGTGGGTGCATCACCTGAAGTCAGGAGTTGGAGACCAGCCTGCCCAACATGGCGACACTCCATCTCTACTAAAAATACAAAAAATTAGCAGGGTGTGGTGGAGGGTACCTGTAATCCCAGCTACTTGCAAGGCTGAGGCAGGAGAAATGCTTGAACCCGGGAGGCGGAGGTTGCAGGGAGCTGAGATCGTGCCATTGCACTCCAGCCTGGGCAACAAGAGCAAAACTCCATCTAAAAAAAAAAAAAAAAAAGATGCATTGTTAGATTTTTTTTTTGGTTTTTCCTCTTTTTTGATGTATGCACTTACAGCTATAAAATTCCTTCTTAGTACTGCTTTTGCTGTATCCCATAGGTTTTGGTATGTTATGTTTCCATTATCATTTGTTTCAAGAAAATTTTCGATTTCCTTCATAATTTCTTCATTAACCCACTGGTCATTCAGGACATATTGTTTAATTTCCATGTATTGGTATAGTTTTCAAAATTCTCCTATTATTGATATCTAGTTTTATTCCATTGTGGTCAGAGAAGATGGTTGATGTTATTTCAATTTTTTAAATGTTTTAAGACTCGTTTTGTGACCTAACATATGGCCTGTTCTTGAGAATGATCCATGTGTTGAGGAAAAGAATGTGTATCCTGTGGCCACTGGATGAAATGTTCTGTAACTATCTATTAGATCCATTTCTTGTATAGTGCAGATTAAGTCCAATGTTTCTTTATCAATTTTCTATCTGCAAGATCTGTCCAATGCTGAAAGTGGGGGTGTTGAAGTCTCCAGCTATTATTGTATTGAAGTCTATCTCTCTCTTCAGCTTTAATAATTTTTGCTTTATATATCTAGGTGCTCCAGTGTTGGGTGCATATATATTTAAAATTGGTATATCTTCTTGCTGAATTGACCCCTTTATCATTATATTGTGGAATTCTTTGTCTCTTTTTATAGTTTTTGTCTTGAAATCGATTTGTCTGATATTAATATAGCTACTCCTTCTGGTTTTTTTTTTTTTTTTTGGTTTCCATTGGCATGGAATATCTTTTTCCATCTCTTTATTTTCAGTCTATGTGTGTTTTTATATGTGAAGTGTGTTTCTTGTAGGCAACAGATAAATGGCTCTTGGTTTTTCATCCATTCAACCAGTCTATGTCTTTTGATTGGAGAGTTTAGTTCATTTACAATCAAGGTTACTATTTTGTTTTTCTTTTTGAGACAGAATTTTGCTCTTGTCACCCAGGTTGGAGTTCAATGGTGTGACCTCAGCTCACTGCAACCTCCACCTCCTGTGTTCAAGTGATTCTCCAGCCTCAGCCTCCTAAGTAGCTGGGATTACAGGCACCCACTACCACAGCTGGCTAATTTTTTTTGTATTTTTAGTAGAGATGGGTTTTCACCATGTTAGCCAGGCTGGTCTCGAACTCCTGATCTCAGGTGATCCACCCACCTTGGCCTCCCAAAGTGCTGGGATTACAGGTGTGAGCCACTTCACCTGACCAATAATCAATGTTACTATTGATAAGTGAGGACTTCTGCCATTTTGTCAGTTGTTTTCTGGTTGTTTTGTGGCCTTCTCCTCTGTCCTTTCTTTCCTACCTGTCTTCATTTTAGTGAAGGTAATTTTCTCTGGTGATGTGATTTAGTTTCTTGCTTTTTATATTTTATGTTTATGTTGTATGGATTTTAGTTTGAGGTTCTCTTGAGGCTTGCAAACGCTATCTTATAACCCATTATTTTAAGTGAATAACAACTTACAACTGTTTGCATAAACAAACAAGCAAGCAAAAAGAAAACTAACAAAGATGCTATGCCTTAACTTTGTCCCTCCATTTTTAAACTTTGTTGTTGCTGTTTATATCTTATTGTATTGTCTATGTCTTGAAAAGTTGTTGTAATTATTATTTTTGATTGGTTCATTGTTTAGTCTTTCTACTTAAGAGTAGCTTACACATCATAGTTACAGTGTTATAATATTCTGTGTTTTTCTGTATACTTACTATTACCAGTGAGTTTTGTACCTTCGGATGATTCCTTATTGCTCATTAATGTCCTTTTATTTCTGATTGAAGTCCTCCCTTTAGCATTTCTTGTAGGACAGTTCTGGTGTTGATGAAATCCCTCAACTTTTGTTTGTCTGGGAAAGTCTTTTATTTCTCTTTCAGGTTTGAAGGATAATTTTGCTGGATATACTATTCTAGGGTAAAGGTTTTTTCCTTCAGCATTTTAAATACGTCATGCCACTCTCTCCTGGCCTATAAAGTTTCCACTGAAAAATCTGCTGCCAGACATGTTGGAACTCCATTGTATGTTATTTTTTTCTTTTCTTTTGCTGCTTTTGGCAATCTTTCTTTGTCCTTGACCTTTGGGAGTTTGATTGTTAAATGCCTTGAGATAGTCTTCTTTGGGTTATATCTGTTTGGTGTTCTATAACCTTCTTGTACTTGGATATTGATATCTTTCTCTAGGTGTTAGAAATTCTGTTATTATCATTTTGAATAGACTTTCTTCTCCTCTTTCTATCTCCTCTTTAAGGCCAATACTTCCTAGATTTGCTCTTTAGAGGCTATTTTCTAGATCCTGTAGGCAAGCTTCATTCTTTTTCATTCTTTTTTATTTTGTCTCCTCTGACTGCATTTTCAAATAGCTTGTTTCATTCTTTTTTATTCTGTCTCCTCTGACTGTACATTTTCAAATGGCCTGTCTTCAAGTTCACTAGTTCTTTTTTCTGCTTTATCAATTCTGCTACTAAAAGACTCTGATGCATT
This sequence comes from Hylobates moloch, assembly GCF_009828535.3. Taxonomy (NCBI): domain Eukaryota; kingdom Metazoa; phylum Chordata; class Mammalia; order Primates; family Hylobatidae; genus Hylobates; species Hylobates moloch. The sequence goes on from NW_026652279.1 coordinate 103,139,062, forward strand.
ATTCAGTATGCCAATTGCATTTTTCAACTCCAGAATTTCTGCTTGATTCTTTTTAATTATTTCAATCTCTTGTTAAATTTATCTGATAGAATTCTGAATTCCTTCTCTGTGTCATCTTGAATTTCTTTGAGTTTGCTCAAAACAGCTATTATGAATTCTCTGTCTGAAAGGTCACATATCTCTGTTTCTCCAGGATTGGTCCCTAGTGCCTTATTTAGTTCATTTGGTGAGGTCATGTTTTCCTAGATTGTACTAATAGTTGCAGAAGTTCGTCTGTTTCTGGGCATCGAAGAGGTAGGCATTTATTGTAGTCTTTATGGTCTGGGTCTGTTTGTACCTATCCTTTTTGGCAAGGTTTTCCAGATATTCGAAAGGACTTGAGTGTTACAATCTAAGCTGTATCTGCTTTAGGGAAGACCCCAAGCCCAGTAATGTGGTGGTTCTTCCAGACTCATAGAAGTACCACCTTGATGGTCTTGGACAAGATCTGGAAGAACTATCTTGGTTTCCAGGCAGAGACTCTTGTTCTTCTCCCTTACTGTTTCCCAAACAAATGGGCTCTCTCTCTCTCTCTTTGTTCTGAGCCACCTGGAGCTAGGAGTGGAGTGACACAAGCACCTCTGTGGCCACCACCCCTAGGACTGCTCTGGGTCAGACCTGAAGCTAGCATGGCACTGGGTCTTGTCTGAGGCCTGCTGTAACCACTCCCTCTCTACTGCTTATGTTAGTTCAAAGCCGGGGGTTTTACAATCAGCAGGTGGCAAAGCCAGCCAGGCCTGTGTCCTTCCCTTCAGGGCAGCAAATTCCCCCAGGCACTGGCTGGGTCCAGAGTTACCTTCTGGGAGTCAGAGACTAGAGGCAACAACCTTAGAAGTCTACCTGGTGTTCTATTTTCCTGGCGCTGAGCTGGCGCTCACGCCATAAGACACAGTCCTTCCCACTCTTCCCTCTCCATTCCAAAGGTAGAGGAGCCTCACTCCATGACCACTGTCACCTCAGGCCCACATGGAGTACTGCCAGACTACCGCTGATGTTCCCTTAAGGTTCAAGTCCGCCTGAGTCAGCTCGTGGTGAATGCTGCCTGGCCTGGGACTCACCTTTCAGAGGAGTGGACCCTCTAGACAGGTCTAGACATGCCGTCCAACAGCCAAGTCCTGGAATAGGGAACCCCAAGAGAATACTTGGTTCTCTACCGCACTGTGGCTGAGCTGATATCTAAGTTGCAAGACAAAGTCCCCTTTACTTTTTCCTCCACTTTTCTCAAGCAGGAGTCTTGCCCCATAGCCACCAGAGCTGGGAAAGTGCTGAGCCTCACCTGAATCCAGCAAGACTCAGTGTCTCACCCAAGACCCTCAACCTAGTACCTGGGTATCACTGCTGGTTATTCAGGACCTAAGGGCTCTTTAGTTAGCAGGTGATGAATCTTGCTAGGACTGGGTCTTTTCCTTCAAGGCTGCAGATCCTCTTCTTGGTCCAGGTGTGGCTAGAAATGTCCAGGGGCTAGGGCCTGGAACGGGGCCTCATGACTCTGACTGGTACCCTATCCTGCTGTGGCTGAGCTGGTATCCAAGATGAAAGACAAAGTCCTCCTAACTCTTCCATCTCCTCTCCTGAAGCAAAAGGAAGAAGTCACTTTTGGAGCCATGAGCTATGCAACCTGGGGTGGGTGGGGGGTGATGCCAGCACTCCCTTAGACACCCCAACTGGTGTCTCAGTAGGTCACGTGCTTCCCCTAGTCCACTGTTTCTGGGCCCAGTTCATCCCAGGAGTTGCCTAGGTGTTGCAATCCTTGTGGCCTAGACTGCCTTTCGTTTATCTGGGGCTCCAGACTACTTTAGTCCAAGGCGATGAGGCTTGAGGGAACTCAAGTTCGTACTGCTGGAATCAGAGATTCCCCTCTGTCTAGGATTTGAATGTTCCCTTTGTGGGCAGGTGTCAGCTTAGTTTGGTCTGGTTTTGCTTTCTCTTATAACAACGGTAGCACTGAATTCAATGCCTCACAATTGCTGGTTTCAGTGCCTCTCTCAGAGATATGAAGTTAAAATCAGGTACTGTGAGAGTTCACTTGATTTTTGGGTCTTACAAAGGTGCTTTTCTTTGTGTAGATAGTTGTTAAATTGGTGTCCTTGTGGGAGGTGATGATCTGTGAAGCGTTCTATTCCATCTTGCTCCACCTTTCCCTAGGTTGTCTTCTTACTGTTCAGTTGTAGGAGCTTTCTTTTCTTTTTTTCTTTTGAGATGGTCTCACTCTGTCACCCAGGTTGGAGTGCAGTAGTGCCATCATGGCTTACTGCAGCCTCAACCTCCTAGGCTCAAGTAGTCCTCCCACCTCAGCCTCCTGAGTAGCTGGAATTACAGGTGCATGCCACCATAACCGCCTAATTTTTGTATTTTTCGTAGAGATGAAATTTTGCCGTGTTGCCCAGGCTGGTCTCTAACTCCTGGACGCAAGCAATCCACTTGCCTCAGCCTCCCAAAGTGCTAGTATTACAGGCATGAGCCACTGTTCCTGGCTAAGTTGTAGGAGTTTACAATGTATTCTGGATACAAGTTCCTTACCAGATATATAATTTGCAAATATTTTCTCATATTTTGTTGGTTTTCATCACTTTTTTGTTCTTTGAAACATAAAAGTTTTAAATTTTGATGAAGACTAATTTATTTTTTATTTTGTTGCTTGTGCTTTTGGTATCATATCTAAGAAATCATTACCTGATCCAAGGTCACAAAGAGTTACACCTATTTTATTTTATTTTATTTTTTTGAGATGGAGTCTAGCTCTGTCGCCCAGGCTGGAGTGCAGTGATGCGAACTCGGCTCACTGCAAGCTCTGCCTCCCGGGTTCACGCCAGTCTCTGGTCTCAGCCTCCTGAGTAGCTGGGACTACAGGTGCCCGCCACAATGCCTGGCTAATTTTTGTATTTTTAGTAGAGATGGGGTTTCACCACATTAGCCAGGATGGTCTCGATCTCCTGACCTCGTAATCCACCCGCCTCAGCCTCCCAAAGTGCTGGGGTTACAGACGTGAGCCACTGTGCCCGCCAACTCCTATATTTTATGAGTTTTATAGTTTTAGCTTTTATATTAGGTCATTGATGCACTTTGTGTTAATTTTTATGTATGGTGTGAAATGAGGTCTAACCTGGTTCTTTTGCATGTCAATATCCAGTTATAGAACTATTTGTTAAAAAGACAATTTTCCCCACTGAACTGTATTGGTACCTTTGTTGAAAATCAATAGACTATTCGTAGGTTTATTTATGGATTCTTAATTCTATTCTATTGATGTATATGTCTATCCTTATTCCAATACCACAGTCTTGATTTCCACAGCTTTATAGCAAGGTTGAAATTGGAAGTGTGAGTCTTTCAACTTTATTCTTCTTTTGCCAGATTATTTTGGCTGTTCTGGGTCCCTGCATTTCCATATACATTTTACTTAATTTATTTATTTTATTTGATTTTTGTAGAGATGGGGGTCTTGCTTTGTTACCCAGGCTGGTCTCAAACTCCTGGCCTTGAGCGAGCCTCCCACCTTGGCCTCCCAAAGTGTTGGGATTAAAGGCATGAGCCGCCACACCTGGCCTCCATATTAATTTCAGTATCAGTTTATTAATTTCTGCAAAAAAAGGTAGATAGGATTTTTCACAGAGATTGCATTGAATTTATAGGTCAGTTTTGTGAGTATTGCCATCTTAACAATATTAAGTCTTCCTTGCAATTCATGAGCATGAAATTTATTTAGGTCTTTAAATTAATTTAGGTCTTCTTTAATTTTTTTCAACTATGTTTTGTAGTTTTCACAGTATAATTTTTGCACATTTTTTGTTAAATTCATTCCTTTTTTGATGCTATTTTAAATGGAAGTGTTTTCTTAACTTTATTTTCAGATTTTTCATTGCTAGCATAGAAATACCATTGATTTTTGTATACTGATGTTGTATTCTGTACCCTTGCTGTACATATTTATTAATTCTATATTAATTCTAATAAGTTTTGTTTTTGCGAGGGTGGGTGTGTGGATTCTATATGCATCATATTATTTGTGAATAGAAATAATTTTACTTCTTCTTTTATAATCTGAATGCCTTTTACTTCTTCCTCTTCCCTTCTTAACCTGGTTAGAACTTCCAGTACAGTATTAAAAAGAAGTGGTGAGGTGACACATCCTCATTCTGTTCCTGATCTTAGAGAAAAAACTTTCAGACTTTCACCATAAAATATGTTAGTTGTGGGAATATTTTCTTTGTTAACCAAATAAGCTCTTGACTTGTTTTCGAAACTTAATTTTTCCATTACCTGGATCTGGTTCTTATTCATGCTTGGGAATCTGTATCTGCTTTGGGCAATTTTTTTTTCATCATGGCACCAGCAGCTGTTCATTTTCACTGTAACTTTTACTATTAGTTTCTTCTGGAATGAAAGATCTAACTGTGTTTGGCTGCTGTTTCTTTATGAGCTCCTGGCATCTGGACTCCCCAAGTCAGAAGTGTAGGGTGTAAAGCTTTGTGGCTTGTTGTAAAGAGAAAGTCAGTGGTTTTGGGAAAAGAAATGGATCCCTTTACATGTGTGTGTGTGTGTGTGTATGTGTGTGTGTGTGTGTGGAGGTGGGGAGGGGGCACGGGTAGTTTGTACTCCATAAGCTTCTTTTGGATAATGACTTAAGGACAAGTGGGCTGTGGACTCAGTCACAGTTTGGGGTTCTGGGAATGTTGAAAAAAGTATTTTCAGAGTTTCCCAAGATATGTTTCAAGGAGCACAGTCCTAACTCGTTTTGCAAAAATTGCTGTTAAGCTCATATGTGCTTGAGAAATGCTGCATGCTATAGGCTCCACTTAGAGATCCATTATGCATATTAGTGCTTAGGTTACTTAGGGGCCAGTCTAAGTTCTGGATCAAAGACCCCAAGATATAGTGGCTCAAACAAGATGGAATTTTCTTTCTAACAATCCAGAGACGATTAGTACAAGGCTGAGTAGGTGGCTTTCTGGTCCAAAGTGGCTGCTCCTGCTCTTGTCATCACATTTACATCCCAGCCAGCAGAAAGGAGAAATGGCAAGTCAAGCACAGGCTTATTTCTTTAAACAACATGACTAGAAGAGACACCTCACTTCTGCTCACATCCCCTTATTCAGATCTTACATCCTCATTCCCAGCTGAAAGGGAGGCCAGGAAAAAGTCTCTAGCTGGCATATATGTGTTCAGCTAAAATTTAAGAGTTTTATTATTAAAGAAAGAGGAAGAGAATGACAATTGCAGAACAACTAGTTATCTCTGCCACAGCATATTGAAGGCTTTGAGAAATCCTGAAGCTAAGAGGTTTGGTCTGTTTTTGGTTTCTGTTTTGTTTTTTTGATGAAAAAGCTGCCAATAATCCACAGCGTCATTAGTGTTCCTTGGAACATGCCTTGGGAAATGCTTTTATAGGTAACCTCACGTCAGTGGGGTCTATTGCACTCCCCTTCCTCCAAGATCTGAGTGCTGAGACCATGGCCTTGCAAACTGCCTGATTATTATCTGGAGAGTGTCAGCTAGTGGGCTTTTCTGGAATAGAATGAGACTGGATATTGTATATGCAAAGCTGGTAGAATATTATGCATGCAAAGCTGGTATGTTTTTGAGTTTGGAAATTCTCTGTTCTAACTTCAGGGAGGAACAGTTAGGGCAAAACAAAATGACAAATGCTGAACACACCCAAGAGAAAGAGGCTCTAGTGCCAGCCCAAATATTTATACACCAGCCAGCCTCCAGAATGGGGCAGAAGAACCAATGAATACATTTTCCCTGGGGGATCATGACAGAGGTAGGCCACATTGCATGTTCCACATGTGAGAGGCATGTCTGAAATGAGGGGCAGTCGATGGGCGGCCATTGGCAATTAGTCAAGGTTAGGAATCCTGAGGAGGCTTCTCCATGGCAACATCCCCCTAGGTCTGGGCTGAGGAAAGGAGGAGAAAGTATGAGCTTTCAGGCTAGACAGGGTTCATATCCCAGCTCTGCCATGTAGTAGCTAGGTGAACTTGAGCAAGCTCTTTAACCTCTCAGAGGCTCTGTTTCCTCATTTGTAAAGTGTAGGCATGAGTCACTGTCTCCTAGGGTCATTGCAATGATCAAATATAGAAAAGAAAGGGTGTCTGGCACTCCTCCTCCTCCTTTTCATACCACAAGGACATTGGGCTCCTGTACCCAAGGTAAAATTAAGCTTTTCCTACAGTGGCTGCAGAGGGCAGTTCTAGCCCCATTGTTCCTTGTTTGATAGAAGAAAGTGGCAGATTTGGCCTAATGCAATCACAGCGAGGAAGGCAGAGAAAAAACACTGGGCAAAGGGGCAGGAGAGAGGGTGAAAGTCCCAGTCCTGCTGTGAACTGGATCCCTTCCCCTCTCTGGGCCTCAGATTCCTCCAAGTTAATCGGACTAAATGGCCTGGGGTCTGTTCAATTCATACAGTTGGTGGGCTCTGGCCCTGTCCTCGGACTGGCAGCTCTTCTCTGAAAAATAGATGGAATATTTCTTCATTTTTCAGTAAGTGCAAGAAGCACATACTTCTCCAAAATGCCTTCCTGTGTTAATTTATTTGACTAAGAAGGTTTGCAGTGACAGACACCAAACAGGAAACTGCTGTCATAGCTGCTGTCTGCAAGTTTTGTTTTTTTTAAGGCTTTCTCCTGCACAACTCACCTTCTCTGCATGGCTTGGTATCAAGTGCTGGGGTGAGTAGAAGGGAAAGGGAAAGGGAAACACATTTTTAGAAGGGAACATTTTCCTTCAAGTTCAGGGTTTAGTGAAGGTTAAGGATTGTGACTATCCACAATGGCAGCGTTAGGTGGCTCCGTTGCAGGGCCCTTTGCACACTCAGTTCCCTCTGCCTGGAACGTCCACTCTGCTCGGTTTTTCTAGTTAATTCTACTTCTTTAGGATCAGCTCAAGCATCACTTTCTCAGAGTCTTCCAGATCCATCTAGATTGTTTGTTGGTGCTGTGTTCTTGTAGAACCTTCCTTCAGTGCACTCATCTTGGTTTGCAATGGCATATTCAGTAGTGTGATGTTTTGGTTAATGTCTCCCTACCCTCCTGTAACTGGACCATAAGCCCCACAAAGACAGGAGCCTCGTGGCTTGCCACCACATCTCTAGCAGTGAGCATGGTGCCTGGTACATAGTAAGCACTCAGTCCATGTCCATCGAATGAGTGAGAAACCTCCCACCCCTTCCACAGCCCAGGTAGGCTGGCCACGACACAGTGTCTGTGGGATACATCTTGACCTTGTCCCCTCGCCTGGTCACCTCCTCGTGCAGGCCTTTTTTGCTTTCCGTTCTCCAGGACTTTTTTTCCACTCTACCAAAGCATCTGAGAAATTAATCCAGAGCCAACACTGGTGCTGGAGGCCCATGACAGCCCCTTCCCCAGCTATTTATAACTAACTTGGGGAGCAGGGGCCTCTGAAGACTGCGAGACCTTTGAGGCCAAAAGGAATGAGTATGTAATGGTGGAACTTCAGGTACCCCAAATGGCAGTAGAGGAAAAGGCTAACCCTGATCTTAACACTGTATCAATACCTTTTCCTGGAACTCAAAGACTCTAAGTCAGCACAGTCTTCCGAGCCACATTGAGGGCATTGTACTAGCACACTGTGGGCACGTGCATGTGTGTGTGTGTGTGTGTGTGTGTGTGTGTGTCTTTGTGTGCATACAGGTGCCTGTGTGTGTGTGTGTTATGAATTAGAGGGAACAGAAGACAAAGACATGGGTTTTGATTGGCAGACCTATAGGAGAAGGCAGGGCCCCCAGATGGTCTCATGTTAAACAACTCACTGGACTGTCCTGCTGGCAACAGCACGACGGCCTCTGGAAGCTCGCCCTTGCTTGTCAACGTTACAGAACAGGATTATGTTCCTAACTGGGGTTTCATGCAGCACATGGGAAGGGCCCATTCCCTTGGGCTCCTGGGAGGTGTGTGACCTGCTGTCTTAGGCCCAGAGCCAAAGCCTGTTCTGGAACCAGAAGAGTCACGGCTTGGCGGTGGCTTCGGAGCCAAAGGAAGCCCCCACCCAGCCAAGATCAGGTCTGGGAGGGGCAGGACCAGAATGTGACCCTTCCCTTGAGGGTATCTTGAAGATGAGGCCTGGAGCTGCAGGAAGGAGGCCCTGAGAGCCCTGGGTGGGGAAGGGCGCAGCAAAGTCACCCACTGTCATAGAAGGGATTCTGAGGGAGGGCCTCCTGCTTCTTAGGAAAGCACGAGTGTAGAGTAAGTTCCTGGAATAACTTGGGCATTAGAGAGGAATTTGGGAAACAGGATGGGTTTTTGGGAGTTTTCTGGGAGGTAAGTAGACTTGAAGGAAAGCAAACTTAAAGCAGAATGGAGTTCAGGATCCTGGAAGGTGAGTTGGCAGCACATCTTCCAAAGATGAGAGTTGTTGGTGCCTGATCACAGTGCTGCCTCTAATGGGCTGATCCAACAAAGCTCACTCTAGTTAAGCTGCCTCATTTCAGAGACAAGAAAACTGAGGCTGGGGCCAAAGGATTAAGTGATGAAACATTGCATCTCTCAAACAAAAACGTTTCAGGAAGGTGAAATCAGAGATGTGAATATGCCATGGGGAAAATAGCTCCACAAACCCAAAATATAATCCGCCACCATAATCTCAAGGAGACCTAGGACTGATTGAGAGATTAGTTGTGTCTAGAAGGCTGTTCCCTTACCAAGCACGTGTGCACAGATAAGAGAGGTTATGTAAGATGGGAGGCCAGGGAGCCAGGAGCATGCAGACAAGAAAAACATTTGCGCAGGGAGGTCACCTTGATCCGAGGAAGCCCATTGTGCTAAGATTAGAGCTGGCCCTCACAGAGGTTACAAAACAAATCAGGGCCACGGCCCTGTGGGTCCTAAGGCACACGGGAAAACAAAATCTGGATCCTTTAAACACTTTAAAATCTGGATTGAGAAAGTGAAGAGATTGCTCCTCTCTGGTAGGCTACTCACTGGAGGTTTTTCAAGCTGAGCCAGACTGCAGACAATTGTTAGTAATTTGTGATCCTGAGATAACAAATTAGTTAATTTTCCTGCATGTGAATTTTCCTTTTTTAATCCCACCTCATCTTTAGGTCCAGAATTCAGCTCCTGCTGTATTAAATCCTGTTTTTAAAGGCAAAACTGTTTTTTTCTCCTGGGAAGAAAAAAGACACAGATGCATTAACATGATCCGAAAGGCCAGATTAGCATTTTCTCCTGATAATTAAGACTCCGCACTAGACAATCACTACTTTATTTCTCCTAAGATGATAGACACCTGGCTTATGTTTCTTCCCTCGGAAATTAGACACTTGTTTTCTGAGTCTCTTACTGGCTGCACAATCCAAGAGAGACATGGAAAATGTGGAGACAGAGGGGTTGGGTAATAAGACCTCTTGTTTCAAAGAGGACTGGGGTTTTGCAGGCTGCAGAACAAAAGACTGAATGGCAATTTAATGCTACTCCAAAAAGGTCACCCGGCAGGGTGCAGTGGCTCATGTCTGCAATCCTGGCATTTTGAGGGGGTCGGGGTGAGAGGATTGCTTGAGACCAGGAGTTTGAGGGCAGTCTGAGCAAGAAAGTGAGACCCCGTCCCTACAAAAAAATTAAAAAATTAGCTAGGTGTGGTGGTGTGCACCTGTAGCCCCAGCTACTCAGGAGGCTGAGGCAGGGGATTGCCTGAGCCCAGGAGTTCGAGGCTACAGTGAGCCGTGGTGGTGTCACTGCACTCTAGCCTGGGCAACGGGCTCCCCATCTCAATAAAAAAAAATAAGGTCACCTGCTTTTCATACCAAGCCAGGGACCCCAGGGTTAAGGGACAGCACAAGACATTTAAGTTGGACACACTTATCTGGTGGGGAGTGTGTGGGAGGGTTGAGGTTTGCTTTCTCCTGTGGCTTTTTCATTTCGAAAGGATAGATTATCATTTGCTGTAAAGGATGTAGCGAAGTCCCTTTCTAAAGGCAGAGGGTGGGCCTGGGAGCCTGTAAGCTTTTCCTGTCCCATGGCTGCTCCCCCCAGGTCTCTGTTCTTCACTGCCCCCCTCTTGAGCTCTTCTACTTTAGGGAACAAAATGCCACTTCCACTGTGGAACTGCATGAGCTGGCGCCTCTGTGCCCGGAGGCTGCAGGGCAGAGAGAACGTAGCCTGGGATCACCTAACGTCGCCGTTTCAGCTCCATCTCATCAATGCAGTGGAACGAGGTTACTGTCAGTGAGATGCACCCTTTTCCAGGCAGCAAGATCACCTCAGAGCTCACACGGGTTTCTGAGGGCAAAGACATCCTGTCCTGGGATTTAAATAGACAAGTCTAGCATTTAAGGAGCATGAAGTCATTTTTAAAGAGGGCAGCCTCAAGAGGGATGTTTATGTGAATGTGATGCCAAAGGAATCCACTCCAGCTTTTAGAGAAGCTCTGACCATCTCCTCATGGCGGGAATGCAATACCAATGGGTAACAGCACCATGCACGAGGCATTTCACATGGGAGCTCTCATTTCATTCTCAGAGCAGCCCTGTGAGGCAGGCATTATTATTCCCAGGCAACAGATGAGGAGAGGAAGACTTGGGTCACAGCGGTGGTGAATGGCAGAGCCAGCCTGCACCTAGTTTCACTGCGGTTATGCACATACTCTTTCTTTCATATTAGCAGCCCCCATGGAAAGATCTGGGTCAGTTGATCTCCTGCCGTTCAGGCTCAAAGGTTGGCCTCTTTGGGACTGATCAGGCAGAAATCTCAGAGCCTTGCACTTTGTCAATGAAATCCAGTGTTTTCCTTCATCTTCTAGCCAATGCCCGACAACCTTAGAAGGAACCAGGGTCAATGTCACCACAGTTAACACATGCCTTCCAAAAAAGGAGCTGGGTAAAGCACCAGGGCTCCCTCGGTTTCCCAGGCTGGGCCACGGGAAATGCATAGAACCAGTTTCCTCAGGAGCTGAGCCACAGGGATAGCTGGTGTGGCAGCCACCCGGCTTGGTCCTCTAGATAGTTGAGTATCCTGGGAATAAGATTAATGCCAGCTGAAGCCACGGCTGCCTCATTTGTCCTCACATCGCCCCTCGTATCTCCTACATAGCACCTGTGTCATACCCTGCTTCCACCACGCCCAAGCTAGCACACAACCTGTCTCCTCCATTAGACCACGAGGTGTTGAAAGGTGTGGCTGGTGTGCCCACACCATGTTGCCAGGAACACGTGGTAGATAGAGGCTTGGATGAACTGAGTCGAAAGGAGTTTGTGTTAGAAGCAGGTAAGGGGTGCTTCTTCCCTCTCTGCACAAATTTTGATCTTAAATTCCTGCGGTTAGAATATGAAATTAATGACTCCAGGTTTTTAAACTAGCTTGGAATAATGAGAATAAAGCTGGAGTTGGAGCTAGGACAACTTCCTCAAATCCTGGCCTTGCTACTTTCTAAGATTTGGGCAAGTTATCTAACCTACTTCAACTTGCGTTTCTGGCATAAAATATGTGTCCTAGTTAATCTGAGTTTTAAGAGAAATGAATGAGATCACAAAGATGAAAACACTTGTAAATGGGAAATATAAGGTGAATAATTTTTTGTGTTGTGGAAAAAATATAATGAATAATCCAGTTGTCTTAGCAGTTCTAGAGTTTTGTTTTGTCTCATTTTTTGACATAGCCCTCAAGACACACACACACACACCTGTAACTACTACCTAAATCAAAATATAGAATATTAGTACCATCAGAGGCTCATTTTGGGGCCCTTCATAGTCAATATCCCCCAAAAGTAACCCTAGATTTGACTTTCCTGTTCTTGCATTTGGGATTTTACCTGAAACGTCTTCTTTGTTTGGGGTTTCCCCAGCATCCCAGGTCCTCCTTCCCTGCCTTCCAGTTCTGCAATGCCCCATGGGTTCTCCCACTCAAGAGAAGTTACACCTGAGATGATGGCCACGAGGCCAGCCTCAGGGCCCACAGACCATGGAGGAGCCCAAGGCTGGAAGCCACTCCCCGCCTTTCAGGCTGGATGTACCTCACAGGCCTCTGTTACCACATTTCCATAACTTCACACCCATCTGCCTCAGAGTCATTCTCTCCCACCAGCCTGTGAGCTTCCTGAGGACATGGATCATGTTCTCTATCCATTCTACATTCCTTGATCCCTGCTGCAGAGCAGGTGTTTGCGTAACCCACCTGAGTTGTAGAGTTTGGTATAGGACAGGATATCAAATTTGGCAGGTACCAAATTCATTACCCAAATCACTAATCAGGTAATGAATTCACCTTTTTGGCTGAGCTCAGTGGCTCGTGCCTGTAATCCCAGTACTTTGGGAGACTGAGGTGGGAGGAACACCTGAGGCCAGGAGTTCACGACTAGCGTGGGCAACATAACAACACTCCATTTCTATAAAGAAATGAAATCAAAAAGAATTAACCTCTAAGGAGTTTGCCTTTTCAGCACCAAAACATGGAGAAAGTTTCCAAGGTTCTTGCAACCGGGGAAACTAACTTGCAAAATATCACCCTCTCCTTCAGTGGGAGACATCCCAAGGATACAAAAGTAGCTTTTAAATGTGTGCAATTATTTATTCATTTTTTTAAATGGCAAAATGTCAAGGAGCCCCAAAGCCAGCAGCCAACGTTGCACAACCCAGGTTGCTAGGAGTGGCACTGCTGCTGGGACAGGCGAGGCTAGAACCTTGAAAACTTGCTTCATGTTCTGTTGCTGAAAAGACAAACACCCAGGAGGTGGATCCCTGAGCCAGCAGCATGACTGACCCAGCGACTCCTCAACTGCACACAATTGGACAAGAAGCAGGCCTGGCACTTCTTATGTCCTATGCAGGTTTTGCTTGGCCAGCTTGGTAGATGGGGTTTTACAGGGAGAGCGGCTAAGCTGGTTCTGTGCTTTCTCTATTTTTTCCACCTTTGACCCAGCGTTAACTCTAGGAGATTTCCTCTCCCCCAGCTACTCACTAGCCCGGCTCAGCCCCATTGGTAAAAATGTGGAGCTGTCACCAAGTCCATCACCATCTCCCCTTGCTTCCACCTTCCTGTCCTGTCTCAAGTCCACATGTTCTCTCCATCCCAGCCACCCCTGCCTTAGCTCAGCTCTGGGTTAAGTCTCACCCGGGTCACCAGTCTCTGTTCTTCTCACTGCTGAATCCACTGATGACATCACCACCAGTGTGACACCTGATGGCCTCGCCATCACTTGCTTAAAACCCTTCCATGCTTTCCCATTGGCTTAAAGATAGATTTTAAAACAACGGCTTCATTGAATATCTTCATTAATATATAATTCAAATATCACAGAGTCCACCCTTGAAAAGTACAATTCAGGCCGGGTACGATGGCTCACGCCTATAATCCCAGCACTTTGAGAAGCCTAGATGGGTGGATTGCTTGAGTCCAGGAATTCAAGACCAGCCTTGGCAACATGGGGAAACCCTGTCTCTACAAAAAATACAAAAGTTAGCCAGGCTTGGTCATGCACGCATGTAGTCCCAGCTACTCAGGTGGCTGAAGTGGGAGGATGGCATGAACTTGGGAGTCTAGGCTATTGTGAGCTGAGATCACACCACTGTACTCCAGCCTGGGTGACAGAGAGAGACCCTGCCTCAAAAAGAAAAGTATACAATTCTGTTGTCTTTAGTGTAGTCACTTGGTTGTATAATCGTCATCACTAGCTAATTCCACGTTTTCATCACTTCAAAAAAGAAACCCTTCATCCATTAGCAGTCACTCCCCAATCCACCTTCCCCCCAGCCCCAGACAACCACTAATCTACTTCTTCCTCTATGGGTTTGCCTATTCTGCATATTTTATATTAGTGTAATCACACAATATGCAGTCTTTTGTGTCTGGTTTCTTTCATTTAGCACAATGTTTTCAAGGCTGGTCTGCACTATAACATGTATCCGTATTTTATTCCTTTTCATGGCTAATTGGCATTTCATGGTGTTGCTATGCCACATTTTGTTTATCCATTCACCAGCTGATGAACATTTCGGTTGTTTCTGCTTTTTGGCGATTATGAATAGTGCTGCCATGAACACTTGTGTACAGGATTTTGTGGGGGCCTATGTTTTCGTTTGTTTTGGGTAACTAGCTAGGAGTGGAGTTTCTGGGTCCTATGGTGTTTAAGGATTCATTTCAACGCCTTACTGTGAGGCCACGGCCCTGCCCATTCAGAGCCTGCCACGCCCTGGCCCAGACTCCACTCCTCTCTTGCCAGAGCAGACAACTGCAACACTCAGAACATACCACACCCGACACTTCCTGCCATCCACCCCTTCGGCATGGCCTGCTTCTCTCCAGCCTCTGCACCTGGATAACTCCTTCAAAGCTCAGTTCAGGCATCTTCACTAACTGGGGATTCTTCAGTGAACAAAACAAAATCCCTGCTCTTGTGGAACTCTTGTTAGAGAGAGGTGAAGTAGGTAAAAAGAAGTAAAACTATATATTAACAGGCATACGTGTTATGTACCCAACTATTTACCAAAAATTTAAGCTTCCCTTTCCACAGTGTGGAATTGTTGCTATCCCAACAGGAATAAGGTTTATGTTTTCCAGCCTTCTTTCTATCCGGATGTGCCCACGTCATGAATTCTTGTTAGTGGGATGGAAGTAGAGAGATGTGTGTCACTTCTGGGATTGGGCTTTTAAGAAGTGGGTGGGCTTTTGCTGTACTCTCTCTTTCCCTCTGCAGTTTGGGTGCAGGGAACTTTGAAGCACTAGGGATGGCAGGTCTGCAGGATGGCAGGAGCCGGAGTGCCTGAATCACCACGTGGAAGCCAGCCATATGCTCACCAGGAGCACCACATCAGGCTGATAGAGGATGAGGTCCAACTTCTATTGTCTTGGGCCACGGAAGTGTTGAGTTCCTTTCTGAAAGCAGTTAGTGTTTGTCTCATACAATTGAAAATGAAAGGATTTTTCCATCAGGTACAGTCAGACATAATTCATCTTTTCTGGAGCAGAAAAGTGGATGTGAACTTTTACTTGCTTCCTACTTTAGTGCCTTTTGTGTGAGGGTCCTCTAAGTCAACCCTGAAAAATTTTCCACCTGTCAAAAATATTCCCCAGCCGGGTGCGGTGGCTCACGTCTCTAATCCCAGCACTTTGGGAGGTCGAGGCTGGCAGATTGCTTGAGCTCAGGAGTTGAAGACTGGCCTGAGCAACATGGCAAAACCCTGTCTCTACAAGAAAATACAAAAATACAAACATTAGCCAGGGGTGGTAGTGCACATCTGTAGTCCAGCTACTGGGAAGGCTGAGATGAGAGGATTCCTTGAGCTCAGGTCAAGGCTGCAGTGAGCCGTGATAGCATCACTGCACTCCAGCCAGGGCAACAGAGTGACACCCTGTCTCAAAAAAAAAAAAAAAAAAAAAAATCTCAAGCTACCCTCAGCAGATCCAGCCAAATGAGAGGAAGCATGGATTGCTGGGCAGGGGAGAGAAATGGGGTTTCTGCCTTTTATAGTAATGATCCCCTCCCACCAGTTCCCAAGTCTCCTCACCTAAACATATAGAATTTACTATGTAACTGTTTGCAGGCAGAGGCATATTTTCTACACCAGAGTTTTGGAAATGAGCTCTCAAACCCTGTGATAGCAGAGCTCTAAGTAAATGAAAACATAACCTGTGCCCCAGGCCTCCTGTTCTCTCCTCGAAGCCCATCTCTGCATATTGCACATGTTCAACTTGCTGAGCGGGAGAAGAAGATCCCAGATGGAGACACGGGAGGGGGTTACATCTCACTTGAGAGCACAGCGTCCCCACCCTCACCTTAATTGGCTCTGCTCTGCTCAACTTCTCTCCTCATGGCCCCTTTGCCTCCTCTTTATTCCCACCTCCCCTCCCCTTCCCTGGTCCCACCCGTTCATCTTGGCTTCACACCTCTTCAGGAAGTTGCCTCTGCCCAGTGTGGGACCCCCTCTTCTGGGTCTCTCACTCCTTTTTTCATATACAAAGCATTAGTATTTCCATTTTACCCCCTTAATCCTAGTTACACAAATTAACTTTCTCTGGATCCACCCTTAAACAAAGTAGAGCAGGGGCGTTATAAATCACCATAGGTTGTTTGTCCCAGCAGGAACTCAAAACATGCCTATTTTCATTCTTTCTTTCTGCCTTTTCCATGCCCAAAACATCTGCCACAGTATAAACAGTCCACACATCCTTATCAAATGCAACCAAGGGGCCTTGGAAATATATTGGAAACACATTGAATGTACCAAAAGAAGCCACAATTTAAGGTGGAGTTGTGATGGCAACCAGCATCTTATTCAGTTACATGAAAGAGTTTAAGTTGATTCAACCAAGGATGCAGAAGGAAAGAGCTGCTTTGCACCACGTGGTGGCATCTAACAGATACCAACAGGTGTTCCTGGCTTATCGCTAGGTGATTGTGGTTTTGCATTTAAATTCACTGGCCACCAACACCTGCGATTTTGCATATTCTTGCTCAGACCACAAAAATCTTTACTATAACGTTTGAGTACCCTGGAGAGGATAACTCCAAACTGACCCAAACACTGTGCTTCCATCTTCAAGGTGAGTCCAGTCTTTTAAGCGTTTTAAATTCTGTAGACATGAGATGTGTGATGCAGGGTGCCTGCTCCTTAGAGTTCACAAGGATTGGGTATTTTCCAGCTTGGAGATAATAGTTCTCCCATCAAATTGTTGTTATTATTATTACTTTATTATTATTTTTAGAGACAGTGTCTCGCTGTGTCACCCAGGCTGGATTGCAGTGGTGCAATCATAACTCACTGCAGCCTCGAACTCTTGGGCTCGAGCAATCCTCCTGCCATGGCCCCTCATCATTATAGTCAAACTTTATTGAGCATTACGATGTGGCAGGCACTGTCCTAAGGATATTGTGATTTATCTCACAATATCCACGCAACTGTCCTAGGAGGTAGCTACTATTGTTGTCCCTATTTTACCTGAGGAGTTAACCCATTTGTCTAAAGTCACTTGGTAAGTAAAAATTGGGAGACAGGCTTCCAGGTCTATCAGACTCCAAAGATCTGCACTCTGAACCCCCATGTTTCTCAGCAGAAGGTGGAACACCTGACTTTTATGAGTGACACAGGTATAAAGTTGGAATGCAAATCATTACTCTGGTGCATCCCTGGGCCCCCAGCAGTGTGGCTGGGTTGGTTCAGGGCCTTTGTTGAAGGTTCAGGTCTGCTTCGCAGATGGCTTGAAAAGGAGGATGAAGAGGAAGGGGAGGAAGAGGAGGAGAAGTAAGTTGCTTTTAGGCTGCATTTAGCATATTCTAAGGCAATTACTGAATGCTCCTTTTTGTGTTTCAGATGAATGGTGGCCCCTTCAGTGACGATAGAATCCACAAGTCTCCCATTTAGAAGGAACCTAACAACATACAGTTCAGGCTTCTGCCTCCAGGAAAGATCGGAAAGATGACCCTCCAGACCCGTTTCCTCATCACTATGAAGGGGCTTAGGGGTGCAGGCAGATTGATGGCCTTGAGGCCTGTATTAGTCCATTTTTATACTGCTGTGAAGAAATACCTGAGACTAGGTAATTTATAAAGAAAAAGAGGTTTAATGGACTCACAGTTTCACATGGCTAAGGAGGCCTCACAATCATGGCAGAAGGCAAAGCAGGAGCAAAGGCACACCTTACATGGTGGCAGGCAAGAGAGCATGTGTAGGGAAACTGCCTTTTAAAAAACCATCAGCTCTCGTGAGACTTATTCACTATTGTGAGAACAGCATGGGAAAAACCCTCCCCCATGATTCAATGACTTCCCACCAGATCCCTCCCATGACACGTGGGGATTATGGAAGCTACAATTCAAGATAAGATTTGGGTGGGGACACAGCCAAATCATATCAAGGCACTTTCTGGACTGGGTTAGAAGGCTGGGAGAGGCTTCAGCCTCTGGTGTTCCTCTGTAGAGTAAAGCCAAGGATTCCATCTTCTCCCTAGGATGATGTCCATTACCTGATAACCTATCAAAGTGATCTCTGTCTGCAGTCTCTCCTCTGGAGGAGATGGGTAGAAGAAATACTTGAAGTGCTGGGGATCTGGGGGCTGGGTTGCAACAGAGCTGTTGAGAATGTAACTAGGAACAGGAGCTGTCCATTAGATTTTGGTTGAACCACTATGGAAAACATTGTGGAGATTCTTTAAAGAACTAAAAGTAGAACTACAATTTGATCCAACAATCTTACTACTGGCTATCTACCCAGAAGAAAAGAAGTCATTATATGAAAAAGATACTTGCACACATGTTCATAGCAGCACAATTCGTAATTGCAAAAACATGGAACCAACCCAAATGCCCATCAACCAACAAGTGGATAAGGAACCTGTGGTATATATATATATACAATGGAATACTACTCAGCCATAAAAAGGAATGAGTTAACGGCATTTGCAGCGACCTGGATGGGATTGGAGAGTATTATTCTAAGTGAAGCCACTCAGGAATGGAAAACTGAACATCATACGTTCTCATTCATAAGTGTGAGATAACCTATGAGGATACAAAGGCATAAGAATGACACAATGGACTTTGGGGACTCAGGAGAAAAGGATGGGAAGGGGGATGAGGGATAAAATACTACAAATAAGGTGCAGTGTATACTGCATTGTGTGATGGATGCACCAAAATCTCACCAATCACCACTAAAGAACTTACTCGTGTAACCAAACCTACCTGTTCCCCAATAACCTATGGAAATTAAAAAAAAAAAAAAAGATTTTGGTTGAGGAATCTGCTCTTGGTAAGTTAACTTCCACCTTCCATGTTTGCATTTTTATTTGTTTTTCCTTCTTTACTGGTTGTGATAGATTGATTTATTGGCCCTGATTCCTCATTCTTTCCTGTGTTCACACCTCTACCCATGTGACTTTGCAGTTCCTGCCACTAGAGGCAGATCTTACTTGTTCCTCAGCTTTGGGCTCACCCCGTGACTTGTTTGGTCAATGGGCTGTTAACAGATATGCAAGCAGGACTTAATATGTGTTTGCATGGTTAGGCTTATTTTTTCAGGCCTTTGCCATCATCATGAGAAAAACATGACAAGCTTGCCCACTGGTCCAAGGAGGATAAGGGATATGTGGATAAGATCTGATCCCAGTTTGCAGCTTAGAGCTATTCAGCCAAGCTCAGCCTGTATCAGATGGCCCTCCAGCCAATAAACAGATGCATGAGCAAAATGCATGCTTGTTAGGATGTGTCACTGAGATTTTGTGGTTGTTTTTTATGTTGCTATGGCTGACTGATAAATTAGTAAAAGTTCCTTTTGATGCACTCCAATGTTCTCTTTGCTGAATTTATAAGTAAAAATATTTCCCAAACTTTGGTTAGGATATCTGCTGGAATCTAGATGTTCCTAAGTCCAGGAGGCCATCTCCAAATCCTAGGGAGGGCTGCAGCAAGTCTAGAAAGAAAGAAAGAGGATTTAGGAAATGCTAATCAACCTGGAATAAGAATCTGTTCTTACACTTTGAATAGTTTATTGTAAAATGAATGCTTCCATTTTATCTTTAGGTTAAAACTGTAGAATGTTCAACTCCGATGAGATAAACTGAGGCTGCTTGGGAGAGAATTTTTGGATCTGCCTGGACTTTGTGCAATCTGAAATGAAGACCATGGAGGCTCTATGTGAACCACAAGACTAGAAAGAATGACGCCCATTCTCCTGCTTCCAGGAAGGACTGTATTTTTACACATAGTATTTTTGTTCTGACTATGACAAAAATACATCTATGTTTTGGAAAGTACAGAAAATAATAAAGAAAATAAAAATAATCTACAGTTCTGCTACCCAAAGATGATTACGATTGGCATTTGAAATTTTCTGAGTTTACAAAAAAATGCCTTTTATCCTGCCTTTTAAAAAACTCATAGCTGAAGAATTCTTTCATGTTGTTAAAGACTCTTTGTAAACATCAGTTTCAACGAGCGATACTATTTTGGAGATGGTTTTCCTGTTATTTGTGTTACTAATTCCCTAATGTTAGGAATTTAGTTATTTCCAATTTTTTCACAAGGGTAAATAATACTTAAATAAGTATTTTTACACACATTTTTGTTACTTATTTATTTTTAAGACAAGTTCTTGTTCTGTCACCCAGGCTGGAGTGCAGTGGTGCAATCACAGCTCACTGTATTCTTGACCTCCCAGGCTCAAGTGATCCTTCCGCCTCAGCCTTCCTAGTAGCTGGGACTACAAGTCTGCACCACCAAGCTTGGCTATTTTTTAATATTTATTTTTAGTAAAGATGAGGTCTCACTATGTTGCCCAAGCTGGTCTCAAACTCCTGTGCTCAAGCTCCTCTCATCTTGGCTCCCAATGTGCTGGGATTCGAGGTTTGAGCCACTGCACCTGGCCCCGGCCGGTTAGTTTTTATTGTTATCTTAGAATAGATTCCTAAATGTATAAAAGGAACACACACACACACACACACACATATATGTGTGTGTGTGTGTGTGTGTGTATGTGTTAGTCTGTTTACATGCTTCTGATAAAAACATACCCAAGACTGGGAGACTGGGCAATTTACAAAAGAAAGAGGTTTATTGGACTTACAGTTTCACATGGCTGGGGAGGCCTCACAATCATGGCAGAAGGCAAGGAGGAGCAAGTCACATCTTATGTGGATGGCAGCAAGCAAAGAGAGAGCTTGTGCAGAGAAACTCCCATTTTTGACACCATCAGATCTTATGAGACCCATTCACTATCATGAGAACAGCATGGGAAAGACCCACTCCCATGGTTCAATCATATCCCACCAGGTCCCTCTCATAACACATGGGAATTATGGGAGCCACAAGATGAGATTTGGGTGGGGACACAGAGCCAAACCATATCATTCTGCCCCTGGCTTCTCCCAAGTCTCATATCTTCACATTTCAAAACCAATCAGGCCTTCCCAACAGTCCCCCAAAGTCTCAACTCATTTCAGCATTAACTCAAAAGTCCACAGTCCAAAGTCTCATCTGAGACAAGGCAAGTCCCTTCTACCTATAAGCATGTCAAATCGAATGCAAGTTAGTTTCCTCCATGGATACAATAGGGGTACAGGCATTGGATAAATACAGCCATTCCAAATGGGGGAAATTGGCCAAAACAAAAAGGCTACAGGCCACACGCAAGTCTGAAATCCAGCAGGGCAGTCAAATAAAGCTCCAAAATGATCTCCTTTGACTCCATGTCTCACATCCAAGTCATGCTGATGCAAGAGGTGGATTCCCATGGTCTTGGGCAGCTCCACCCCCGTGGCTTTGCAGGGTATAGCCCCCATCCTGGCTGCCTTCACAGGCTGCAATTGAGTGTCTATGGCTTTTCCAGGTGCATGGTGCAAGCTGTCGGTGGATCTACCACTCTGGAGTCTGGAGGACAGTGGCCCTCTTCTCACAACTCCACTAGGCAGTGCCCCCATAGGGACTCTCTGTGGGGGCTCTGACCCCACATTTCCCTTCTGCACTGCCCTAGCAGAGGTTCTCCATAAGCACCTGCCCCTGAAGCAAACCTCTGCCTGGATATCCAGGTGTTTCCATACATCTTCTGAAATCCAGGCGGAGGTTCCCAAACCCCAGTTCTTGACTTCTGTGCTCTCACAGGCTCAACACCACATGGAAGCTGCCAAGGCTTGGGCCTTGCACCCTCTGAAGCCAAGGCCTGAGCTCTACACTGGCCCCTTTCAGCCACAGCTGGAGTGGCACCAAGTTTCTAGGCTGCACAGAGCACGGGAGCCCTGAACCTGGCCCAGGAAACTGAATGCCTTTAACAGCACCCAAGTCACATCTTGAATGCTTTGCTGCTTAGAAATTTCTTCTGCCAGATACCCTAAACCATCTCTCTCAAGTTCAAAGTTCCACAAATCTCTAGGGCAGGACAAAATGCCACCATTCTCTTTGCTAAAACATAACAAGAGTCATCTATTCCCCAGTTCCCAACAAGTTCCTCATCTCCATCTGAGACCACCTCAGCCTGGACCTTATTGTTCACATCACTAGCAGCACTTTTGTCAAAGCCATTCAAGTCTCTAGAAAGTTGCAAAGTTTCCCACATTTTTTTGTCCTCTTCTGAGCCCTCCAAACCGTTCCAACTTCTGCCTATTACCCAATTCCAAAGTCGCTTCCACAGTTTTTGGGTGTCTTTTCAGCAACGCCCCACTCTACTGGTACCAGTTTACTGTATTAGTTCGTTTTCACGCTGCTGATAAAGACATACCGGAGACTGGACAATTTACAAAAGAAAGAGGTTTAATTGGACTTACAGCAAAGATTTTTAAAGTATCCTCAAAGAATACCAGGGAGAACTAAAACAGAAACCCTCACACATAGCTGGTATGAGTGTAAATTGGCACAATTTGCTTCAGAAATTGTACCCTGAGTCTTAAGAATATTCATTTTGACTGAGTGCGGTGGCTCACGCCTGTAATCCCACCACTTTGGGAGGCTGAGGCAGGAGTTCGAGACCAGCCTGGGCCATATGTCGAGGCTCCTTAGTATTCTGGACCGTGATCTGAGGTCAAGCCAGTGGACAGGAAAATCCTGAGGTCAACCTGACCTCAGGTTGAAGAACTAGCCCAACAGGATGGTTATAAGGGGAGTTTCGTTTATGATTTTGCTCCACAAGGATTGCTCATTCTATGTATCTATTATTTGTAAAAGATCAGCACATAATAACCCATCCACAAAGGCTGTTTAGCTTTGTCTCTGCTAAGGGTTCCATCTGATCCAAAATAAGCAGCCAAATGTACCACTATATTAAAAGTAAAAACATCAGCAATCCAGATAAAGGTGAGTTTTAATTTTCTTTGCTTTTTATTTTGGCTTCTAAGGTGGAGTCAAAAGCTGTCTAGCAACCCCTAGCTGGGGTAAAATAATTCCTATGAATGAACTCAGGGTCCTCTGAGGACCAGGCAGGAGAGAAGGAAGAACCAAGAAGAAAGCAAGGGAGAGACAAATGAAGAAACAGAACAAGAGCTGAGAAACCAGACACAAAAGTTGTCTCTGATATGAAATTAAACAAAATGCCATGAATATTGGCTTAGGGTACACCACTTAAAATGAACATCTTAATGAGTTTTATTCTATGTGTGTGCATTATTTCTGTGGGAAACATGGCAGGTGTTAGGCTAAGGTTTGGGTAGGTGATGGTTAGTCCCCTTGACACCTACAAGTTTAAGAAAGGCCTCTTTCCTTGGACTTTGAGAGGATTTTGAAAAGAAAAGCGATCACTGGAAGGTTTTAGGACCTCCAAGAAGGCAATTTTACAACATTCATTAGACATACAGTGTGAAACATCTCTGCTTTGTGTTTCTGGACAGTAGAGATGACATGGCCTTCAATGGCTGGGGTGACTATTCCCCTCCAACATTAAAGACTTGGAACTTAATTAGGAAATTGAGCTTTCAGAAGAATTTGGCCACCTTTTATTTGTTCTCAAAATCCACTAGTCAATTAAACAACTCATTTGAACTTCCACTTCTTGCCAAGGTAGAATAAGAGGGGCAGGAATTACCCTCCTGTGGGCCTGTCTTACAGGGTAAGAAAAACAAAACGTTTTTGCCTGCTCTGACACACACTCGACATGACACCCCTGACACCAGATTCTCCAGTGGACACAGCAGAGGGGTGTCCTATAATTCAATTCTGGAGATGGTGTCAGATCCTGCAGATTGAAGACTCAGTCCCACCGGACCACCCCCACTTCAGATGCCAAGTCCCAGGTGGTGACCTGTACTTTTGACCAATGGGCTATAATTTGGAGGTCCCATGACCGCCTCCTTGGGTTTGATTAGTTTGCTAGAGTGGCCCTCAGAACTCAGGAAAACACTTTACTTCTGTTTACCCATTTATTATAAAGGACATTACCAAGGATACAGATGAACAGCTAGAGGGAGGAGATGCATAGGGCTAGGTATGGGAAGGGGCATGGAGCTTCCATGCCCTCGATGTGCCACTCTCTGGGAACCTCCAGGTGTTCGGCCATCTGGAAGCTCATCTGCACCCTTGGCGTTTTGTGTTTTTATGGAGGCCTTATTACATATACATGATTGATGATATCATTGGCCCTTGGTGATCAACTTGACCTTCAGCCCCTCTCTTCTCCTTGAAGGTTGGGGGAAGGGGTGGGGATGAAAGCTCCAACCCTCTAATGCTGCTTGGTCTTTCTGGTGACCATCATCCACCCTTGAGCTATCTAGGGGAGCCCAAGAGGAGAGAAAATTGCCCAGAGAAAGAACTCTGGGAGTCTGCAGAGGGGTCTCGTGACCATTATGGTGAGCACTGAAGCATATATGTGAGGAAACTAAGCCAAAGATGGGGAAAGACCCACCGGAAGGACTAGAGGGAGTCTTTCCAACAAATGGTGCTGGAACAATTGGATATCCATGGGTACAAAGATAGACCTGAATGTAAAACTGCAAAATATCTAGAAGAAAACATAGGATCTTTATGATCTTCAGTCAGGCAAAGATTTCTTAGATAAAACACTGAAAGCAAGATCTTTAAAAGAAAAAATGGATAAATTGGCCTTCATCAAAATTAAAAACTTCTGCATTTGAAAGAGATAGCTAGGAGAGATTTGTACACAAAAATATTCATAGCTTTATTTGCAATGGTAAAAACCTGGCTGCAAGTCAATGTCTTCTTTCCGTCATCCTTGTCAACAAGTGTTATTGTCTGTCTTTTTGTTTTAGCCATCCTAGTGTGTATAAAGTGGTATCTTATTTCCCTGATCACTAATTGTGTGGAACATATTTTCATGTGCTTATTGGCCATTTGTAAATCTTCTCTGGAGAAATGTCTTCTCAAATCCTTTGCCCGTTTTTCAATTGGCTCGTCCTATTGTTGAGATGCAAATGTTCTTCATATATTCTGGATACAAACTCCTTATAAGATATATGATTTGCAAATATATCATCCCATTCTGTCTGTTGTCTTTTCATTTTCTTGGTGTCCTTTGAAGTGCAAAAGTTTTAAATTTTGATGAAGCCCAGTTTACCTTTTTTCTTGTTTTTTTGCACCTTTGATGTCATATCTAAGAAATCATTACCCAATCCAAAGTCATGAAGATTTGCATCTGTGTTTTCTCTGTGAGTTTTATAGTTCCAGCTCTATTTTAAGTTAATTTTTGTGTATGGTGTGAAGTTGTGGAGATATGTTCTTTGTCTTGATTATGATGATACACTGGTGTAATACATGTTAAAACTTAGCAAATTATACACCTAAGTGCAGTTTATTGTATGTCAACTATATCTCAATATATCAGCTTTAAAGTGTGATTTCTTAATAATGTAGCAATAATACATATTTATGATATAAATGTTTTTAAATAGAAAGGTATATAGAGATAAAAAATCACGGATAGCCCCATCATTGACTGTTAGCATTTTGTTGCTTTTCCATTTTATTTCGGTCTTTGTCAGTTTTATTTTAAACATCTTTATCGTGTTTTAATATTTTTCAAGAATATTAAGAATACTTTTAATACTAAATAAGAATGACTATTTTATTATTTGTTTAATTAACATTTAATTAAAATTAAAATGCAATTAAACACAGTCCATTAAAATTAAAAATTAGCTAAGATCCCATATTTGAGAGTCTGGAACAGGAGAGGACTGGAGTCTTAGAGGATGCCAGCTGGGAAAGGACTTGTTCTCCCTGGATTCCTGTTGTACTATTTAATTTTTTTATAGTGTGCATAAAAATAAATTCATTTCCATTTAAAAGATACCTAACCTTTCTTCTGTCTGTTCTCAGAAAGAGCACCTTTAATCCAGACGTGTTCTGATTCCTCAGTGTCCTCACGGCTGCAGTTTAAGAGGCTCTTTTGCCGTTTCTTGGGCTCCCTTGGGTGAACTTCGATGGCTTTCCCAGTGGGAAAGGAGGCAGAAGACCAGGCAGGAGCAAGAATCTGCTGAGCACGGAGCGCAGCGCACGGAACCCCACACTGCTCACGGTCTGCTTGGTATCACCATATGCTGGGTGTGTTGGCGTGAGAGTGAGAGGAATTCCTCCGAGGGGAGTCTTCACTGTACCCTCATCTAAGACAGGATTTAACCTAAGGCTAGGAAATGGCCACCAAACCTCAGCCTTCCACAGCACGAGGTGGTTCCAGCCTACCCCATCCCGAACAGGTCGGCCCCTCCGGCTGCGTGTTAGTTTCACCTCCTAAAAGTTTCTCAGGGCAGCTACTGGCTGTGGAGGGGAGGCGGGGGCGCTGCCTAGGAGCCCCTGGTGGCATGACAGAGGGAAATCTTGTTTTTCCTGTAAGCGCTTCACTTTATCATCTTTTACAGAAATCTGTTTTCAAACAATATAGCAGTAGCTGAATTTCCAACCAGAAGCAAGGAAACCCATCATCTGAAAGTTGAAATTAAAATAAATTTTAGGTTAGCAGTTCAACAAATAGTATCTCTCCTAGTCCTTTTGAGCTGCTATAACCCAGTACCCTAGACATAACACAGTGCTGGGTGGCTTACAACAATAGAAATGTACTTCTCACCGTTCTGGGGGCTGAAAGTCTGAGATCAAGGTGCCTGCAGGATCGGCTCCTGGGGAAGGCCCTTTTGCAGGTTGCAGACTGGAATCCTGCCTGAGGTCCCTTTTATAAGGCACTAATCCCATTCATGAGGGCTCCACCCTCATGACCTAATCACCCCTCAGAGTCCCCATTTCCTACTACTATCCTATTGATGGCAAGGACTTCAACATATAAATTCTGGGGGGACATAAACAGTGACTGGAGGCCCACTCCACGCCAGGCCCTGTGCTAGGTGTTGGGGATAGTGACTTAGGTAAGACTGAAGTGGCCCTGCTCTCTGGGACTCAAGTGACTCTATGTGAATAGGGGCCTGCTCAGGAGGCACAGAGAGGGAACTCACCCAGACTGGTAGGGTCAGGAAGGGCTTCCTGGAGGAAGTGGCATGTCCACAGAGATTTAATGGATGAGCACATGTAGCCAGGAGAAGGCAGAGGGGAGAGTATTCCAGCTGAGGACACAGCATGAGGACGGCACCTAGTAACCAAGACGCTTGTCATCTCTGAGCCTCAGGAAAGTTGGTAACTGTTCCAACCTGTCCTCAGCTGTCTTGTGGGGGCAGTGAGGGGCACTCCTGTGCCTGCACTTCAGCCAACCTGTCTGAGGCCATGAGTGAGGCTGTGGTCATTATGGGGAGATCCCCAGAGGGAAAAGTTCTTAAGCACATGGGGCTGGGCCTTCAGCCAACCACGCATGGTGAGCTTCTCACTCCACTGCTGACCCTGGCGATCCAGATTTAGTCCAGGGAGACAGCAGGTTTGTTCACATACTTTGGTGCAATTTGTCTGATCAGATTTGTTAGCCTCCGGGCAATGGGATGGAGATGTTTACGTGGACAGACAATGAGAGGGCCTTGGAACCAGAAGCTCTGGGTGCATGGCCCTGGAAAGAGACCAGGCCAGCGACCATGAAGCTGAGCAAGGGTTTGCCTGGGGCTGGCCCTGACTAAATAATAATAACGAGTGCTTATTGATTGCACTACAATTAATCCTAAGGGCTTCACATATATTAACTCATGGGAAAAACTGAGGCCCAGAAAGGTCAAGTAACTTACCTAACACAAAGCTATGTAGCAGTAGAGCTGGGATTTGAAAGCAAGTTGTCTGATACTATTCTGCCCCTCCATTAGGGTGGAAGCTGATGATGGCATTAACCTGTGCAGCATCGATTGTGCTCCAGGTCCTACTCAGGCCGGGTATTGTTCTGGGTACCAGAGATTCACCAGTGAACAAGACCAGCAAAGGCCCTGCTTTCATGGGCTTATGTTCTAGTGGAGAGACAAGTTAAAAAAAAAAAAGATAGTTAAAAAATAATTTCAGAGAGCAACAAGTGGTATGGAAAAATTAAAACAGGGGAATGTGACAGAGAGTGACAAGGAGAATTGGAATGAATGTAAGTGGCTTGGAGGTCGCAGGAAGAGAATGAATTGACAGGCCCTAAGCATGGGCCATGCAGAAAGATTGCCTCTCAAGGACTGTTTCCTTGTCTCGGTAGATGCTGTGAGGTCAGCACACCAGAAGTCATCATCCACCCAGTTTTTATTTCTTAGAGATGGAGCAGCCACCCCAAAATTGAGGCAGTCCTAGAGTTTAATGTTTAATAAATAAAGGAGGGTTATTTAAAAAACAGTTTCCCTATTTGTCCAGTGATATCAGGTTTTTAGTTTGGCTCTTCATTTTGCATTTAATATTAAATGTGTTACTACTTGCACCTGAAAAGAGATCCCTTAGGAACAAAGACTCACAGCATTTGCATTCCAAACTTCCCTGTGCTGATTTTGACTGAGGATAAACATCTTTCTGGAATGAACTGTGAATGGAAAGGGAAAATGTCACAATTTGAATGCAATTCAGAGTAACATCAGAGAAAGGTCAGTGCCTTTGCATGAGACCTCTCTTTTCAAAGTAAACAAGTGGAGCATAAAACCACTTTGGGAGGTTTCTTTTCTTTTCTTTTTTTGAGGCTGAGTCTGGCTCTGTTGCCCAGGCTAGAGTGCAGCGGTGCAATCTCAGCTCATTGCAACCTGCACCTCCCAGGTTCAAGCGATTCTCCTGCCTCAGCCTCCCGAGTAACTGGGACTACAGGTGCCCACCACCAGGCCCAGCTGATTTTTGTATTTTCAGTAGAGACTGGGTTTTACCAGGTTGGCCAGGCTGGGCCTTAGGTGATCCACATCTGATTCTCCAGTGGACACAGCTGGGGGGTGTCCTATAATTCAATTCTGGAGATCGTGTCAGATCCTGCAAGTTGAAAACTCAGTCCCACAGACTACCCCCACTTCAGATGCCAATTACAAGTCCCAGGTGATGAACTTTTGACAAATGGGCTATAAATTGGAGCTTGACTTGAACTCCTGACCTCAGGAGATCCGCCCACCTAGGCCTCCTAAAGTGCTGGGATTACAGGCGTGAGCCACCATGCTCAGCACTACCGGAGTTTTGTGAGACCAGTGCCACTGGCTCCTAGACTGACCTATTCGATTGTGGGGTGTCACCCTGGACCCCACCCACAAGCCCTAAGAGCCTAAAAGTCTACGGGACAAGGTTGGTTCTGATATAACTCATGGTTAGCAGCTGGGTCACTTGAAGGGGAGCAGGAAGTAAGGAAGGCTCAGTGGCCAAGTGCAGTGACCACCTGCCTGTGCCAGGCCTCAGTGACGGGGTGGAGGGGTCAGTGCATTGCACCCTGGGGTGCCAGGTCGACATGGGTTCCTAGTCATGCTTTCACTCTCCCCTGGGCCTGTCGCAGGTGTGTTCTTTCTGAGCCTCCCCTCCTTCCTTTTGCCGTAACTCTGGCCATGACCAACAGTGCGGGGAGGGCAGGATAACTGCAGCCAGGGTACCCAGCCAAGAGGAGCTGGGGACGCTAGGGTAGAATAGGTCTGGTGTGGGAACAGAAAGGACAAAGGCAGGGAGCAGCAGTAGTCAGCCAAACCACGAAGTGACAGCGAGTCCTGGCCAGGCAGACGTGGGGTGCTAGCAGGAATGCCATGGTGGGTCAGGTAATGTGTACAAATGCCCAGGCAGGAACACCCATGGGGACTTCCTCTGGGAGCAGGTGAGGGGCTGACCAGTAGTGAGGAAAGTGGACTATGTGGCTAAGGCACAGCCTTGGCAGCAGTCCGCTGGGTGACCTTGGGCAAAGGACTTAATCTCCCTGGGCCTCAGTTTCCTTGTCTGTCAAAAAGGATGGTCCTGTCCTTCCCCATGTGCTTGGGCTTATGATGTGGATGAGGTGATGAGAATCTCAAGGGCCTGGGCTCCAGGCAGGTTGCCAACACAATACAATACGATGAAGACCCAGTTCTCAGACTGAGATGCTGGGCATGGATTGCATCTGGAAAGTTCTAAGGTCAGAACTGGGCCTCAAGGTGGGGCTGAAAAGGCAGCAGAAGCTGTCGCAGAGGACCTGAGAGTCAGGCTGGGGAAGGGGCCCCCCAGGGGTGGGTGGAGCTGGTTCTGCAAGGTGACTTAAGTGAGAAGCAAAATGAACGTTGAGAAATGCCTCATGACATAGCCCCTTCTTGGAGAGTTAGAAAGCATCGACCCTATTAGTAGTTTTGAGAACTCCTGCTGTTAAGACACCTCTTTAATCCCACTGATTCTCGTACAGACCTTTCCCCCTTTTCCAAATACCTGGGAACTATATATGCTAGAAACGTTTGGGTTTCAAATCTCTCTGAAGTCTTTCTTTCTCTCTTTGGGATTGGTCTTAAGGTCGGGGCTGTGGCAGAGGATTCTCCCCAGCCACGGGGATTGATGAGGGAACATAGCATAGGAACCTGGCCGGGCCTCAAGCTATTTTATTTTTCTTTTTTAAGAGAATAAACTTTTGATTTTGGAATAATCATTAATTTATGGGGAAGTTGTGGAGATAGCCCAAAGAGTTCTCTGTACCTTCTTCCAGCTCCCCCAGTGTTAACGTCTCACACAACCAGAGCGCATTTGTCAAAGCTAAGAAATTCACACTGGCCCAGTACAGTTAACTCTCCACAGACTTTATTCAGAGTGCGCTTTATTCAGTTTTTCTGCTCTGTCCTTTTTCTGTTCCAGGAACAAATCCAGGATATCACATTGCAGTTAGCTTGCTTTTCTTTTTCCTTCCGTATTCCTTTCACTCTCAGTCTGTTTGGTTGTTGTTGTTTTAGCATCCTCCTCTCGTACTTTGTGACTGAGGCCTGGAGAGCAAGGTGAGGGGGATGGTGAGGTGAGCACAGGAATCCTCTGCACTAGGACAGACACCGTGATGCCTTCTATGAGGTGAGTGGTGGCTGCAGGGAGAAGCCCACAGTGTGGCCAGATGGAGAGGGAGTTCGGGACACCATCACCAGTCATGAGCAGGCTGAGGAGGCTACAGGCCAACTGGCTGAGAGAGCAGACTCTGCGTCTGGTGGGTAACTAAATGGGCTGGTAGAGAAATCTATGAAGCTTGAGGGGCCTGCCATGTCTACAGCTGCTTTCTGAGGAAAGTAGCCCCAATTGTTCCCCATCTCAATCGCAGGCACAGGTGGGGTTTGTTAGTGTCAGTACGTTAGCATGTTAGCAGAACCCAGCCCTGCTACCTGAGACCCGGATGGTTCCATCAGGTGTCACAATGTGGGTCAAGGCAATGGGCCAGGTGAGGGGGCACTCAGGTACCAGGGTGGCGTGGCAAGACTGCTGCTCAGAGGTGCCCCATGGTGATGGAAACAAGCTGGTCAATCCTAGCCCTCCCTATGTGAACGGCAGGCTGTGTAAGCTCTGGGACTGTCTGCAGTACCAGGGAGAGACACTCCTGGGTCTCTCTGAAGCCCACTCCATGCACCTGTGGAGCAGACAATTTTGCACCTACCCACCATGGATTTATCCCCTTCTTTGCCAGCACAACCCTGATTTAGTTCTGGTCTCTACCCTTTGCCCAATAGCCAAATGCTTCAGGAAGGCTGGCTTTGGGGGGCAAGGGCCAGTTGGTGTGCAAACTCATCAAAGAGCTCTGATATTGCCTGCCAGTGGTTGCTTTAAGCATGGACATGTGGTATAATTCTGGCCAACAAGCCAGATGTGAGGGGAAGTCCCCTAGTGTGTAGGGGGGTGGGAGAGAGGGCTAGGTGTTCTGAGAAAGGTTTCCTCACTCTCAACAAGTGACACAAAGATGAAATGGCTCCTTTTCCTGAGTCTTGGCAATGGTATGCCCAGATGTGACACCTGGAACTTTGGCAGCCATCTTGTGACTGAGAGAGCAGTGAGATGAGCAGAAGGGAATGATGGGAAGAACCAAGGTCCTCTCCATGTCACTGAGTCACCCAAAAAAAAAGCTTGGAGCCTCCTGCCTGTGGACTTCTTGTTGTGTGTAAGCCAGTTGATGTAGGCTTTTCTTGTAACTTGAGATCGTGGAATCACCCACTCCCAGATCTGTGACCTGAGGGACTGCACCCCATGAGGCTGTCCCAGTTCTCCCTCTTGGTCCTGTGAATTCATGCCTGAGATCTCTGGATTAACTAATCCCTGTTAATTTGCCAACAATTTAGTGGTTTAAACCAATGCAAATTTATTCTTTTACCATTCTGGAGGTCAGAAGTTTAAAATCAAGGTGTTGGCAAGGCCACGTTCCTTCTGAAGTCTTCTGGAGAATCCTGTTTCTTGTCTATTCCAGCTTCTAGAGCCCCCCACCATTCCTTTGCCTTCTTGTAAGGACCCTTGTGATTGCATTGGGCTCACCTAGATCATCTAGGGTCATCTCCTTATCTCAAGATCCGTAACACAATCCCATCTGCAAAGTCCCCTCTACCGTGTAAGGCAGCATATTCACAGGTTCTAGGGATTAGGGCGTGGATATCTGCGGGAGGGAATTATTCAGCCTAACAGCCTCCCTCACCCAAAGTGATCCATGTGTCCCTTTGTGGTTCCTTGGAGGCTGGTGGTTCCTGTGGCTTCCTCTCCATGGCACCACTTGCATGGACCCCAGCCTGACAGCCCACCTAGTGTTTCTCACCAATCAACTATGGAGGCTCTGCTTGGGCCTGGCGTCTACTCGTTGTGGGAGAGGAGAGCCTGGGGAGGGCGGAGGGCGGAGGGCAGAACTGTAGCTACTTCGAAGTGGAGAGAAATAGTGGCCTTGTGTTTTCTCAGTAGCAGCGAAGCTGAAAAAGATGTTGTCAGAGGTCTACCAGATGGTTTCAGTGAAGTTCAGTGTGTCCTTATGTACTCACTGCTTTGGGGATCCTCCTCAACATCAGAGTCCCTGCAACTCTGACTAGATCTGGGTGCATCTTTCAGGGCATATGAGGATCAGAGTTGGACCTGAAAACCAACAGGCCACTGATCTGTTTCTCCTCCGTTCTGGACATTGGCTAGATTTGTGTGGGGAGAATTCTGAGTTGCAGGGTCGGCTTTTGGGAGCTTTCCAGCCACTTTTCTCCTTTATGCCACATGCTGGGATTCAGGCTGGGCCAAAGAGGCCCATATATGGAATCTGGGTGTGTTCTGCATACCACATCCCAGGCCGCATCTCTGCGTGACCTTCTGCATTCTGCCTTTGCATTGGGTGTGAAGTAGGGTCACCTTGACTGTAGAAGGAGGGGTTGGGGCCAGGCTGTAAAGCCCTGCAGCTCTCCAACATTACAGCTTGTGTATGGGACATTGAAGAGAAATTTTTGGTGTCAAAAACAATGAGGACAGAGCATTCTAGGGGCTTTCATCATCACCCCCAACTCCAGAAAGGGATGTGGTGGGGATAGTGGACTGAGTTGGCTTTGGGTGACTATCTCCCATAGCCTGGCCTAGGATGTGTTGTTCTGGCCTCTGAGGCATCAGAGCACCTCATGGTGGTTCCAACTCGCTCCCACCCCATTACCCCTGCCATCTGTCCCCATGGGTGGAAAGATGTCCTAGCTTTGGAGCAGGCCAGCCCCATCAGGAGAAGCCAATCCGTGATGCAAGAGATGATAAACAGAGCAATACAAATCTTGTTTGGAGAGTAAGCCACTCCTTAGAAAGCAGAGCTAAGACATCCTTTTGTTGTCTAGATTCTAGTGATGATAACTTCTCACTCTTCCACTTGATGAGTCCTTAGAGAACTATAAACTTCCAAAGAATGCTTTGTTTAATGGGCGGAAAAAGGAAGAACTGAAAGGAGGAAATGGGGGCCTTTGTCCTCTAAAGAGTAAGCAGCGTGGATGATGACATCAACAGCCAGTGTGGATGTGTCACCAGCACTGGCACCAGCAGCCCTGAGTTGGCACAATCTGGCTTCATGTGAATTCTTCTGCCACATTAGGAGTCCCTCTTGCCCTCGCTTGGCCTCACTTTTCCTAGGGAGATTACAAAACCTACGTACTTACCTGAAGGAAGTTGTGGTACATCCACGGGATAAGACACCAGACTAGAGGGCTCCTTGGAAAAGATGGCGGATCTGGGAATCCAATGCTCACAGGAGCTGGTGAAGCAGTCTATTGCTGTGTAGCTCTTGCTGCCTCTGACCTCCAAAGTCAGCATGAGTCTCCTCAGCAGACCACATGTGTAATTAGCATAGGAAGGCTTCTGGGAAGGCACGAGGCTTCTCAGACACAGCCATACATGAAGGAAAAGACCCACAATCTGGAGGCCCAGGGGATGGAGGAGGAGGCTCTTGGCGCTGGGTTTGGGCATTTGTCAGGGTCGTGGTTAGAAATCCCTCCTGGGCTTGTCTGCTCAGCGGTTTTTGATGTCTGTGCCAAGGGTGGCTGGGGGGCCCATCGAGGAGTCCCCAGATCTGCGGGGTCTGATTCATCCTGTGTCAGCCCAGGGCGATGACAGATTGGTCTGATTTTGGGCAGAGAATTGCAAACCAGTGTTAACGAGAGACAAACCTCTCCTAGATGCTTTGGGGGAGCTTCTCAGCATGTGCTCCTCCTAAGCTCTTCGTCTCCTTTCCCATACTCAGCAGCAAGGCAGCCCACAGGCTCCAAGCAGTCCCTGGGGAAGTGGTGGTGAGGCAGAGATGGTTTTCTACGGAGCCAGGATACAGTGGGGAGCAGGCACGCACATCCTCATGGGGATGTTCCAGTCACTATAGCTAGAAAGGTGGCCAATTTCTTGAGATCTGAAAGGTATCAGGGCTCAGAGCGTGACTACTGGGAAGCCATTCTGCCCACACTGGCCACTGGGTACTTGATATAGCCAAGAGAAGCAGACATTGGGGGTAAGATGGCATAAAGGAATCCCCTCGTTAGCCGAGAAAATGCAAGATCTTTTTATCAGTCAGGGTTTATAGCTGCAAGCAAAAGCAACTGACCCTGGCTGGTGAAGCAGAGACATTTTATTAACAACAGTGGGCAGCTCATAGTGTCCCTTGAGCCCTGGGGCACGTGGTTTGGAAGTCACACAGCCAGGTAGAGCACCCTAACTTCTGCCACTGAACCCGTCTGGGAAAGACATATTTGCTTTGCTACAGGGCCCACTGTCAACACCCCAACCCTGGGTGCTGACTGGAACAGAGCCCCTGCCCCTAGAAACTGGATGTCCTGCCACCAAGATCATCACTGCCCATCGCCAGAACACAAGCTGTGCAGGGAGACCTGCTGCTTCTTGTAAGGGACAGAGCCACGCCACTTACCTTGTCTACCTGCTACAGGGGCTGGAGAAGCCAGCGTCTGGCACTTTTGATTTCTATAGTGACAGGTGGGTCTCACTGCGGGGGCACAAACATAGAAGGCAATACAGGTTTTTGGTGACTAAACAGATGACAGTTGTCCCCTACAGGGCATTAGATTATAGGAACTGACTACAGGGCATCTGACACTCCTCCTCCTTGGAAATGGCCTTCTTTTGATGCTAACGTACCAGCCTCACCTCTGCTGAGGGTGGTGGACACTTAAGCTCAGTCATCTGTTCCTGAATATCAGATGTTTTGTGTAAAAATGCCAACCAGTAAACAATTCCTGTCATTTAGTTTTATTTTTTCAGCTTTATTGAAGTATAATTGTATAGATTATAGATTCAATATATAAAATTGAATCTATACATAAAATTCAGGGTGTACAATGTGATGATTTGATGTACATATACATTGTGAAATGATGGCTACAATCAAATTAGTTAACTCATTCATCACCTTAGTTACTGTGTGTGTGTGTGTGTGTGTGTGTGTGTTACAAATATTTAAGGTCTACTCTCAGCAAATTTCAAGTAAAGAATTACGGTATTATTAACTCTATAGTTAGTAATACTTGCTGTGCATTGGGATCTAATGCTCCTGTTAGTGTAAGTTTCGTGTTACTATAAGTGGAAAAGGTTATAAGGCACACATCCACCAATCAACTTCCCAAATGTGATTAGATGTGTTGAAACACCTATATATGTAATAAACTACCACATTAGGATGTAAAATACTAGGCTGGGCAGGTTGACTCATTACTATAATTCCAGCACTTTGGGAGGTTGAGGCAGGCAGGTCACTTGAGGTCAGGAGTTCGAGACCAGCCTGGCCAACATGGTGAAACCCCATCACTACCAAAAATACAAAAATTAGCCAGGCGTGGTGGCACACACCTATAATCCCAGCTACTTGGGAGGCTGAGGCAGGAGAATCGCTTGAACCCTGGAGACAGAGGTTGCAGTGAGGCAAGAATGAGCCACTGCACTACAGCCTGGGCGATACAGTGAGACTCTGTCAAAAAAAAAAGGATGTAAAATGCTTAAAACACTATAGTTGTTAAGGCCTACTCTGTAAGAAGTGACACCGTGATGCCTGTCAGTGCCAACAACTTGGGAAACCCTCATCCCCTTTGCTGAGGTTCACCGTGCTTTATACAACCTTCTGCATGCAGTTCTGGTGTTCTGTTAAGTGTAATTGCAATGTGTCTCAAG
Source organism: Hylobates moloch (assembly GCF_009828535.3). NCBI lineage: Eukaryota > Metazoa > Chordata > Mammalia > Primates > Hylobatidae > Hylobates > Hylobates moloch. The sequence goes on from NW_026652279.1 coordinate 103,175,404, forward strand.
ACTTTATAGACACATTGTTTAAAATGTAGTGTGTTGTGTTTTAGGAATATAAATTTACATTTTACCTTAGAAAAATTCTGGCCAAAAAATGGCATTGAGAGAGATACCTGTGTTCCCTGAAGTTTGGATATTAAAAACCAAGTGGTATCCTGCAATGGGGATGTTAATCAAGAAGACGTTTTGTGGGGAAGGTCTTGATTTGAAGAGTATCTCCCGAATGCCAAGGGCTTTCCACATATTAGTACTAATGCCCAGAGTAACCTTAACCCCACTTTACAGGTGGAAATACCAGGGCTCTTTCTCAGGGCCCCACTGGGGCTGGGACCCAGGTTTGTTTGACCCCATAATCTTCCCAAGATAAATCCTGTTTCTTGTTTTCTGAGCATAGCTGAACAAAGCTGAAGCATTCAAGAGAAACTTTACCAAAGTAAGAGAAATTGAAAAAATGGAAGATAATAAAATTACTCAAGAGTATGAGGCATAGTTTTTTTTAACCTTACATTTCTATTGCTTACCCATCCCACTTAGCACATTGTGTTCCATAATCTGTCTAGGATGGTGGGATGAAAGGGTGTGAGCATTGAAAGCAAACAAATGTGGGTGTGAAACCTAAAACTATCAGTGATTAGCTGTGTGTTGGCCTCTTGACCCGTCCTGACCTCAGGCTTCTCAGCTTTCAGACACGGATGATAACATTTTCATCAGAAGATTGTGGTGAGGGCTTTTTTTTTTCTTTCAGGGCAATTGTGTTGGTGGCATATTGGATATTTCTAACATGTACAAAGTTATGTATTTTGATTGACTTTAATTTCTTTCTATGTATATGTACTTCTCTTCAAATGCCAAGAACTTTCTCTTGCTATCATTGCTCCTTTTGAAACAATTCAATTTTCAAGTCTACTGTTGATTGTTATGTTAAAGATTGAGTCACTGATATTCAAGATTTAAGTCTGAAACAGTCAAAATGAACCCTCAAAAAAACAAAAAAAGAAAACTGCTTATCAGAAATCATTACTGTGGAAATGAACTTTATTTGCCATTATGAATAATGTCCAATATAAGAATATGCTTCTGGAATTCAGTATTGCTTTTAAGTACCAATGATACTTATTTTTCAAAAATGTAATGGCATGTTATTGCTTTGAAATACTTGCTTAGGGCTTTTTTCATGTTATCTTAAAATGCGCTGGTGAATTCTCCATTTTTGACATCCATTTCACATGTAAAAGACAAAAAAATCTAGATTGGCCTTGATATTGGGATGATAAAAAGTAGGTAGCATTAAGAAAATAAAACAATCTTCATTTTAGAGATGAACCCATTAAAACAATTTAGGAAATGAGGGGCAAAAGGGAAGAAATAATATTGCCAAAGAACATGAGCATAAAAATGAATGCATTTCAATGTTTAAGAAGGCTTGATACAAAAAGAATGTCACCTTTTTATTTAACTGAAAACAAAAGATTGTGGTGAGGATTAAATGACAATAGTGGACATAAAGTCATGTAGATTTGTGGTTCAAGATGTAGACTGAAGACACTTGTTTACTTCTCCTTGCACCCAGGATGCCACAGAAATTACTGACAAGCTGTTAAAAAATACTAAGGCACTCATTCTCTCTCCTGCTGCCCTGTGAAGAGATGCCTTCTGCCATGATTATAAGTTTCCTGAGGTCTGCCCAGCCATGCAGAACTGAGTCAATTAAACCTTTTTATAAATTAAATAATAATAACAATAAATCCATAACTTACCAAGCATGGTGGCACATGTCTGTGGTCCCAGCCATTCAGGAAGCTAAGGTGTGAGGACTGCTTGAGCCTAGAAATTTGAGACAAACCTGGTCAACAGAGCAAGACCTTGTTTCATTAAAAAAAAAAAAGTCATAACTGCTGGAAGAACATCAGACCCCAGAGTTGAGGAAGTTACTGGAGGATGGACTGAGGATGGTACTGGAGTGGTATAGAAAGTGGACTCTGTTTCTCATTTGCTTTCATCACCATATTTCTTGTGAGTTATTCAGATTTGTACTTCTTCGCCCTGTGTTGACTCTGGGAACCACTACAATCTGGCTTTTTCTACCATGATTCCATTGAAACCGTTCTTATGAAAGCGTCTCATGGCCTCCCCTTTGCTAAGTCCAGCATCCGGCGGTCATATCACTGTCAGTATCTTAGGCAACCTATTAGCAATATTTGTGATAGTTTTCCACTTCTCGAAACCTTGTCTTTTCTTCATTTCCATGACACCTCAGCCCTCTGGTTTCCTTCCACCTCAGTGGTGGCTCCTGCTGCTGTCTTCTTGGCTAGCTTTGCTCTGTCTGGCTGATCTCTGAACATCCCTGTTCCCTGGTTCTGGCCCCTTTTTCATCATCTTCAATATTCTTGATGAGCTCCTCCATTCTCACAGCTTTCAACACTATGTCTCGATGGCTCCTGCATTTCTGTCTCTAGTTCTCTCCTTGGAGCTCTAGACTTGTATACTCAATTGCATTAAAAACAAAACAACAAACCTTTTGAGCTGGATGTAGTGGCCCACGTCTGTGGTCTCAGCTATTCAGGAGGCCAACGCAGGAGGACTGATTAAGCCCAGGAGTTCAAGACCAGCCTGGGCAACATAGTAAAACACTATCTCAATAAACAAAAACAAAAACAACCTTTTTTAAAATAAAATTTTTTTCAAACTTATACAAAGCTTACAAAAATAAAAATAGCACAGAAAACACCTGCATACGCTTTACCCAGATTTACCCAAAATTAACATTCACTCTATTTGCTTTATTTTTTCTTCCTCTCTGTGTGTTCCTCTATGTGTATGTGTATCTGTAACACACACATATATAATATGTAATGTTATGCGTGTGTGTGTGTGTGTATTTTTTTTTCCTGGAATCATTTGAAGGCATGGCCCTTTACTTCTAAACACTTGTTTTCTTAGGGATAAAAGGTTTTCTCTTACCTAACCACAGTGCAGTTATCAACCTCAGAAAATTTAACATTGCTACCATGCTTTATCTTTTTTTGGTTGAACTTTTAATTTTTTTTATTTTAAATTTTTGTAATTTTAATTTTTTATTTCCATAGGTTTTTTGGGGAACAGGTGGTGTTTGGTTACATGGATGCATTCTTCAGTGGTGATTTCTGAGCCATGCTTTATCTTGTCTACCATTCACGTTGCAATTTTTGTCCGTTAACCCAAAAATATCCTTTATGGCTTATTTAAAAAACTATAGTACAGGATCTAGAGTAGAGTCAGATATTGCATTTAATTGCGATGTCTCTTTGGCCTCTAATCTGGAGCACTTCCACAGCCTGCCTTTGTTAATTATGACACTGACATTTTTTAAAAAACAGCACAATTTTATTGAATCCTTATAGTCCCTGCCCCCACCCCATGAGGTCAGAGCTATTATTCTCATTTTACATGCAGGGAAACTGAAACATACAGAGGGTAAGAAACTTGCCTGGTGTCACAATTAGTAAAGGTCAGAGCTAGGATTCAAACCTGCGCTGTTGGAATCTATACCCATCAACTTGACCATCTTAGAGCTGATTACTTTCAATACCTTCATAACACAAAAATACCCTTACTAATGTTTTTACTGTACATTAACATTTTTGAAAAATACAGTTCCCTCTCATTTAAAAAAATTTTAAATAGGACTTCCTCATTTTGGTTTTGCCTGATGTTTTCTCAAGATTAGGTTCAGGTTGCTTGTGCTCTGCTGGAATACGACTTAGTTAGGTGTGTGCTTCTCAGGGCATCACGGCTGGAGACACACAGCATCCGCCCATGCCTCATTGGCGATGGTAATTTTGATCACCTTGTCAAAGTGCTGTTTGATTTCTCCCCTGTGTAATCACTGGTTCTTCCCTCTCTCTTCCTTGTAAATAACATATGGTCTGTGGGGAGACACTTTAAGACCAGACAAATATCCTGTTCCTCATCAAAATTTACCTCTAGATTTAGCATCTACTGATGATTTGTCCCTGACTCAACCTTTACTAGAATGGTTGGAACATGGTGCTTTTCCGACTCCAACCATCACTCCCCCCACACTGACCTGTCAACCCTCTGGATTGTGCTGGAAGTAAGACCTTCCTTTTCCCTACCCATGTACTTTCTCGTCTATTGATTATCAATATGGGCTCATGACTTTCTCCTTTAATGGTTAGTAACTTTGTACTGTACTTATTAGGTGCTCAGATTGCATTTTTGTCTTCTTCTCTTGGCTCTCATGGACAATTCAAACCTAACCTGTCCAGAGCAGAACTCTTGATTTCCTACCCCAAACTAATCTCCCACCTGACCTTGGTCTTTCCCATCCTGGGAAGTCATCATCATCCACCCAGTGGCTCAAGCCAGAGACCTGGGTGTCATCCCTGAGTCCTCCCTTTCCCTCAGACCCTCACCTAATTTGTAAGCAAGTTCTCTTCTGGAACTCAATTTTGTTAAAAACGTTAATGAGCTAAATGGACAGAGCTGAAGATTGAATCAGTGGGCTGGAAGAGGACTTTTCAAATTTTATTGCATATTGGAATCACCTGGGGAGATTTTAAAGCTCCCAGTGTCTAGGTTGCATACTATATAAATTAATCAGACTTTCTCGGGGTGGGTCCATACAACATCAGTTTTTAAAGCGCTCTCAAGTTTGAGCGAAAGAGGTTTCCCAGAAGGAGAGGCAAAAGGAAAAATATATAGTTGAGGGATCTGTTTGACAGATTTAGGACTTTCTATACCCATAGGAGATCCAATATATATCCTGACACCAACAGAATTTTTTCATGCTATTTGTAAAACAGACCCTTGACTTCCTAAGGAAAAGAGAGGGTATAAGAATATTTGAAGTCAAAGGGGGACTAGTTTCCAGTTCTCAGATGTCAGAGTAGAGGTTCTGTTGAGCCTTTCTTCTCAATATGAGCCCCCAGACAACAAGGAGAATAAGAAACAGAAATGTAAACTCAATCTTTGATTAAACTAGGAAAGATCTGAGGCCCAGCACCACATTTGAGGAAGGGCTGCCCAGTGAAGAGAAGGTCAACAATGTGGAGTGAGGATGCTGAAGATGCTGTGGCTGCAGCAATCCGCTCCATTCAGCAGAGAGTGCTTCTGCAAAGTGAGAGGTTCACTGGGTCCCAAACCAGCAAGAACTTACCTGAAACTGAGGTAGGAGGGAGGCAGGACCCCTACCCAGGTTGAAGACTGGACAAAGCTGGGAAGAGGTGCCAAAAGCATGGGTCTTTCAGACACACCCACCAGTGCCATGCCAGTTTACCATCGCCATGGCGACACCCAGAAATTACCACCCCTTGCCACTGGCAACACTTGGAACTTACCACCCATTTTCTAGCTAATTCTGAATAGCCTGCCCCTTAATTAGCATATTATAAAAGTGGGTCTAACTGCTGCCCTGTCTGCTACTCTCAGCACACCACCTCCTGGGTAGCCCTGCTCTGAAGGAGCAATCACGGAGCTGTAACCCTGCTTGCCTCAATAAAACTGCCCTCTACCAACAGGTAGCTCTTGAATTCCTCCTTGGGTGAAGCCAAGAACCTACCCTGCATCAAAACCATGAGAACAGGGTACCAGGACCAAGGGCAATAGCTTCCCTAGACCTGTTTCCTCTAGGAGAGGCTGTGCTGAAAGACAGAATCTTAGGTAAACTATCTTTGCAGGAGACATTCTGAGGATGAGGCAGATGGAAGAGAGGGACTGAATGATAAGAACCCTTGTAGTTGCCAACCTCTTTTGAGTGGGGAGAAAACACGTATTTCTTGTTTCTGTGCTTTCTACTCCCGACCTCTCACCTTCCCACCATACCCCCTCCACCCCAAAGAGACACCTGACCAAAGATGGCTTCACAGCAGAATTCTATCAAAACTTTGAAGGAAGATATATGCAATGTCCATAGATAAAGAAGAAAACACATCCAATTCAACAAAACACTGATGCTAAAATATAAAAGGAGCAAAAAAAGATAAAATTACAATTTCACTTATTAATATTGGTGCAAAGTTTCAATTGAATTATTAGCTAATGGGGTCCAACAGTGTGTTGGAAAAATAAATCACTATGGTCAGGAGGACTTTATGCCAACAATGGAAGGATATTTCAATATTAGAAAATGATGAGCATAGATTTTCACATGATTACCTTCATAGTTGCTGATAAGGCATTTGGCAAAATTTAATATACATATTTGACCAAAAATGTTTTATAAAGTAGGAATAGGTAAATAATTTTAAACATGGTAAATAAAAGAAATATACATATTTCAAAGTTGCCATTATGCTCAAAGTAGGAGAAAATGAGAAATATTCTTACAGTCAGAAATAGCAGGAGGAAGTTTCTATTGTTTGATGTTATTCTGGAAGTATCAAATCATGCATGTAGACAAAAGAATAAATTGTAAAGAGAGAGAGACATTTATAATTATTGTTATGTGATTTTATATCTGGAAAACCCAAGAAAATAAGCTGAAGAGTAATTTCTAATAGCAAGGGAAATTCATAAAGTTGGTGAATACAAAATCAATATGCAAAATAACTTGCTTTTCTATATACAAATAGTAACCAGTTATAATGGAAGAAAAGATCCTGTTTATGACAACACAGTGACAAAATACTCCAGAGTAAATGAGAAGACACATAAGATCTAAATGAAGAGGACTTTAAAATGTTGAGATAAACAAAAAAAAGGCTTGGAACAGATGTAAATACATAGTCTATTTCTGTCTAGGGATGATTAAATATCATGAAAATGGCAATTCTCCATAAGTAAATCCATAAATCTAATACAACCCTAATAAAAAATACCAATAAGAAATGCTTGTGACTAAAAGTCTATGGAAAAGTAGACATGCAAGCACAGCCAGGACTTTTCTGAAAAAGATGGAGACACCTGATGGGGCTGGAGTGGGGTGGGGACTCAGGGAATAGCTCTAGCAGAACTGAAACCCATCTTTAAAGCCACAGCAATTGAAGCAATATTATACTGGGTATGAAGAAACCTACAAATCAATGGATCAGAATAGAGACTCCAGAAATAGACACAAACACATATACAAATATATGATAAGATAGTATTGCATATTAATGAAGGAAGGTAGGTTGTTAAAAATGTTTATACTCCAGAGAGCCATCTGGGAAAGTGCTATGGACTGAATGTTTGTGTCTGCCCTCCCCAGATTCACATGTTAAAATCTTAATCCCCCAATGTGCTATTAGAGGTGAGACCCTTGGGAGGTGATTAGGTCATGAGGGTGGGGCCCTCACAAATGGAGTTAGTGTCCTTATAAGAAGAGACAGGAGAGAGTCTGCTTCCTCCCCCTTTCTCCCTTTGCTCTTTTCTCCCTGTGAGAATACAATAAGAAGATGGTAATCTGCAAGCCAGAAAGAGGACCTTTTCCAGACATGGAATCTGCTGGCACCTTGGTCTTGGGCTTGCCAGACTCCAGCCCTGTGAGAAATAAATGGTTATTGTTTAAGCCACTCACTCTATGGTATTCTGTTACAGCAGCCCAAGCTGACCAAGACAGAAAACTGGACCCCTGCTTCACTTCTTATATGAACAAATGGCAATTGGATCCAGGATTTAACCTTATAAAATGAAATTAGGAAAGCATAAAATTTAAGACAATTTAAAAATAACTAAGAGAGGCCTAAGTGTTGTACAAAACTCAGAAGCCATAGAAAAGATTAATAAATTTAATAATACAAATAAAATAATTCTGCATGGCAATCAGACAAAAATCCCACTATAAACAAAGTCAAAAGAGAAATGATGTTTTGATGGGGAAATGATGGGGACAATATTTGCCACATAAATTAAATTATTGAATATAACAATGTGTTCTCTCAAGTCAATAAGAACGACCATCAAAGAAAAGAGTAAAGGACAAGAAAAGTAAGTACGAATGTTCCTTAAACATATGAGAAGATGCCTGACCCACTCATAATAAAGTAAATGCAAATATGGACAATGAGATGCCATTTTTCGGCTATCTGGCATCAAACCCAAAAGTCTGATAGCATGTTGTGTTGGCGGGGATGTGCAGGGAAGTATGTTTACATATCTAAGGTAAGAATATAAACTGGTGGAACCTCTAGCATTGTTGTCAGAATTAAAAACACATGTCAGTGCTCTTTGACTATAGTCACACATCTAAGGATTTATTGGACAGATATGTTCACATGTGTAGAATGTATATGCATGCATACTTCCTGAAACATTATTTTGAAAAGTAAAGTCTCAGAAACAAGCTTACTGTCTGCAATGGGAGGCTGGATAAATAAATTACAGTTTTCATACAGTGGAATGTAGAAGAATGAGGCAGCTTTATATATACTGATAGGAAGGATTTACAAAATACATACTGAATACTTCCATAATTGTTTGCTGATATATGCCTAGGATATTCCTGGAAAAAAATGGAAGAGATTTCCTCTGGGGAGGAAAACTGGATAGCTGGGGAACAGCAGTGAAAGAAAGAGGGTGACTTGGTGACTTTATACCATGCTTTGTGAATTTTGTACTCTAGGCATGTATTACCCATCTTTTAAAAAAGGAATAGCCAAAAGAATCAGAAGAGGGGCTTTTTTCTCAACTTAATAGGATGTATTTTAAAGTTATAGAAATGGAAATTGTGACATTGCTATAGAATAGGCAAGTAGATCAGTAGAACAGAGTAAACTCAAGAACTAGACTGTCGGCCAGGCGCGGTGGCTCACGCTTGTAATCCCAGCACTTTGGGAGGCCGAGGCGGGCGGATCACGAGGTCAGGAGATGGAGACCACAGTGAAACCCGGTCTCTACTAAAAATACAAAAAAATTAGCCGGGCGTGGTGGCGGGCGCCTGTAGTCCCAGCTACTCGGAGAGGCTGAGGCAGGAGAATGGCGTGAACCTGGGAGGCAGAGCTTGCAGTGAGCCGAGATTGCGCCACTGCACTCCAGCCTGGGTGACAGAGCGAGACTCCGTCTCAAAAAAAAAAAAAAAAAAGAACTAGACTGTCTTAGTCTGTTTGGGCTGCTGTAACAAAATACCATAGCCTGGGTGGCATATAAATAACAGTTTAGAAGGACTGTTTATAAGAATTGTTTCTCACAGTTCTAGAGGCTGGGAAGTCCAAGACTGAGGAGTCAGCAGGTTCAGTGCTGGCTGAGGACTCACATTCCCTGCTTCATAGATGGTGCCTTCTCACTGTGTCCTCACATGGCACAGGAGAAAAGGGAGCTCTCTGGAGGGCACTAATTCCATTCTTAAGGGCTCCACCCTCATGGCCTAGTCACCTCCCAAGCACCGTGCCTTCTAATACCATGACATTGGGGATTATGTTTCAGTGTATGAATTCTGGGTGACATAAACATTCAGATCATGGAACAGACCAATATACACATGGGCATTTGGTGTGTGACAAAATGGCACTCCAGTATGTGGGGATAGATGGGTCAGTAAGCACATTTGGTCTAACTGGTTATTCATAGAGAAGAAAAAGGTGTTGAATCTCCACCTTGCATTATTCACGAATGTAAATTCCCACTTGTTTAAAGGCCTAAATGTCCAAAACAAAGCCACAAAATATTTTAAAGAAACATAGAAGAAATATGTGGTTTTGACTTTGGGGTAGGGAAGTCCTTAAAAGACAGAAAAAGCCCTCCCCACCCCACAAAAAGCTGAGTGAGGTGGCATCTGCACTCCTAGCTATTCAGAGGCTGAGGCAGGAGGATCTCTTGAACCCAGGAGTTTGAGTCTATCCTGGACAACATGGCAAGAACCCATCCCTAAAAAATAAGAAGAAGGAAAGAAGGATGAAAACTTTTCAAAGTAATATATACATCTCTTAAATGTGTGTGCGTGTGCGCGCGCACGTGCACCCGCACATTGTGCATTTATATTTCAAACTCATAATAGTGGTTCCTTTAGGTAAGATTGGGCATGGAGATGGATTGGGAATGGTGGGCTTTAGCTTTACATGTAAAGGGCTTTAAAATTATTATTGAAGGAATTTATTTTTTATTATACTTTAAGTTCTAGGGTACATGTGCACAACGTGCAGTTTTGTTACACAGGTATACATGTGCCATGTTAGTGTGCTGCACCCATTAACTTGTCATTTACCTAACGTAAAGGAATTTATTTTTGCTGTTAATTATTGTCATAATTTGACACTAATCTTTAAAAAAATTTTTTTATAGAGATGGGGTCTCACTGTGTTGACCAAGCTGGTCTTGAACTGTTGCCCTCAACTGAACCTCCCACCTCAGCCTCCCAAAGTGCTGGGATGACAGGCATGAGCCACCACTCCCAGTCTCTAACCTAAAAAAAAATAGAAAAAATATTCCCAAACTGAAGAAAGCCAATACATCTTTAGAATAAAAGAGTCTGTTGAGTGTTGAGCATGAACAATGAAAAAAAAAAGATTCAAATCTAAATATATTCTCTTACAATTTTATAATGACAATGATATGTAGAAAAATCTTTTTTTTTTTTTTTTTTTTTTGAGACAGAGTCTCTGTCACCCAGGCTGGAGTGCAGTGGCGCGATCTCGGCTCCCTGCAAGCTCTGCCTCCCGGGTTCACGCCATTCTCCTGCCTCAGCCTCTCTGAGTAGCTGGGACTACAGGCGCCCGCCACCACGCCCGGCTAATTTTTTGTATTTTTAGTAGAGACAGGGTTTCACCATGTTAGCCAGGATGGTCTCGATCTCCTGACCTCGTGATCCGCCCGCCTCGGCCTCCCAAAGTGCTGGGATTACAAGCGTGAGCCACTGCGCCCGGCTGAAAAATCTTAAAAGCTCTGAGAGAGCAGAGACTTTCAATTCATATTGCAGATGGTTTCTCCCAAAAGATGCAGCCACCAGCAATTTTCAGGAGCCTCTGGTCCTAGCGTGTTCCTCTTGCCCACCTATGTTTGGCTGGATTCTGTGGGAATAGAGGCCCTTTAGCTGATGTCCCACCTGCAGAAAGAATTGCTGAAGCCACAGTGAGAGGGAGGTCAGCTCTGGGTTTGGAAGGTAATAATCCTCCCCAGTCTGCTCCTTTGGAATCTTGTACTGAGGTTTCTGCGTATCTGGGAGCAGGTAAAATGAAACTCCTTTGAACAGAAGTGAGCTGTGCTGCCCATTGTGGGGCCCTGAACCCTCACAATAGTGTTTCTTACTTCCCTACTCCTTGTAGACCAAAACACCTAATGGTTTTGTAGGATTTTCCAAGGTACTTTCTTTACCTACTCTATCATCACTGCTGAGAGATTTTAAAATGTAAGATGCAATCAACCACCCGAAGAATGTGTGAGCCTGTGGCATAGAGCTGGGTCCTTTGTCTTAAGGCTGCAATTTCAGGAATTTCTTAATGTATCTTTTATGTGTTGTGATGATGAAAGGCTCTAGTGGAACTCCCTGTTTTCACAAAATGTGACACTTAGAAGTTTCCAAGAAAATGCCCTGCCTGTCTGGCAGAACAGAGCTACCAGAAGACTTGGAATCAGGCGAGGATGCTTCTAATGTGCACGTTATCCACACCCCACGGGACAGAGCTCTCTTGCCAATGGTTGGCGGAACACAGGAAAGGCTTGTTCTGGAAGACCCTCCTATCTCAAACCCACACAAACACTCTCAGCCCTGCTCAGCTGGAGCTCAGGATGCTCTCGTTGCAGCTTCAGGGAGGGGGCTCAATTTCCTCAGAGAAGATGTCTAAATCCTCAGAATGCAGTGGCCCAATGCTATAAACAACATCAAATGTGAAAGAGCAAACTGGATATAACTGATGGAGGATGAATATTATTCCGATATTTATTCTTCTGGCAACGGAGTGTGAGAGGGGCTCATCTCACTACACTCTTGTATTAATGGAACTATGAGAGATAAAAAGTGACATTCCACTTTTTTTTTTTTTTTTGACACAAAGTCTTGCTCTATCACCCAGGCTAGAGTGCAGTGGCGTGATCTCGGCTCATTGCAACCTCCGCTTCCTGGGTTCAAGCAATTCTCCTGCCTCAGCCTCCTGAGTAGCTGGGATTACAGGTGCCCACCACCACACCGGGCTAATTTTTGTATTTTTAGTAGAGACGGGTTTCACCATGTTGGCCAGGCTGGTCTCGAACTCCTGACCTCGTGATCTGCCTGTTTCGGCCTCCTCAAGTGCTGGGATTGTAGGTGTGAGCCACCGTGCCTGACCGATATCCTACTTTTAAGTGCCATTGGTTGAGTGCCTGAGAAGAAAACATTTTTCCTTATGATTGTTCCTTTTTGTTTTGTGTTTGTTTCACAGTCTGGCTATGAGGAAATGATTGTTCCTTTATAAATCATGAATTTTCTGTCATCTGTGAATTTTCTGGCCATGTCCTTTGTCATACACCTATTGGGACATCAATGGATTTTGCTGTTGTTTGTCACTTGGCATGAGTGCATTCAATACAAGTACACTTGGCTTGTTATATATATGGAAAATAATTTTCCTAACTTGCTTGAGTTAAAATTTGGTTGTTGCTGTGTTTTGTCTTGCAGAAACCTCCAGTTCTTAAGTGATCATGAAACCTGTTGATATTGCCTTTTAAACATATTTCCCCTATTCATTTTGTAGGGCCATTCCAGAGGAAAGAGCTTCTTGCAGTAGACTCTTTCTGAAAATGACTGACTTCTCTGCAAGTCAGGCAACAATAATGATATAGTTCCTAACAGTAAGTGTCAATGCACTTCATCTGATTTGATGAAATCTGGGGGCAAGGACACAGTGGCATACCAAGGGTAGGTGGTGGGAACAGCCTACACTGCATGCAGGCAATAAAGGGGTGCCTTGTGTGTTGCATCGTTAAAAACAGTAATAAAACTGACTACACGTTGGTCAGCTTTTTATTATCACTATATGCTGGTTATTCTAAGCAATGTCCGTGATGAAGTACTTATCTTTCCCCCCAAACCATTTATTAGTCTAAGTCCTAAACAGTTGCTGCTATTAGTGTTGTCTTTTAGCGATATATGTCCAGGCTTAAAGAGTGCACATTTTATTACTTAGTTTTAATAAACATTGCCTTCTACATGGAAGTTCATTTGGAACACCTCCAATTACACAGGATATAAGCAGAGTCAGTTGCAGGCTGGTTCCAAGAGTCAGTTTGCAAGGGTGACAATTCAGAATTGTTGGCACTTGCTTCTGGGGCAGTTGGTTCCTCCTACTCCGGAGGTACGCCGTATTCCCGTGTTGAATGAGTAGGGTGGAAATGAACGAGCTAGCCCGGTGAACTGGATTCGCTTCAGTTCTGTCTGTCTGGGTGTGAGCCAGTCTCTAAAGCTTTGGAGTTCACTCTTTTGGAAGTGTTTCGTCGTGCATGCCCCCACTTAAAAAAAAAAAAAAACACATTAGGGTAATGATTAATCCATGACTTTTTAATTTTTGTATTGTAATATTTATTTTGCTTTTATTAAAAAGTTTTTACTGGCAAAATTATATATACAAATTTCAATCCTGCCACTAATTTCTCTGGCCATTAGTATTCATTTCATTTCATTATGACCAAAGATGATTTCATTGTATGTGGGGATGTTGAAGGTAATCTGCTTGAAACTAAAACAACAGTTGTGCCACAGCAGGTGTGTTTCCCAGTCTTCACCACAGGGCCTTGTCACCTGCAAGCTGGAAGAGCAGGTGGCAGGTATGGTTATGAAGAAGGGGTGGCCAGCAGGACTGTCTGGTTTCTCATCATTCAACTTCCATTCAATGCAGGTCAACTCTCCTGGGGTTGTCCTGAACAATGCCTCCAGACCCGTGTTGACGGTGCCTACCTGGCCTTGGGGGACAACCCACTGAATACACAAGAGTGTCTTCTGCAAGCAGCCCTGCTGCCCCTCCTTGCAGGATGTGTTCTTTCCTGCTGCCGGTAGGCAGGTGGGGCTGGCTCCCCTCCCCTGGTCCACAGGCGAGATGCTTCACTGTGGTCTCTCTCCATGGTGGCCAGTGACAGGCTGGGAAAAGTCTTCTCCGGCTACTCTCGGCCTGGCAGATGCAGGAGATGCGGTGCCCTTTGAGCCTCATGGTGTTGGTGTCTTCGCTACAGTCTCTGAAGACTCGCTGGGCCACAGGCAAAGAGAGAGCCACCATCTTTTTCTGTCCCACAAAACTGCTGACATGGTTTTGACACTGTCTGGAGTCATAACATCAGGCTCACTTGGCGTAAGCACCTCAACTTGAAGAGCAAGTGGGAAGGAGGGCATCAGGTGCCTGTGTTTAGTGTTGCTTCAGTTCTGAGTTCTGCCAGTGATTTTGAGAGGTGAAGCCAGCTGGACTTCCTGGGTCCAGTGGGGACTTGGAGAACTTTTCTGTCTAGTTAGAGGATTGTAAATGCACCAATCAGCACTCTGTAAAAACACACCAATCAGAGCTCTGTGTCTAGCTAAAGGATTGTAAATGCATCAATCAGCACTCTGTAAAAACGCACCAATCAGTGCTCTGTGTCTAGCTAGAGGATTGTAAATGCACCAATCAGCATTCTGTAAAAATGGACCAATCAGCACTCTGTAAAATGGACCAATCAGCACTCTGTAAAATGGACCAATCAGCAGGACATGGGAGGGGCCAAATAAGGGAATAAAAGCTGGCCACCTGAGACAGCAGCAGCAACCTGTTGGGGTCTTCTTCCATGGTGTGGAAGCTTTGTTCTTTCACTCATCATAACAAATCTTGCAGCTGCTCACTCTTTGGGTCTGCACGACCTTTATGAGCTGTAACACTCACCGTGAGGGTCTGCAGCTTCATTGCTGAAGTCAGCCAAAACCATGAACCCACCAGAAGGAACAAACTCCAGAGAAGCCACCTTTAAGAGCTGTAACACTCACCGTGAGGGTCCGCGGCTTCATTCCTGAAGTCAGCGAGACCACGAACCCACCAGAAGGACCTAACTCCAGACACAATTTCAGGAGGGTCGGCCTGAGGCTGTTATCCCTGTCACAGTTCCATGCCACCTGGAGGAGCCGCAGGAGCTGTCCAGTTCCAGAAAGAGACTGCTTTTTTGGAGCTGATCACAAAGATACTTGGAGTCAAGGGAACGGATTTTGTTTAGAGATGGGATCTTGCTTTATTGCTCAGACTGGAGTGCAGTGGTTATTTGCAGGCACAAACATAGTGCACTACAGCCTGGAACTCCTGGGCTCAAACAATCCTCTTGCCTTATTCTCCTGAGTACCTGGGATTCAAGGCACGCACCATCGCACACAGCTTATTATATGTTGACATCTTAAAAAAGCCTTTCTGGCTGGGGAGTCACTGGCTCTCTGGAGCTAGTCAGTCCTTAGAGACAGCAAGAGGGCATGTCTTTGATATGCAAACTACCCAGCCCAGGGCATACCTCATCCATCTGGCCCGCACACCCCAGGAGGCTATGTTCCTCTACCTAATCATCCCAGGGCCAGGTGCCAGGCAGCTGGAGACCACCCTGACAGCCCAAAGCCCTTCAAAATTATCTACTCTAGCCCATCTTAAGCTGCTCACCCCGCCCTGGCTATCCCAAGGAGACTCCAACAAAGGCCATGGTCCAAGCTCACCCTGCACCCCTGCCTTCTGTCTCCTGACCAACACTGGTGCTTCCCCTGTGGTCCTGCTTGGTAGGTGATGACCCCCTTTCTGGAGCTTGTGAGTGTAATGGACTTCATTCTCCTGCGCCTCTCTTGCATCTCCTCTTGTGGCCGTACCTGACCTGACCATTGCTTGAAATGACAGAGCAGGGAGGCTGAAAACATCTTCGCTATTTGCCTCGGGCTCATACCTGTTCCCCTTGGGTGTCCTTTTCTCTTTCTCCAGCCCCAGGTTGATGAGTGACCCATTCATGATTTGTGTCCTGTGCTGGGCAACTTGTACCCCCCGCTTCCTGGGAAGGTGATGGTGGTTATGTCACCGTAGTGGAGATGTGGCAGCAAACAGATTCTCACAAAATATGAATCATTCTTGGCATAACTTTGATGTCACGTAATAATAATAATGATAAAAAGTCCCCTTTTCTACCAGAGGTGAGATATAAAAAGTAAAACTTGAGTGAGGATGGAAGAACCCATCCTGCCATGGTATAGTTTTTGCCTAAGCAAAGGTCTGTTGAATGAAGACTTGTTTGCCTCTTGGTTCTTAACTGAGTCTCAGACTATGCATGTATGCATGAGACACAGAGAGAACTAGACACACACACACCTGTCCACACAGATGGCATCACCATTAAAGTCAAGCAATAGGACCCTTGCTTGGGTCCCCTTTTTGAGAAAGCTGCTCTGTCCTTCTGACTGTGCCCTAAACCATATTATGAGGAAGCTGAAGGGCCAAGGAGATGCGCTCATAGGAAACCATACTTGCCCTGCTAGGCCACATTCTGGGCACCGGGGTCCTGAAACACTGTGCTTGGAGGGGGGGCCCTGAGCCTGCTTCCAGAGCTTGCATGGGCTTGTCTCCTGGGTTTGTCCTGAAGGGAACTCCTCATTTTTGGTGTGTGCACCCTAGATCCAGTGGGGCCAAGGGCAGCTGCTGCGGCAGAAGGGGATGGGAGAGGAACATGCGAGAAAAGCAGCAGGCTGGCAAGGTGAGGAGGGCTGAAGGCTCATACCTACATCTGCAGCCTCCCCCGGGCCACATGTACTGGTATGCCAGGGCTACAGGGCAGTGTGCCCCTGCCTGCCTCGCCACATGACTTTCTTAGAGCAGTTGTTCAACAGGAGCCCTGATTCTGAGGATATTTTCCCACTAGACTCTCTCATTATTGAGTACTTTCCTGCCCAGGGGCCCATCCTCCCAGCACTTGGATTCCAATGTGGTTTGTGGGGATGATTCACGTGGGGCCTAATAATGGAGAAAGCCATGGTTTATGGTTTGGTTTTGTCTGTCAGGTAAAGGTGGAGATAGTGACACACAGGAAAAAGTTCTCACCAAAGTCTCCAAAGGACACTGGGCCAAGGCCCTTCTCTGCATCTCATCTTCGCATGGAGGAAGGGGTGGCTACGCAAGCTATGGGGACAAAGTAGTGCCTCGCGCTCTCCCCAGGTGAGAGTCAGGAGGGCTGGGGATCAGCGGCTGCAGCAGCAACCCCCATGCTCCCTTTCTGGTCCCTTCACACGTCCAGCTTTTTTCAGCTGTTGACCATGATTGATGTGTTGGACTATGTTTTTTTGGTTGTGCCCCTGGATGGTTGGTTTTTTGAGATGTGGGGTCAGTCTCTTAATCTCACTTGTCTAACAAGAAGATCCAAACAACGACCTTCTCCTCCTGGGTTCAAATGGGACGTCTGTTCAATGCACACTCCGCGCCTCTGACATGCAGTTACCCTCCCACGTGGGGAGCTCCGGCCCGAATCACTGACCCTGCTTCCTCTGACCACACGTTCCCTGACTGCGAGTGTTCCCTGCCTCTGTTCACCAGGCTCCACACTCCAGGCTGGAGGCCTTGGTTTCTCCCTCGGCTCCCTGCACCATTGAGCCAGTGGCAAGTAGCTTCATCAGCTTTATTGGTGGAGGATCCAGGGGAAGGCTGTTTAACTCCCAGGCCAAGCTCTTTCCTCCTTTCCTCTTAGGCCAAGGCCTGGGGCACTAGCTGGCCACACATGGGTGATGCTGCCTAAATCACTTCTTGAAGCACTGGGTTAGACTGGTCCTTCCTGGCTAACTGGACCTTAGGACTCTTCCCCAGCAGGATGGGGTTAGAGGGCCCAGTGTGACCGAGGCATTGGGAGGGCAGGAACCAGTTAGCAGTGTTTGCCTCTCCCTAAGGCCTGGCTTACACTTGGAGAGGACCAGCCTTTGACCCTGCACAGCAGGCCAGGGCTCTGCAAACAGCCCCGACCCCAAGAGGGATGTTCAGTGTGTATCTGCCCCCAAACTCCCACGGGCCTCAGAAAACCGAGGCTGCCTCTGGGGGAGCCGCCTTTGGGCATTCCTGGGGCTGTCCCTCCGCTCTGCCACTTAACCGTGTGGCTGTGGTTGAGTGACTCAGCTCTGTCTGTAAAGCAGGGATGGAATGAGTCCTTTGAATCAGCATGGGGAAGATCCAGTGAGTTTCTATATGCCCAGCGCATCACAAGGTCTTGGGAGTTAGTGGTTAGTACTGTTGTTGCTGCCATTCATCTATCCCTCTTGTAATTGTTAGTTTACTTTCTGTCTTCCCCAGAAGCTCCTCTCTCCATATCGGTGCCATCCGCTTCTCTGACCCCAGAACCCAGTGTCAATACATACGGCTGGATAGATGGTTGAATGAATGAATGAATGAATGAATTTATTGTTATGGAGATTAAATGAGATGCCATGAAAGCTCCAGGAACAGAATGACTCTTTATCTGGAGAAGGCAAAGGGACAGGCCACAGGCAGCCTGCACTGGGGCAGGCCCAGGGATACACATGAGGCCCGGGTTGCAGCATCACAGCACAGTGGGAGAGCCCAGTGCTGCTGTGGTGAAGGTGTCCAGGTGGGTCGCCTTTGCTGGTGGCTCTTTACTTCTGACTTCTGTGTGCACTCACCTTCCCGGCCCCTTGGCCTCCCTGGGGGAGCTGCCCTCCTGGACCTGAGCAGTGGGTGACAGCCGCACCTGTCCACAGGGAAAATGCTGTCGATTTCCTGTCAGTGTGAACTCTCACATTTACATTTTTGCCAAGCTGGAAATAACAATAACATAAACACGCCTCCATGGCCCTGTCCTCTATGAAGGGAGAGGAGAAAGAAGTGCAGCCCACTCCGGGAAACAATGTTCCCTCTGTTAGCAGACACGGGCTTCTGTTTAAGTCCCCAGGGCCCCCATGGCTGCAGTGGAATGAGCTGGGCCCGGCCTGCTGGGTGTACCGGGCTGTCTGGGCAGCCCCTCCCAAGGCCAGCCTTGTTTACGACCGTGGGAGAGGGGGCCACTCCCAGCCCAGCTGGGCACCCGTGAGGCACTGACCAGCCAGCCCTGTGGGAACGCAGGGCCCTGAATGCCTCCCCTGTGCAGAAGGGTCAGTGCTTTCCAACCCTCTGCCCTGTGCACTGTGGTCAAGGGCACTTCATGTCCCCAAGCACAGAGTGTGCCCAGGGTCCTATTCTTCACAACAGCCTTCCTTTCACTGCCTGCTCAGCAAGCAGAAAAGGTTAACATTTCCATCTTCCGTCCTAAGGAGATGCCTGCTGGGACTTGGTCTTGGGCATGAGTCTTTTCTTCCTTCTTCCTGGGAGGGGTTGGAACTAAGCCTCAAAGCAGAGTGGCTGACAACGTGGGAGAGGCTTGGATGTGTCGCTGGAGAGGAACATTCTTGCCACCCCCACCCTAAAGAGGCTGCGGGGACAGGCAGCCCAGCCCTCCTGGCCTCTTTTCAGGCACAGTTTTGGAAGGCAGATCAGCCTCCCTGTTCCGGCCTCCCACTCCCACGGAGCTCTCTGCTGCCTCTTCCGAGGGGCTACAGACACCCATTCCTTGCTCTGTTTCTTCACCAGCCCCACCTGTTCTCAGTCCATTACCTCATGGGCCTGCTGTCTGCTTACTAAAGCGACAATTCGTCTATAAGGAAGCCCTTGCACTGTAGCTGGGGATTCGCGAGGCTGCACCCTCAGCAGGCACTGTGGCCACACAGCATTGGCCTGAGACCTGAGTTCCTGGAGCCTTGGCCCTGAGGCCCGTGGTGAGTATCTCTGTAGCTACTCAGCCAGCCTTGGCCTGGTGATCATTAACCTGGGACCTTTCCCCCAGCACCAGCATCTGTGAGCTCAAGGAAGACATCTGAACTTCCTGATAGGGCAGGGCCAAACCATCTACTGAAATCATCAGAAAAAGTGAGGGGAATGCAGGACTGGTCGCTCCAGAAACTTCTAACTTTTTAGCTAGACGTAAATCATCCCACAGCTTTTGCTGCAATGTGGACATTGTGAAGGGTGTTTTGCCTTTTTTAGGGGTGCAATAAAAAAAGAAAAAATAACGGAATGAGAAAAAAAATCCAAAAACTGGATAAAAATCGTTGGTCAAGTCTTATAAAATTACAATCTGAGTTCTCAGAGTCTATGGGAAACACATCACAGTAGGTCGACTTATTTCTGTCTCCAACCCTAGCGACCATCTCATGTAAAAAAAAAAAAATTTGTAAAACAAAAAGAGTTAGTCTTATTACTCAGTATACCACAATTACTTGCTTAGTTTTTATTTTGTTGAGCTGCTTCTGGTTTAAGTATAATATATATATTTGAAGTCTTAGTAGCCATTGTGATCACAAAACTGCTGGCAAGTTTTATCAAAACCCTTAAGACAGGCAAACGTGAGGCTTTTAAAGAGAAAATCCTTAGTCGCCCCCTCATTTCTAATTTATCTAGCACAGTCAGTAAACATCTCTTTCAGAGGGAATTGAAGACAAATAGAAATAAACGAAGATACAAATGAATTCAATACTTACTGTTGTATAGATCAGAGGCTGTCAACCAAAGGGTAGCTTTGCCTCCCAGGGGACATTTGGCAATGTCTGCAGACATTTTTGGTTGTCGCAGCTTGGAGAAGAAAGGCTGCCGCTAGCATCCGGGGGTACAGACTAGGAAGTCTACAATGCTCAGAATGGCCCCCCACAACAAAGAATTGTCCGGCTTGAAATTCCATAGTGTCAAGGTTAGAAATGGTGGTATAGAAACTATGAGAGACACAAAACGGCATAAAGGCATAATTACTGCATTTTAGGAATTTGCAAGCTAACTCGTTTTCAAAATGCTATATAATGAAAACAGCCTTTAATTTCTCATATTTATTTACCCTGCTCTGGTCCCTGTTTCAGATGTATGGGAAAGCCAGGAGTCCTGCCATGCTTCTGAGTGAGGCATTCTGGGTAGCGCCAAGAAGGGCAGTACAGGGACATTGGTGCATGGGCCACGGGCAGTTGGCCCTTGCTGGGCTTGGCTGTTCACTGGAATCTGCACTATTCTTGAGGTGACAGTGAATGACTGGGCCATTTTATCTTCAGGGGGTCTGCAGCTCTGAGGCCACCCAAGGACACCAAAACCAGGCCAGGAAGCTCTAGTGGGGAAGGTGATGAGAGGGGGCGTCGGTGCACAGAGCAGCACCGTGGCTGCGTCCAAGTCCGGTTGGCTTTTGGAATCTCGTCCTGCGTGTCTGTTTGTGATTCTCTCACTCTCCTCTAGCTTCTGGCCCTACCATGTTCTATGGAGCATCCCAAACCGGGGAGCTGACACCTCAAGGCCAGCTCTGCACTCTCATTTCTGGCGCATTCCACAGTGGGCCTTACTTGGGAGACATTCGGGGCAGGGCCCAGCCCAGATGAGATTCTCAGAACGTGTGGACGATGGTACTGTAGTTGAAGAGGGGAGTCCTCGCTTCTAGAGCTCGACGCCTGAATATTTACAATGAAATGATGTGATAGCCGGGATTTACTTCAGAGTAACCTGGAGTGCAGAGACAGAGGCTAGGCGATGGGAAACGAGAATGGCCATCAGCCTCGGGGATGGCCCATGGGGGTCTCATCTACATCTCTCTCTGCTTTCGCATGCATTTGAAATTGTTCATAAAAATATCTGTTAAACCATACTTGTCCCTCCAAGGCCAAGGTGTGGAATAGGGGCCTTGGTGAGTGAGGGGGGCCCCGGTTCTCTTTTGGAGAGAATTACTTGGTTCGGAATGAGAGTTTTTAATATCTCCCTGTGGATCTGGAAGAGTGGGGCTCTTGTCATGGGTGGGTGGGGGACCCAGTGCCAGTGGTTGGGGGAGGCTGGAGGCTGGCTGGATCCATCAGGATATGCTGGTGAGGATGCGGCTCAGGCCATCCCCTCAGAGCTGCCCTGAAGCAGGAGGCCTTGCAGGGATTTGAGGAGGCTGAGTCTGCACTCAAGAGGCTGCAAGAACCAAGCTGCCCTGATGCTGGGGGTGGGCCCCAGGCTGACAGCGTGAGCACAAGCCAGGCCTGAAGGGCACTGAACGGCCAGAGCTGACGGCACTTCCGAGGGGCTGAATCAGAGTCAGTCCCAGGACAGGGAAGAGGATGAAAGGAATCAGGAGGGCTTGTTTGTGTTTTAAGCCTGTCCACAAGAACCAGGAGATGGGCTCCTGGGATTTCACAATTCGAGGTCCGTCTGGTGCCTCCTGCATCCCCACTTGCACATTGTGTGACATATAAAAGTCAGAGGTGACCTGAAGACACGTGCACCACAAGGGATGCTGTGGAGTCGCCCTACAGGGACCCTGATGTGGGGGCATTTCTGATTTCTGGGGCCTGGCTCTTAGATGAAGGCAGCAGAAAGTTACCTAAAGACAGCAATGGGGAGGTTTTTAGTGATCCACTGCTGTGTAATAAACCACCCCGAACTTAATGGCTTGTAACAGCAAGTGTTTATTCGCTGCCATGTTTCCGCAGGTTGACCAGGCTCAGCTGGACAGTTCTTGGCTGGTCTCACTTGGGGTCTCTTGGGAGGTTGCAGGCAGAAGGTGCCTGGGCTGGAGTCCCCTGGACGCTCTTCCAGGGTTCCAGAACAGCTGCCTCTCCACGTGGTCTCAAGGCCTTCGCTCCCTATGTGGCCTTTCTGTGTGGTGTCTCCGGGCAGACTTTCTGGTGAAGGGAGCTGGGGGCTTCTCACATGGAGGCTCAGGGCTCCTCAAAGTGCAGAACCAGAAGCCTTCTTAATACTTAGCCAGAAGCTGGCCCAGTGTCACTTCTTCCTCCTTCCTTTGGTTGAGCTGTTGTGGCCAGCTCAGGTCCAGGGGAGGGAAGTAAATTCTTGATGGGAGAATGACAAGGAATTGTGGCCATCATTAATCCACCATAGGGACCCAGTCTGGAGCCTGCACAGAAGTGGGGAAGCTGCGGCCATGTTAGGTGATGCCGTCTTGTAGACATGGGAGATGCCAGAACCGCCATCCCTGGCTCCTTCTGTGTGTCCTCGCTGTCTTGGACAAGCAATGGGTCATTGTAACATCTTCAGATGCCTCTTGGCCTCATGTCATCAGCTATAAAGTGGCATCACGGTGATCTCTCTCTGGGGCCAGCCCTGGGTCCACTGCCAACCACCTCCCTGTGCACAGTTCTTGGAAATCATTCATTCACCTGACCAGACGCTGAAGCCAGACCCGTCCCCACCCACTGAGGGCACCTCTGTAAGGTCAGGTTGTGGCCATGTGCTGGTCACTTCACTGTCTTCCTTCTGGGCTCACAGGAAGGAAGGAGGTCTTTGCAGGGGCAAATGGAGCACCGCCTCATGTCTGCTGCACCTGCTCACATCCTCTAGCTCCTCCTCCCGGCAAACCTGCCTCAAGAGCACACAGAGTCCTGGTGGAGTCAAGACTCAAGTCCAGGTCCTTATACGGCAATGCCTTGTCTTCCTTGCAGGCTCCCAGGGGCAGGCAGGTGGGAGGTGGGTGCAGAGGGAGCGCCATCGTCCCCAACACCCAGACTCCTCAGGGATTCTCTTTCCTCACTTACAAAGAGTGCTGGCTCTGCTAGCCAGGACAGATGTTAGCAATTTTCAAGGAGCAAACATTTCTCATTTCATCTTACCTTAATCAAGTTATTTGGGCCCTGTCCACAAAAGTGAGGAACAGATGACTGAAGAAGGGTGACAGCTGCTGCTGGCCTGGAGGGGGCCTCTGTGCAATGAATAGCTGGCTGGCTGCTGGATGTGGCATGGCTTGCTGATGGGCATGAATGTGGGGAGCGGGAGCCTGCCTCTCAGCTTCCTGCATCTGGAATTGAAATTGGACCTGTTTGCAGGTCAGTGTGCCCTGGGGGAACTGCCATTCTCTCACTCTCCTCTGGGTCCTGGCTACCACTCCAGCCTGTTCCAGTGCCCAAGGCTGGGAAAGGAACACCCAGGACATTGCTGGCTCAGCCCACACTCTGTCACCTCTCTGCTACATTCCACACACCGTGGGCCTCTTTGGGAGACTTTCTGGGGAGGGCTTTGCCAGATTGCGTTGAAAAATAATTTTTCAAATATGCTTCACCTTCAAAGCCAGGCTACAGATGGAGAGGCATAAAGCGAGACCAGGAGGATCAATGTTTTCTTGGAGAGTCTGATTTGATTTCAGTGCTGAGTAGGAGGAGAATGTCCTGCAGCCCCTGTCTGCTTCACCTTAATTTGTAAGGACGGGGGTGTTTCTTCCCCCACAGTGCCTAGACCTTTGCTAAGCACAGTGGGAATCAGCAAACATCAAGAAGCACTGAAGATGCACTTGCTGATTGAAGGTAATTGCTCTCGACCTTGGCCAAATACTAGGAAACTTTAAAAACCATGGATGCCTGGCTCCCACCCCCACATTCTGGCAATTGGCCTGGAGTAGGACCTGACAGAAACTCCCCTGTGATTCTCCTGTGCAGGCGAGGTGAGGCCTCCTGCCCTGATGCCCGCTCCTCAGCTCCTACTAGCCCTGCTGGATTGAGCCTAACTTTGCCTCAGCTCAGGTTTGCTCACAGGGGTGTCCAGCCAGCTGCCTCTTGTCACCACCATGACCTGGACAAGCCCTGCTGCTTCCCAGTACATTCAGACAATGGGACCGGAGGAAAGAGGATCTCAGTTGGAGGGTCTAAGGTGCCTCGAATCAAAAGATAAAACTTGCAGATGTCTGCCAATGGCTCGGGAAGACGCCGCTAAAGTCATGTCATGCCATAACTGGGGCTGCATCTGTGAGGGAGGAGCATGACCTTGGAGGCAGAAGGTCAAGGTCAAGGCTCAACCATTCTACTCCATGTGCTTGGCTTCCCCATCTCCATAAACGGCAGCTTCATGTTTTCAGTACTGCAAGCCAATGGCCTTATGCTCATCTTTGATTCCTCCTTCTCTCACATTTCACATCTAATCCATCAGCAAATCTTGTTGGCTCCACATTCCAAATATATCCGGACTCTGAAGGCTGCTCACCACCTCTGTTAGCATCTTATCAGGTCTGAATTACCGCAACCACCTCCTAACTGGTCCCTCTGAGTCCATCCCTGGCCTGTCACAGTCTATTCTCATCGTGGCACCCAGAGCAGTCCTTTCGAAATGCAATTCGGAGTATGTCACCCTTCTGTTCAGAACCTTCACGGGATTCTAAACTTACACCGCGGGACATCCCGAATTTTTACTGTAATCTCTAAGGCTGGCCAGGTCTGGTGCCTGCTATCTCCTGGGCCCATTGTCTGCTGCTCTCCTCCTCGTTTATGCCAATCTGGCCACCCTAGCCTCCTTGCTGTTCTCTAAGATTCCCAGGATCCCACTGCAAGGCCTTTGCACTTGCTGTTCCCTCTGAGTAGAACACCCTTCTTGATATTTGCACAGCTCACTGCCTTCCTTCCTTCAGGTTTCTCTTCAGTTATTATCTTATCAGGCCTCCCTGTGTACCTTACTTAAAATAGTGTCCCCTAACCGAATTCTAACGCTTTTTTTTTTTTTTTTTTTAATTTTTTTTGGAGACAAGGTCTCACTCTGTTGCCCAGGCTGGAGTGCAGTAGCCTGATCACAGCTCACTGCAGCCCTGACCTCCTGGGCTCAAGCAATCCTTCCACCTCAGCCCCTCCCAAGTAGTGGGACTACAGGCATGCACCACCACACTTGCCTAATTTTTGTATTTTTTTGTAGAATAGGGGTCTCACTGTCTTACCTGGGCTGGTCTCAATCTCCTGGGCTCAAGTGATCCTCTCAACTCAGCCTCCCAAAGTGCTGAGATTACAGGTATGAGCCACCTTTTTCCTTTTATTCTCAGAATCTGTCACCACCCACATATTATACATTTACCTGTTTACTTGCAGGCTCTTGCCCCTAGAATGTGTGTTCCCTAAGAGCAAGTTCACTGTGGTGCCTCCAGCACCCAGGATGGTGTCTGAAACACAGCAAGTGCTCAGCAAATATTTGCTGAATGCATGAGTACATGTATGATGAAAAGCAGTTGCAAAGAAGATTCCAGGGTGGGTCTTTTGGGAGGTCACGTGAACCAGACCTTAAAAGACTGAGGGTGAGCATGTAGGGGTGGAGCGAGAGGCTTTTCCAGAAAAGGGGATAACAGCTGTCGAGTTGGTCAGGAGCTCAGGCCAGCGGTGGGAGTGTGGGTGTGAGTGGAGCATCTGGATGGAGCTGTGCACGCCCAGCTCATGAACGCCCCCACATCAGAGCTACTGAGGCTGAGCTGATGTGCTTGGGAGCCCTGTGCAGCCAGGGGAAGGCACTGCATGGGCGTCCAGGTTAACTGCATGACTCAGTTGCTCTCTCAGTTTGATACTACGGACCAGATAGCCTCCAGGTTTAGTCTTCTCAGAACCACTCATGAAGGTCCTACTAACCAGGGCTGACCTGAAGTGGAGGTGAGTGGAGCTGGTATGGTTTAAAGGGATGGATTTTTCTGCCTCCCCCAGCCTGGCTAAGGCCTGAGATGGCTTTCACTGCCTTTGGGCTTTGTGGACCTCACTTGGCCTTGAGAGCATAATTGCATTCAGCCCCTCCAGGAGTGGCAACACGTTCCTGGTAGGGAGTGGACACTGAAGTGGTGCACTGTGGGAGACAGGGAGGGAGAGGCGGGTTTGGAGTCTCAGGAACTGACTATAACCCAGGCTGGGGCCCAGCCAGGAGGCTGTTTGGGTACAAACTCAGTCTTCCGAGGACTGCACTGCTGTGTGCTCACAAACACGGCCAGGCAGCTACTGGACATCCATCACCAGTTCCTTCCTGTGTCTCTGGTGACAACAAGTTGCCTGCGGACCTATTAGTGCCAGGTAATGTCAGGCACTTTACCACATTACCTGGTTAATCATCTCCAAAAAATTGTGGAAAGATAAATTCATTGTGCAGTTGGGGAAATGGAGGCATAGAAAACTTCCTTAAGCTGGGTGATGTCAGTGAAAATGGTGGAAGAAGGACCTCAAAAGACACTCTTCTCCATAAAAGCAATGTGAATCCTGGCAAAAATGGTCAGAATTCAACTTTCTCAAAAGTCTGGAAATTGAGTAAACACAGCAATCTGGGTAGCATTTACTTAAGAAAAGTGGCTGAATCTTAGTAAGAACAGTAAGCATTGTGATGTTCTAACTTGCTCCATTAGAAGTAATAAACAAGTTCAGTAAAGTATCAGGGCATAAGATCAATACATACAAGTCAATTGTATTTTTTTTACATGAGCAATGAATAACCTGAAAATGAAATTAAGAAAATAATTTCATATACAATAGCATTAAAAAGAATAAAATACTTAGGAATAAATTTTGAAAAGAAGTGTAAGTCTTATACACTGAAAACTCCAAAACATTGGTGAAAGAAATTAAAGAACAGCTAAATAAATGGAAAGACATCCTGTGTTCATGGATTGAGTTACTTAATATTGTTAGATGGCAAGACTCCCCAAATCGATCTACAGATCAGTGGAATCTTTACCAAAATCCCAGCTGGCTTTTTTGCAGGACTGACAAACAAATCCTAAAGTTTATATGGAAGTTCTAGGGACCCATGATAGCCAAAATAACCTTGGAGAAGAAGAACGAAGTTTGAGGACTTATACTTTGCAATTTCAAAACTTACTACAAAGCTACAACAACCAGGACTGTATAGTAGTGGCATAAGGATAGACACATAAATCACTGGAATAGAATTGAGAGTCCAGAAATAAACCCATACATTTATTTGTGGGTCAATTATGTTTGGACAAGGATACTAAAACAATTCAATTGGGAAATAATTGTCTTTTCAACAAGTGGTGCTGGGAAAATTGGATATTCACATGTAAAAGAATGAAGTTGGACCCCTACTTCACACTATAAACTAAAATTAACTCAAAATGGATCAAAGACCTAAATGGCTAAACTGTAAAATTCTTAAAAGAAAAAACATACATGTAAACCTTCATGACCTTGGATTAGGCCATGGTTTCTTGGATATGACACCAAAAATGCAAGCAAACAAAAACAAATAGATAAATTGAACTTCATCAAAATTAAAAACTTTATGCTTCAAAGGACACTATCAAGAAAGTGAAAAGACAACCCACAAAATGGGGGAAGTATTTGCAAATCATCTATCTTATAATGGTCTAGTATTTGGAATACATAAAGGATTCTTACAACTGAACAATAAATAGACCAATAACCAAGTAAAAATGGGCAAAGGATTTGAATAGACATTTCTCCAAAGAAGATATACAAATGACCAATAAACACATACAAAAATGCCCAATATTGGGCTGGGCATGGTGGCTCACGCCTGTAATCCCTACACTTTGGGATGCTGAGGTGGGCAGATTGCTTGAGTCCAGGAGTTTGAGACCAGCCTGGGCAACATGGCAAAACCCCATCTCTACAAAAAATACAAAAACTAGCTGGGTGTGGTGGCGCACGCCTGTAATCCCAGCTACTCAGGAGGGTGAGCCAGGAGAATTGCTTGAGCCTGGGTGGGGGAGGTTGCAGTGAGCTGAGATCATACCACTGCACTCCAGCCTGGGTGACAGAGCAAGATTCCATTAAAAAAAAAAAAAAAAAAGTTGCTCAATATCGTTAGTCATTAGGAAAATGCAAGTTCAAATCACAGGTTACTATTTCCCATCCACTAGGACAGCGATGGTCAAAAAGAGAGTAAGTGTTGGCAAGGATGTGGAGAAATTGGAGCCCTTATATTGCTGGTGGGAATGTAAAATGGTATAGCTACTTTGGAAAACAATTAGGCAATTCCTCAACAAATTAAACGTAGAGTTATCTTACAACCCAGGAATTCCACTCCTAGTTAAATACTCAAGAGAACTGAAAACATATGTCTGCACAAAAACTTGAACATGAATGTTCATAGCAGCATTATTCATATTCACCAAAAGACCCACTGGCTGATGAATGGATAAACAAAATGTAGTATATTCATGTAATTGAATATTATTTGGTTGTAAAAAAAATGAAATAGTGATTCATGATATAACATGGATGACCTTTGAAAACATTATGGTAAGTGAAGGAAGCAAAAAAAAGTCCCACAATGTATAAATCCATTTGTGTGAAATGTCCAGAACAGGCAAATGCGTAGAGACAGAAAGTAAACTAGTGGTGCCGGGAGACAGGAGGAGTGATGCAAAGTAACTATTAGCAAGTATGGGGTGTAGAATTAGGGATTGCTGATGTTTGCACAACTTCGTGAATCTACTCCAAAACGCTGAATTGTACACTTTAAAAGGGTGAATTTTATTATGTGTATTTTTCAATACAAAATATCGAAAAATATTTTATTTTTTAGGACAGAAAACTAGTTAGTATGGGGGCATGATTTGAATCCAATGTCCATGCACTTAAGGTCATCTGCGCCAATACCTCTGGGGCTTGCTAGGCAGCATGTGGTCACTTGGAACTGTCTCAGGTACCCAGAGAAAAATGGTTTCTGTTGGGTGTCACTATGTGCCACTATCTGGGCACAGCTTCCTTGGTATCTGCTTGTCACCAGGGGCTGATCTAGACACAAATTCATGTTCAATGTCACACAGCCATCCTTGTCCCTGCCACTACTAAGATTTTGTTATAGGATCAAGCTCGTGTGTCTGATTTGCTCTTCCGTTGAGCTGGAATTGTTTCCAGTTGTTTTCCCATCTCTCATGTGGATGGATTAGGGGTGGCCTGTGCTACCACTCTAGCAGATATGGCAAAATTCCTGCTCGGGCTAAAGCTGAGATGCCTCCTCTGCTGCCCTGTTATCATGGGTACTAACAGGAGTCCTGGGAATTTCTTTTCCCTAAGATATTTTAAATAGGGTAGACTTTCTCATCTTTGACCTATCCATACACCCACCGCCCACCCACTCATTTATCTGTCCATCCATCCAGCCATCCATCCATCCATCCATCCATGCATTCATCCATCCATCCGTCCATCTGTCTGTCCATTGTGCATCCATTCCATTTGACTAATCCATGTTGTTCAGGGCTCTTTGCAAAGTGACTGACTGAAGCACAGTTTTGCCTGGGTTGGGGAACATGGGCCAAGTGATTTTCTCTAAAGTCTTCTAGGGGTTTATTAATCTAGGTGTCTTATTGGGTTGTGTGCAGGTAGGAATGTTTGGCAGCCATGATGATCTGCCGGAGAATCCAGGCAGCCTCACAAAGGCTGAGATGATTCTGATGCTCTCTGTTGATTCCCCTTTTTTCTTGTTTTTGTTTAGGCCATAGAACAAGCCATTTTCAACAAAAGGACTTGCAAATTCCTGCCTTAGGGCTCCTTCTGCAGAAGACAGACCTTTCATCACCAACCCAACTTGTAATCTTGGGTAAAGAAGGTTCTCAGCTCATTTTCAAGAAGAAAAAAAAATGTAAGTAAAACAAAACAGCCACATCACGAAGTTGCTCCACATAATGAGGCCTGCTCTGTCGACCTATCATTACCCTGGGCTCCAGGCAGGCCTGGGCTGCCCGGCCAACCTCCCATCTTATCCCTGGCTAGTCAAGGTTGGGGTCAGCAGCTGGGCAGCCCAGAGGCCACCACAGTGGCTGTGAGGAGAAGGCTGCTTTTCAGGGTCCGGCCTTGCCTAGAGTTGCTTGGCTGGGTGGTGGCAGCTGAGGAGGAGAAGAAGAGTCCTCTGAGGTCTGCCAGCTCAGCTACCCCTGGGACATTCCAAATCCAGGCTTTTGCTCGAACTACACTTACCCTCCCTTTCTTTTGGGGCTCCTTGACTCCTCTTGGCTCATGTGGGTCTGGCCTGCTTTTCAGAGCCAGAATTCGTTCTGCCTCCCAGGCCCATGGTGCCTCCCCATCCCGCAGCTATTTGTTCAGCAAAAATTTATTAACCACTTTTCAGGGCCAGGCCAAAGACAAATAAGACTTTACCCCTGCTCTTGTTCCTCCCACAATAGGGAAGGCAGATATGGAAAGAATGATGAGAGAGTGTGCTGAGCACCTAGGGCCATTCTTACTGCCTCAGGACCACAGAAGCTGGTGTCAAATGCTGTTGAGTTATTTCTCCACACTCTTTTGGTGATGCATCCTGTTTTCCCAGTTGATTGAAAACACCTAGAGGGAAGGGTCTTAAATGTCTTCTCTCATTTTCT
This sequence comes from Hylobates moloch, assembly GCF_009828535.3. Taxonomy (NCBI): domain Eukaryota; kingdom Metazoa; phylum Chordata; class Mammalia; order Primates; family Hylobatidae; genus Hylobates; species Hylobates moloch. Next base: position 103,206,337 of record NW_026652279.1, read on the forward strand.
GAGTGCCTTGCATGGTGGTGACCCAATTAATTAAATAGCTGTCCAGCAGCAAGGAACTGTTTCCTTCAATCCAAATTTTACTGGATTTCTTGGTCTTTATTTCAATCTGGGAGCATTAGGTTATGAGAAAAACAACAAACCTAACTAACCTCCTATATTTGTTAGGCTGCTGTGCAAATTGGTGGGGGTCTCTGCTCCATACCATCACTCAGTGTCTTAGTCAGCTTGGGCTGCTATAACATATTACTGTGGGTGACTGTGTGGATTAAACCACAAGCATTTATTTCTCACAGTTCTGGAGACTGGGAAGTCCAAGATCAAGGTGCCAGCAGGTCCAGTGTCTGGTAGGAGCTGGCTTCCTGATTTACAGACAGCGATCTTCCCATTATATCTTCACATGGTGGACAGTGGGACAGAGCTCTTGTGTCTCTTCTTTTAAATGCACCAATCCCATTAATGAGGCCTTCACCTCATGATTTAATCACCTATCAAGTCCCCACCTCCTAATACCATCAGAGCAGCATTTAGGATTTAACACAGGAATTTTGGGGGAACATAAATATTCAGTCCATAACACCCAGGATCCCAGGTTCATTGAAGCTTTGCTATCTTAGATAGAGCTACACCATCTAAAACACATAGTTTTCTCAGTCACCCTGATTCTGTGAAAGAGAGCTGGAGGGTTGCCTACTAGCTCTTAAAGGCTTTAAACCACTATTGACACATCACTTCTGCTCACAGCCGAGTGGCCAGAACCAGTCTCACTGTCCTGACCTAATTGCAAGGGCCCAGAGAAATATGGGAGATGTTTGAGCAGTAAACGACTCTGCCATGGTTCCCAAGCTAGCTTAAGTGAAAAGGGGGTGGCTGGGAGGACACCAAGGCATCTTATGGGTCTCTGTCTAGGAAGGGGGTCCATCCAAGCCCCCAAAGGAACTGCGACCAGACATTGGAAAGTTAGGACCCACAGCCACATTCTTAGAGTTCCAGGGTGCTGTGTTTACTCCTCTCGCCTTCAGTCAGCAAGCTGACTTTTTCTTTTTTTCTTTTTGGGTAGACTGGCTTTCTTTGCTTTTCAAATACTATGGGAATAAGAATAGTCCGTGTCTGAAGTAGTTGTGAGGATATAATGAGTTTATCCGTGTAAAGTGTTTAGGAAGTGCCTGGTGCATGGGAAGTGCTAGGTAAGAGTTAGCTATTGCTATTATTTTATGTAATAATAATAATAGTAATATTTTTAATTATTCTCCTTGCATATGCCATAACGTGGCCCCCTAGGCTTAGCCTCTAAGACTCCCCTGAGAAGGAACTGACTAAAGGGAACAGTTCTTTTGGGAGCTGAGTGCCTAACTGAGTCAGGGTTCTCCCTGGGTTTGGGAGAGGAAACAGGCCAGGAAAACATCCTAGAGGGACTCTATTATAGTCTTTATCGTTAAGGCAGTTCCAGTGCTAACAGCCTCCTCAAGAGAAACTTGTTGCAAGCAAACTACTCGGAGCCACTCCTAAGAAAGGCCATCTTGCCTCATCCAGAGACAGGCCATGGCAGAGTTTGAGAAGCACAGTTTTCACCAGGAAACAAATTCAAGATCACAACCATGTGTGCAAATCAGGCAGCAAGCACAGGCTGTGCATGGTCCTGGCGGAACGGAGTCCCGGGAGAGGAGTGGCCTCCATGATCTGCCGCTGCACCCCCACTGCTTTACCTGGGGCTTTTCTGTCATTTGGTTCCTACTTCATTCATCCAAAGGGGCTGCTCTGGGCTCTGCATCTGCTCTGAGGTGTTTGACCAGGATGACCTGGTTTCCAAACAAAATTGGTCAAAGAGACTCTCATTTCTTAGGGGCCCACTTCCCTCTGAGGGCTTAAAACCAAATGCTCCTGCTTTTGGGGCAAGTGACGACCTCCTCAAGAGAACATGCCTCTCGCAAAGGACCTCCCTCATCCTCTCCAGAGGAGAAGTGGAAACAAGAAATGCCTGGTGCAGAGCCAGGATTGCTACATCATGGATGTGAAATGCTCAGGATGCCCCAAGGCCGCCATGGTCTGGAAGTTTTGCGTTGTTGACTGCCCAGCTTGTCGTCTGCTACCTGACAGGGGGACAAGTGAGGCTTACAGAAATATGCTCCTTCAGACAGAGCAGCACCACAAGCTCCCTGAATCAAGATGAGTGGGAGACCATCCCAATAAATACCTTTCAGATAAAATGAAACCTCAAACAAAAACCCCAAATCAAACTCCAAATGCCTCTTGAACTGGATAGCACTTCCGGTTTATAAGGCGTTTTCATTATTTTATTTCAATCTTCACATGAACCCTAAGAGATGGGATTATGATCGTCATCTTAGAGGTGAGGAACCTGATGCTCAGAGAGACCAGAAAACCTGCCCCAAGTCATGGGGCTCATAGGGCAGGCAGACCCAGGATTCTGCACTGATCCTGCCATCTCTGAAGCCTGTACCAAGTAGACTTGAGTTCGGGTTTCTCAGGTATTCATGACCTGGCGGGATGGAACTGACTATGCCAACTAGGGTGCGTCTTCTTATCACAAACGTCAACTTCTCTCTTCCTTCTACGTTCATCCTTTGGTTTGTCTGACATATAGAATATTTTCACGGTGCCAGCCATGTGACCTCTATTTACAGAAGACCTAGGTGGGACAGTCTAGTTGAATGATGTCCAAATGACAGGACAAATTAGATTATCAAGGGGAAGGGCTGACATGGTTTTAAGGGGGAAATTGTGTCATGAGTCTTTTTTTTATAAGCACTTTGTGGGTGGGAGTAATGAAGTGGGGAGGGAGGTAATTTGTCAAGCAAGGATCAGAAAACACAAAACTGGTTCTCCTTGGAAGAGGAAAAAAGAGAAACTTTTTTTTTTTTTGAAACTGGGTCTCATTCTGTCACCCAGGCTGGAGTGCAGTGGTGTAATCATGGCTTACTGCAGCCTCGACCTCCCAGGCTCAAGTGATCGCCCCTCAGCCTCCCAAGAAGCTAGGATCACAGGCATGTGCCAGCATGCCCAGCTAATTTTTAAAAATTTTTTGTTGAGATGGGATCTCCCAGTGTTGCTCAGGCTGGCCTTGAACTCCCGGGCTCAAGTGTTCCTCACGCCTCGGCCTCCCAAATTGTTGGGATTACAGGCATGAGCCACTGTACCCAAAGAGAACCATCTTAAAGAGAAAAAGGAGCTGTTTTTATTTTTTGTTTTTAGAAGGCCACGTTCATTTTTTCAGAGGCGCTTGGTCTTTTTAGTGCTAAGGAAATACTCAAGGATTTTTAAAAACTGTTACACAACAGCTTCTTCTTAAAGGCTGAATCACAGGCACTTCAGAAAACTTCTTAGTAGGGGAGGCTCCAGTGATATGTACTCAATACTTACACTCAACAGGAGGGATATATTTCAATTTTGAGTTTGACAGGCACACACTGATCTCATTTAAGTCCTTACCCGGCTGGAGCTCAGGAATTCCAATGCGCTTTCCACAAGAACTTCCTCATGTCTTGTCGTGCCGAACAGTGGGGCATGACCCAGGCCCTGTTTCTGCAAGGAAAGAGAAGTGGCTCCCAAGAAGTGTAGTGGCCTCTTGGTGGTATAAATTGTTTTCCTAAAGGCCCACAGTACAGGGCAAGAGTTCTCTTGGCAAACTGAATTAGAAATTCAAAAAAAACAAAAAAATCTGATTTGTTCACATCATCAAATAATGGCCCAGAGGCTGTGGAGTAGATGTCCAATTCCAAAGGCCTTGTCCTTCCTCTGGGCCAGAGGCCTTTCATCACAGCTAGGAAATTACCTCCCTAACATACATGCTGTGCCTGCCTCCATAACCCAGAGGTCAGAAAGGCAGAGCACTTCTATAAGATGGAGGCAAAAATACAAATGGAAAACTGAGTGTCTCTGCAAAAACAAAACTAAGGAGAACCAAGGCACTGCCATCCAAACCCAACACAGCCTTTAGTGAGTGCTCTCAGAAGGCCTGACAGCAGAATATATGCCCAAGGCAAGCATGTCACCCAAGGTGCCCATGTCTCCTGCCCTCTCGTTTTGTCCCAGGTCTGGGTCCTCTGCTTGAGTAATGCTCCGAGCTGCAAATGCCCCCAGCCAATTCTACCTCCTTAACCCATCGCAGGCCCTCTGTTTAAGGACCTTCCTACCAGTGGGGGTTAAGAGGACAGCAGGGGAATGAAAGAATTCGGACCAAGGGGTGCATGATGGTAGCCTGTCAGGGCTACTTGTAGTTGAAAAGAGAAGCCCCTTTTGCAGGGAAACACCACTTTACTGATAGACTTCAGATGCTGTGGGGCACAGCGCCAGGCCAGCTGTGTGGAGCTGCATTCCAGCCAAGTGACTGAATATCTGCTTTCATGCGGTTTTGTGGAGCTGCTACAATCTTCCACCTCTGCAGAGTATACCCGTTTCTTCCAGTCACCACGAAAGGTCATGCAAAAAGAGATTCTTCAGTTCTGGCACTACATATTTAATGTCAAATCTTTGTACTTGAGCCTGCAATGTATGGACATGCATATTCTATCAGCCTTGAAAATAGCTGCTCCAACACTGGAGCCCTGAAGGAAACTTTTTAGTTAAATATTCTCTCTCTGCCAACTGCCAAATAGACAATTTTATTATTCAACCCATGGATCCATTAACTAAACCCTGGCCTTCCCCAGTAGCCCCGGTCATCTGCTCTTTTTTTGTGTGTGACACCCTGGATCTGAGCATCTGCTTGTTGCAGAGGCCCTTGGATTCCCCAACAGCCTCAGGCTCTGTAGGAGCCACCCCCAGGAGGCAAGTCAATCAGGCTGCTTCCCCAGCTTTGCTATTTGATTTCTGTTGGGGCTGCAAGTGTTCCTTTCTAGGCCATTTTTAGGGCTGAATTTCATATGGGCCATAAAATCTTTTGTAAAAGGAAATGGATCAACTAGCTTTATCGAGACTCACTCTGTTTCTGGAGTCCTGATGATGAAAGACTTAATTAGTGCTGGAATAAAGAAATGGTCAGTCTGATTAAATTAGCAGCAGTATTAATATAAACACATTGCACTTGAAAAATCCAACTTTAATGTCCCCTCCGAGTAAACATACTTATTTTTCTTCAAGTTTCAATCAGTAAGGCTTCATGTACAGCCATGCTGTCATGAGACCAATTACACAGAGTACTCTTGACAGGCTCATTATTTTCTTGCCGTATTCTGGCCTGCATAAGGAGCAAACTTGCTTTAGGATGTTCAGAGAGACATTGTTCTCTTCCATTACCAGGTCAAACTCCAGCTACCATGACTTAATGCTTCAGAGCTGCATTTCATATTAATACATTCTTATATTCTGAAACTCCTCTGTGGTCACACTCACCATCTTTGGAGTCTGAATTTATTCACACACTCTGGTTGTTCCTTCAGGGAAGGAACTAGCAGCCCCAAAGTACTTCCACTGAAGCCTTTGAAAAAGAGAGAAGTCTCCAAGTCTCTGGCACCTGCAGAAGAGGGGAATCTTGAGAAGTAGCTGACGTTCCTTCGAGTTTACATGTCCCCTTGGTGAGATTTCTTACAGCAGAACATGACGTTCTTCCCACCCCCGGGATCCAAACCACTTTAAAAGAGTGTTATACTTTGCTCTGAGTGGCCGAATACCACAAGCACCACTTGATTTTAAAATTATGTAGGCTTGGTATTCCAAAGCCAACGTGCACCACCATGCAAGAACAGATGCGGTCTCTGAAGGCAAAAGCCCCAGGCAGTGCTTAGGTCTCAAAAAAGAGTTGTCATGTCATCCTCAACTTGAGATGTTTGCTTGGCAAGCATTTTTTACCCTCTGGAGGAAATTTTGTTTACAGGATTTAACAGTTACACGCGCGCACACACACACACGCACACACACACACAGTTACTCATTGTTCAGCTGCAGAACAAAGGTCAGCTCTTGGCACACAGTAGTTTTCCAATTCCTGATCCTTTTTTCATTTTCAATGTGCCCATCAGCAGACATGTAATTTTATCTTAAGGCAGCCAAGTGCAAAGCATGAGACAATAGGCAGAAATCTTGTAAATAACTATCAAACAGAAATAATCCTTTCAGCTGACGAGGGAAAGCCTCCTTTGTTCAATTTTAATGATGTTTATATAACTTTTAGTATGCATATTCAGTCAGTAACATTATTTTAAGGCAGTTGATATAGGTGCCAAAATCCTCTGTATACTGGGAGATAGGTTGTCTTTTGCATGTGTGGGGTTTTGGAGACAAAAGTTGCACTGAAGTGTGTGGCTCTTGTAAATTTTATGAGGGACCAAGTCAATTTCCTATTTGAGATAATGGAGCAGTGGATTTTCACATCCAACCCCTTTAAATTGTAGTTTTAATTCAACTGAGACCCAGAAGTGATTAGCCCAAGTTTACACAGGTACTTAATAGCTGAGCAGGGTCTAGAACTTCCTTTCCACAGACAAATTCTACCTAGAGTTTGCAATTACTCCCCATGATAAGCTGGAGAATTGGAATTCCTTTCCATCACCTATAGTACTTTTCCCATAGCAAGTCTTAGAACAAGAGTAAAGAAAAGGCAATAGGTTTTCATGGCTGGGTGCAGGGGCTCATAATTGTAATCCCAGCACTTTGGGAGGCTAAGGTAGGAGGACTGCTTGAAGCTAGGAGTTTGCGACCAGCCTCGGCAACACGGTGAAACCCCATCCCTACCAAAAAAAAAAAAAAAAAAAAAGCTGGGCATGGTGGCATGAACCAGTAGTTCCACCTACTCAGGAGGTTAAGGCAGGAAGATCTCTTGACCCCACGAGGTTGAGGCTTCAGTGAGCTATGATTGTGCCACTGCATTCCAGCCTGAGTGATAGAGCAAGGCCCTATCTCCAAAAAAAAAAAGAAAAAGGAAAAAGAACCTTATGATATAATCCTGACCAGAAATTAGACTTAAGTATTTTTAAAAGCCATTTTTGTTACTGGTTGGAAAAAAATGATAAAAGTGGACATTTTGTTTCTTAATAAGATTAAAAAGCTATGTACAATGTATTAAATATAAGTCGACATTTGATTATTCCTAAGATGCAATTCCAGAAACAAGTTGTCCAGGCAGGAGAGGCTGGCTTAGAATTTGTGGAATATCTTATAATTGTGGTCATTGGAAACAAATCGAAATGCAACAAATAAGCCACTATTCCTGTTGTTCCCCTTGTCTGTTTCTCCCAGCTTTATTCACTTAGAAATTGAATTTTGCCTGATCTGACAGGCACAGGAAGGAGCCAGGTGGAGGGAGGGTGGAAGCCTCCAGGGTTGGTCTTTCAGGAACAATGGCAATGCTGTCTACTGAAAACCACTTCCAAACGGCTTTCAAAGCCCAAGAGTTTGTTTAGAGAAAATCTTGCTGGCATTGATGGATTTCTCCTCCTCTGACAGTTCACAGGAAAGAGTGTAGTATAAAGAATTAAGTGATTCATTCCAAACGTCTGATGGGTTGCCTTCAAGTACTCCCCCTCTGATCCACTTCTTATGGCTGTGCTGAGCCTCCCCATCTGTGATGAGGTCATTTTGTCGGGCACACAAAGGATTCTAGGGGGAATATGCATCATATACTACAGCTATTCACAGCATTCATTCCTCCTGGCTGCTCACGGGTAACAATGAACCTTCTCAGCATTACATGTGCTTACTAAAGAGACAGGGGTTAGATGCCTTTCAATGGAACCCCCGAGGCATACAATGCATTTATTATAATGTCTTGGCCCTAAGAAGGGCCTGGGAACAGCTTGGAGTGGTCTATAATTAAGTACATTTAATAATAAATGCACACACTTCTTAGGTATTGCAAGAAGTGAAAATAAGCTCTTCATCTTCTCAGTCTCAATTCCCTTTCCCCATCATCCTTCCCCTTCACAAATCAGAAAAGCCAGGAGTTCTGTGCTTTTTAAAAAATAACAGTTGCAGAGGATGTCTGGCTGGTAGAGAAAGGTAAATTAAATTACTTGAGAACATTCTTTCCGTGTCAAAAAAATGGCTTCTCTCTCCTCAGGTAGTTACGCATGGGGAGGATTTGTTAAAGGTTGGCTGTTCCTTTAATCTCCCTTGGATTCCACTTCCAAAGGCTTTCAGGGGCAGTGACCCGCTAGCTAAGGGGCATCCCTTGGGGTTAAGCTGCCACTTGGAAGGGCACTTCCTCAGATCGCTGCTGTGCCTAGCAAGGAAGGAGCAGTTAGAAGTGTTCCCGACAGTGTCCCATGTCCTCGGTCCCCATACCTCTGAGTGCTCGAATATGGGCAGATAGACTTTCTGAGGAAAGGGAGAGGAAGAGAGCCCTGTGAGTGTGCACAGGGTACAAGAAGAGAAGCCACACTGGAAGGAAGAGAAAAAGGCAGCAGGAGTGTGACACGTACATTTGTGAGATGCAGCAAGAGGCGTGGGACTGCGAGGGACGCACAGGCATCGAGGGGCCTGGAGGCTGGAGGCCCAGCTTTGCCCCTGCCTGGCTGTGAGCGTGGCCTATTTTCTTGAACTTCTCTAAGCCTCAGTTTCTTTACTTGTAAAATGAGGATGTTAACTGAAAGGGGCCGGGCGGAGACCAAACTATACCGGTCGCAGTCAAGAGATCTTTATTGGAGGTATAGAGCTGCACCAAGCAAGGAGAAGGAAAAGAAGAGAGAGAGGGCTGCTGGTGTGCTGGGTTTTATATCCCTTGGGCCTAAGTGGATTGGGCTAGGGGCGGGCCCAAGGGAAGGCAGGAGATGCTTCTTTCTGATTGGCCCTCCTTTGGTGGGTTCAGACAGTGCCCGGTCAAGGAGGGGAGAAGAACCCGGAACCGGCCCCATCTTAAGGTATGGTGCCATTTTAAGGTACCCCATGTTACCTAACATTCCTCCCTTTTTGTTTTCTTAAATGGGGGAAAATGGGCGTCGTGGTTCATCTGGCTGCTTCCTGCTGAATGGGGGCGCTGTGGGGAGGGGGCACAGGGAGAACTGTCAGGGTTCTGCATGGGGTAATGTTCCTTGTAGGTATAGATCCTCCAGTGCCATGAGCCAGTTGAGGGGCAGGGATGGGTTGGCGATGAGCCAGCTGTCGGCGTGGAGATCATTGAGAAATTTGTGGAATCGGTTGGTGGTTGTCATGACTGGCTTGGGTTAGCAGGTTGTGAGCCTGTCTGTGGAATCTGTCCCGTCCTCACTGGTGGCTAAAAGTTGGCAGTTTCTGAGGAGAAGCTGGTTAAATGTTTGGTTAGATATGGAAGAGAAACTTAATGAGGCAGGGGAGTAGTGTGCAGAAAGCGAGGATACCCATTAGGGGGCCTAAAAAGGGAAGGAGCCAAGCTAAGAGGGGGTTTTGAGGGTTTCCCAAAGGGAGGGAGTAGTGCTAGCATTCATTAGTTTACGTTTTGTCTGATGTAGGTTTTAATGCTAGTTTCGATTACTTGGGACTCATTAATGTAATAACAACAGTTCTATGCAAGTACCGCCTTTTTCGGCTGTGAGTAGGTCGATGGCACGGCGGTTTTGAAGGGTGACACCAGCTAGAGATGTGACTTGTCATTGGAGGGCGGCTAGAGACTGAGCCATTTCCTCAATGGCCGTCTGAAAATTGGGATATGCTGTATACCTATGAGAGAGGTTGTTAGAGAGATTCCAAGCACGATAGGTAGGAAGATTGCTTTTTTTTTCCGACGGTCCTCAGGAGAGTTGGGTTTAAGGTGATTAAACTGATAGGCTTGAAGGCCTTCAGAGAAGGAGAGCAATGTGAGTTGAGGGAAAGTTGGGGGGGAGTGACTGTTTGCATGTTACATTGGGGGGCGATGGGGGGTGGTAGCTTGTGTCGTAACAGGTAGGAATAAGGATGCTGAGGTTGGCAAGGAGGGGGACATGGGAGATTACAAAGCCGGTGGTCGGTGGGGGGAGGAGTTGCTTGTGTTTATGGAGAACCGCAGCAAGAGGGGGTTTGTTGATGTTTGCACATAAGAAACAATCGGAAGTAGGGACCTGAGAGGTGTTGTGTTAATTTCGGCTAGAACCTGTTGGGAGTCAGTTTTTAGGGTATGGGTGATGGTTATAGTTTGTGCTGGATAAGACCAGGCGTTGCTTGGGTATATTCCCCCTGTGGCTGCCTGGCCCCAGATTGCGCTGGCTGGGTCGGTGATGTGAATTGCTTGAGATGAGGCATTGTTTTGGTGACATAATATATGAATGGGGTCTGTCTGTCTGTTTTTTTTTTTGGTGATTTAATTCATAACACAGCTGGTCCAGGGACACCCATAGTTTTGGGGCCATTCAGTTTTACAGGCGCTGTGGGATTGTTTGTGTGGAAAGCAACTGGCAAAGTGGAACATGTGGAAATAAGGGTCCTAACCGCTATTTATTATGGTGAGTTTAGGGAGGGGAAGGTTTACTGAGGATGCGTCGATGGAGCATCGGGTGTAACTGATGACATTGGTGTCATGACCTCCGGTTAGCATTGTAGGTTTCTTTGAACAGGTAGTAGGGTTGTGAAGGGGGCCTGTTTGCGGAGGAGGGTCCGTAGAAGAAGATGTAAGAGGCGGAGAGCCAAAAGAGTGGGCTCGGAGCAGGCATGAGGGAGGCAGCGTACGCCTTACGAATTGTAGGAAGGGAGGGGGTTTTAGAAATGTGAACTTTGAGAGGGTTGTGGGGTACGGGTGTGCCTGGCTTTAGAGGGGTTTGTGGGTTTGTGTTTAAGGAGAGACAGGCAGGAGGGTGGCGGGATTGAGGGGTGCACATGTTTGGAAAATTACAGCGGAATCATGCAGGAAGGAAACTAGGAGAGACAGTACGTGGCAAGGGGGAAGGGTTTGTAGACTTTTGTAGGTCAGGAGTTCCTTGAGTTGATGGGGGGAGGTAATGACAACAGCTGCCCTAAACGTTAATTTCTTTGATTCTTGAAGTAGTAGGTAGGCTGCAGCCAGGGCCTGAAGGCAGGGGGCCCACCCTCGCATGGTGGGGTCTAGTCGGCCGGCAGGGATGCAGAGCCTCCCATAGTGAGAGAGGAAGGGGTATATGTATATGGCGGCTGGCTGAACAGGGCGCCCCCATTAGCCAATGGCCGTGTTGAGAGTCAGAACCTTCAAGCCGGTCGTCACCGAAACGAAAGAACTGATGGGCCTCTGTAAGGCTGAGGGCCGTGGGTTACCTGGTACCAGGATTTTTTGAGCGAGAGAAGGGAGGAAACCCAGGCCGGACGAGTGAGGAGGGAAAGGAGAAAACTCAGTTCCCTGCGGGCCGAGTTTGCACTCAGAATTGTTTGGATAGGTATGCAACTGCCACAAAGGTGGGTCCATGCATCTGACCTAGGACTCCAAGAGCCAAGCCATTGTGCTCATGTAGTGACAGGAAGGGCTGCTTGACTGTGGCCTCTACAGGCTCAGATGGGGTACCTCTGGAGATATCATATAGGGGCTTTGCTAATAAAGAGTAGTTGGGGATCCAAGTTCTAAAGTAGCCTGCTAGTCCTAAGAAGGAGAGTATTTCGTTTGGTTTTTGGGATGGGAAGACTTCTAATGAAGCACTTTTGGTCTAGGGTGATGGCCTTTGAGTCATGGGCAAGGAGGACTCCTAGATAGGTGACTTGAATGAGGGAGAGATGGACCTTTTGGGGGGATATTCGGTAGCCTTGGTCAGCAAGGAAGTTGAGAAGAGAGGTGGTGTCAGTTTGTGAGACAGTTAGAGAGGGACTGCATAGGAAGAGGTCATTAACGTATTGTAGGAGGGTGGACTGGGGAAAGTGTAATTTTTGTAGGTCTGAGGCAAGAGTTTGACCAAAGATATGGGGGCTATCTCTGAACCCTTGGGGAAGCACTGTCCACGTGAGCTGTTGTGACTGTTTAGTGTCTGGGTCAGTCCAAGTGAAGGTGAACACGTCTTGTGACTGAGGAGAGAGGGGAATGGTGAAAAAGGCATCTTTAAGATCTATGACTGAGAAATGTGTGGCACTAGGAGGAATAGAGGATAAGAGCTGAGGTCTTGGACGAGGTGGAGCGTACCATTGGGTTTTTTTAGGGGTGTTAAATGGAGAATGGGTTGGCCTGAGGAACCCTTTTCTTAAGAGGTCTAAAATAATTGGTTGTAATCCTTTCAGGCTGGAGATGGGGAGAAGATATTGGGGTTGGCTGGGGAAGTGGTGTGGGTGTTTAAGGAATATTTGTACGGGAGGACAGAGTGCTAATGAGGGGGTGGTGGTGTCCCACACTATGGGGTTGACGGTGGCTGGGAGCGAAGGCAGAGTAGGAGCAGGAGTTTGATCTATGGAACTCGCCACCAAGGCAATGAGTAAGGTGGATTGCCGGAGGGTGATTGGGTTGAAGGTGATGGAGTTTTAAATTTGGAGAGAATGTCTCTTCTTAACAAAGGGAGTGGGCATTGTGGCATACTAGGAATCAATGGGAAAAGATGTGGCCGGAGAAAGTGCAGGAGAGGGGAGGAGTGGCTCTTGGACGTATGGTTTGGCCTCTGACCCCAACTATGGGAGATCCAAAGAGGGAAGTGGCGCTCCAAAATTCCCCTAAAACCGAGAAAGTAGCTCCAGTGTCTAGGAGAAAGGTGATGGGACGTCCATCCACTGTTAAAGAGACCCTGGGCTCCTGTGTGGTGATGATTTGTGTCAGGAAGGAAGTCCCAAGGCCCCGTCAGTCTTGAATGGCCAATCCTAGAAGATCGGGAGTTGGGATGGTGGCTGGCCCGGCCCCCCTTCGGGAGCTGGGGCAGTCTATGCCCCAGTGGCCAGATTGGTGGCATTTAGGACATGGTCGGTTGGGGGGCCTGGGATTTGGGCACTCTCTGACCCAGTGCCTTGCTTTTCTGCATTCGAAACAGGGCCCTGGGGGCTGACGTTGGGATGGATGGGCAGACGACAACTTATGGCTGTGTGATTGAGGGGAGGCTTGAAGGGCTTGTGCCAGTAACTGGTACTTTTGCCTCTTTGCCTTCTCATCTCGATTGTGATACACCTTAAATGCCATCGCTAAGATCTCAGTTCGAGGGGTGAGGGGGCCTTTGTCCAGTTTTTTTAGTTTACCTTTGATATCAGGAAAACTCTGAGCAAAAAAATGGGACATGAGGAGTTGCCTACTGTCTGGGGTTTTGGGATCTATGTTGGTGTATTGTTGGAGTGCCTGTGTAAGGCAGTATAGAAAAGCGGGCAGGTTTTCATTTTTATCCTGTATGACTTCATGAAGCTTTTCAAAGTTAACTGCCTTTTGAGCTGCCCTCCGTAGACTGGCTATGATGCAAGTAGCGAAATCGTCTCGGGCTGATACTCCATTTTGGGTGTTATAATCCCAATTGGGCTCATGCTCAGGTACTGCCTGTGCTCCTAGCGGTAGGGCTGGGGTTGTTTGATGAACCTCATCTGCATAAGTTCGAGCTTGTTCCTAGACTCGCCTACGCTCCTCGGGGAGGAGAGTGTTAGAGATAATCATATAGATGTAAGGCTATAAGCTTGGATGAGGTATTGGAAAGCAGAATTGGAAGTGTAGGCAGCCATAGAAAAGGGGACGTGGACTCGGACAATACCTTCAGCTCCTGCCACCTAAGGGGGGCAGGGGGGGGTGCGACTTTGAGCGAGTGGTGGGGAGGACTGAAGGCCGGGGCTGATGGGATAGGTGGTTAAGGGCGTGGAGGGGGGGAGCGGGAGGCTGGGCGACTTCCGGTTGGGTGGCGGCCGGAGGGTGCGGCGGAGGGTGGTGGCATGGGGGGGGTTCGTCAGCTGGGTCAAAGTCAGGGGCAGAGGGAGAGGTTGGCGGTTTAAGAGCGGCAAGGAGCTGCTGCGGTTTGCAAGGGAGACAAAGGTTCGGTCTATCCTGTAGGAGAAAGAAGCCGTGGATATATGGGATCTCTACCTATTTCGCCCGCAATAATTGTAGAGATCCTGGAGAATGTTAGGATTGAGAGACCCATAAGTGGGCCATTTGCTTTGGTTGTCTAGGGGATATGTGGGCCAGTTTTGCTATTTGGGGTCTACCGTGGCCTTGGGGGCTTGAGGCGAGGTGCTTCGTGGGGTCTCTTGCCTGCCTAGAGAGGTAGACCCCGGAGGGGAAGACTTACCGAGACGAGGCCGATGTTGGGCGAACAGCTTGGCGAACAGGAGAATGAGCGAAGACCGGCTGGGGTCTGGACTGAGCCCGAAAGGGATCAGGGTCCCACTGAGGGGGGTGGGGAGTCCTGATCTGAGTCACGGCACCAATGAAAGGGGCCGGGTGGAGACCAAACTACACTGGTCGCGGTCAAGAGATCTTTATTGGAGGTATCGAGCAGCACCACGCAAGGAGAAGGAAGAGAAGAGAGAGAGGGCTGCTGGTGTGCTGGGTTTTATATCCCTTGGGCCTATGTGGATTGGGCTAGGGGTGGGCCCAAGGGAAGGTGGGAGATGCTTCTTTCTGATTGGCCCTCCTTTGGTGGGTTCAGACAGTGCCTGGTCAAGGAGGGGAGAAGAACCCGGAACCGGCCCCATCTTAAGGTACGGCACCATTTTAAGGTACCCCATGTTACCTAACAAACATTAATGGTACCATGAATAGTTAGTGAAAGATCTAGTAACAGGAATCTTGGGACAGTGACTTAAGTTCTCTGAGCCTCACTTTCTTTATCTGCAAAATAGGGTCAAAAATACCCCTGTTACATGCATTGTTGTGAGGATGAATGAAGTAATGTATGCAATCACTGAGCATATACCTGGTTCACAGTAAATAATCAGTAAATGCTAGCTGCTGTTGTGGCGACTGTTGGAATGCAATTACATTTTTAAAGATACATATTGGATTGAAATTGTTTGCATCATTGAATGGTTCAATACATGGAGCAGGTGTCTCACTAGAGGAAGAAGAAAGCCATGCAAACTCACCGGGTAGTACCGTGCTGGAAATCAGATTGCTTTTATTTGATAATCAATGATAGGGAGAGGGGGTGATAGAACAAATGGGTATTATCTTTTCTTCTTTCCTATAATTAATTAAAATGAAATTCTGGACCTGTACAATTTCAATATATATGGATGGATAGGATAATATTATTAATAATAGTTTTTCCAACTTAAGACCAGTGTTTTCAACTCACTGGTGCCCTAACGTTTCTGATTTTGCTGTCAATAGTGAAGAGGAGTTTTTAAATTGTATGGTTAAAGAGAGAATGACTTTTGCTGAAGCATCTGATTTTAAACAAAGTGATATTGAGCCTATTGATAAAATAAAGGTCAGCCCAAGAGTGTGTGGGAATAAGGTACATTTTGAAAGAAAAAAGAATGAGGCTTTAAAAAAAGTTGTTTTTTGTTACAGCTAAAGAAATCTCCAATCACCATTCACTTCAAATATACCACCTTGATTTTACTTTTTTTACTTTGCTTTAGGTAATTTTTATATGAATATTCTCAATAAATAATTTTCTTGTAAGCATTTATTATTTTGAGCATTACAGTTTGGACCCCAAAATGGAGTACTGTGAATTTTTTGAGAGATGCTAGAAGAACAGAAGAAACAGTAAACTTTTAAGGCAAGATATCTTTCTCCTCCCACTCTAGCAGCAAGGAGAAGAGGACATTTGCTCTTTAAGAGCCTTTTAAAAGTCACGTGGAAAGGCAAGCACTCCAAGGATTTTTTTTATTCCCTTTGGCTTTGGCCAAGAAAATGAAATTATTGAGAACAGCCAGCCTTTCATAAAATATTGCTGTTGGAGGGACTTTTTGGTGGGTTAAATATTATAAAATCATTGTTTTCTGGTCAATACAGAGCAGGGAGAAAATAAAAATAATTATTGGATAGGAGCATTTTGATGGGTTTTGCACAGACTTGCATCTTGTGTCAGAATGTGACATCAAAGGCTCAGTTTGATGGGGTCACTTTTCTAAGGTGACCAGATGATGTGTTAAGGCAAAAGCAAAGTATTTTCTCCCCCTCAGGTTTTTGGAAAAAGACCAAACACATAGTTCTCAAAACCACCTTCCTTTAACCCCAACCTTTGATAAAGTGCAGGTCAATTAGCTTGCCCTAATGACTTCTAAACTTTCCATGTTCAAGTCTCCTTCTGGCTGCTTTTCTGAATTCTCATTACTGAGCAAGTGTAGGAAGACCCAGGAATGCCAGAATCATCCAGTCACTGCATGGGTTCACTTCATCCGAATCTTCTTTTTTTCAGAATACTCTTTATTCCTGTCTTATTTCAAATCCCGGTGTCATCAGGGTGATGAAGGGCACTTCTTAGACACTCGACAACATGGTGGAGGTGAAGATCTGTTGTAAAATCTGAGGGATATCCTTGGTATCCATGGCAACGAAAGACCGACCAGCTGGTAAAGTTCTCTGAAGCCTGCCAGGATGGAAAGGGAAAGGAAGTTACCACTGTAAATGGGGCTCCCTTCCACCTCCTGCCCTGGCGAACCACAGTCTCCTAATGGTTTCTTAGGAAAGGAAGTTTTTACTTTCTAATACCTTGCCCTCTGCCTACCATTGAATTAGTTGTCATTAAACAATGAAAGGCTTGGAAGAGCAACAAGGAAAGACACAGCAAAAGCAGGGAACTGAAAGAAAGGTCTTTTCAGTGAGAAAGTCAGCGAATTTGAAAAGAAAAAATTTTCTTCCTTTCTTTACTGCCGTTTCTTGGTATTTCATATTCTTTTGGTATAGCAGAGCCATAGGGATTCATATGGAATCAGCTCACCTCCTGGGTCTAGCAAATATGTTGACCTCACACTGTATTTCTAAGTGCTTTTCCTTCCTTAGAAAACAGGCCTCCAAAAACGCTGCCCAGCCAAACCCTGAGTGATTCTTTCTCTCTCTCTTTGCCTCTCTCTCTTTTTTTTGGTCCACATCACACAATGTGAAATGCGATCTGGATTGTCCAATTACTGCTTCAATGACACTGAGGTTATACAGGCTTACGAAATTTTTTCCAACTCATTTTTAAGTAAATTTTTAAAAACTTATAATGGGTTTTGATTTGAATTATCCTTAAAAATAACATGTCATTGAAGTTACGATAATTTTTTAAATACTAATTTATCATTTGGAACAAAAGGCCATTTTGAAGGCAACAAAACTGTAAGACACAGTTCTCTTCAAAAGAACGCCTTCCTTCACTGTGCCAGTGAAGTCTGGCTTTGGGATGACATTTAATAAAATTCAACCGTCCTGTGTAGTATCGTATATTTGGCATGCCTGGTAAGCCAGCTAATTCTGCAACATATCTTTTGCCAGTGGATGTTGGACCATTTCCCTAGGAAACCACAAGGGTATTATTGTGCTTTCTTAAGTATTCAAGCAGGATCTGTTCACTAGAAAGACAAAATAGCCATTTCATCTCAACTAGTATTTGTTGAGCTTGTTGTCTGCCTAATACTGGGCTGATGCTGAGGAAAACCTGGGTGGAAAAGGCATAGTTTGTGTTTGAGGATGTGGAGGTTCTAAAAGATGCAAAGCGCTAACTTGTAAAAACTAAGAAGAATGCAAAGTCATGTCATAAAATGACTGTAACTACATGATATTAAGTCTGTTCTCAACCACACTCTGCAACCTTGCAGCAGGGCAAAGGGAATAGAAAGAGAAAAAGCTGCTAGCATTTTGGATATTAAAACATTTCCAGTCACAGAATATGACAAGTAAAAGGGGTGGAATAACAAAAAGGTAGGCCCTTTGTGCTTTAGGCAGGGATTTTTTTTTTTTAAGATTACTTTCACTGATGTTTTGTGTTTCTTACAGGTATTTTAAACACAGAAAAACCATGAGCTCTTTCTGTTTGTAATTCAAAAAGATAAAAGTGTGTTCAAGTTATGAAACTGTTTCCATATCTCTCCTTTCAGATCATACCCACTGGTATTTATTGTCTGATCATAAGATTCTCTATTGAATATTTAGTATATTCAGTGTAGTATCTAACTATATGTATATTATCTTATGTTGTCGCCAGGCGTTTCACCTGCCTTGTCTCTCCAGCAGTAAGAAGGGATACATGTGAGTGTGTCTATATATATACAGGCATGCATACATGTAGGCGATGTCTCTATGGGGATGTAATACATATGTGTGTATATATATGTCTACATATGTATAGACATTCATACATACACACACACACACACACACACACACTATCTCCTATGCTAGGAAAATAGTAGATGTTCATGATTTTTAATATGATTTGAACACAAAATGATTAGCCTGAGCTTAGGAGCTTGATATAAAGTGCCATATGTATAAAATACTATCCAATTTATTAGTGACAAATCAATTTGTTAATGATTTATTAGTGGCTTAAATATAAACTAAAAAATAATTAATTTAAAATTATTATTGTTCATCTAAACAAAAGCTAGAATTTATCCCCTCAACTAGATTATAAACCCCTTGAGGCTAGCAACTCTAGTTTCTGTTTTTCCTTCATCTGCCTCACTGTCCCTCATGGTGCTAAGCCTATAAAACAGCATGTGTTAGCTACTTAGTATCTCTGTATCTGCCCTTTTCTGTATGCTCAGATGACACTTACCTGGTTGCTTGATCACCTAAAGAGCCAATAAAAATGGCAAAAGCATTTACTTGAGGGTCTCTTGTGAGGATTTGAGCAAACCTAGCAGGATGTATTCCATATCGTGACAGATTTGCATCACTCAAGACGATGACAAAGTACTCATCAGCTTCTTCTTTGACAATTTCCTTGATGGCATGTTCTGTCCCTTCTAACGTGTGGTCCCCACTCATGCAGAACTGAGAGTGGGCATGCATTGTCTGGAGGTAAGAGAAGTTGCACAAAAGCCATGTGTGAGAAACTTTTTTTTTTAACAAATATGATTATTTTTCTTTTTTTTTTATTATTATACTTTAGGGTTTTAGGGTACATGTGCACAATGTGCAGCTTTGTTACATATGTATCCATGTGCCATGTTGACTTCCTGCACCCATTAACTCGTCATTTAGCATTAGGTATATCTCCTAATGCTGTCCCTCCCCCCTCCCCCCATCCCACAACAGTCCCTGGAGTGTGATGTTCCCCTTCCTGTGTCCATGAGTTCTCACTGTTCAATTCCCACCTATGAGTGAGAACATGCGGTGTTTGGTTTTTTGTCCTTGTGATAGTTTACTGAGAATGGTGTTTTCCAGTTTCATCCATGTCCCTACAAAGGACATGAACTCATCATTTTTTATGGCTGCATAGTATTCCATGGTGTATATGTGCCACATTTTCTTAATCCAGTCTATCGTTGTTGGACATTTGGGTTGGTTCCAAGTCTTTGCTATTGTGAATAGTGCTGCAATAAACATACGTGTGCATGTGTCTTTATAGCAGCATGATTTATAGTCCTTTGGGTATATACCCAGTAATGGGATGGCTGGGTCAAATGGTATTTCTAGTTCTAGATCCCTGAGGAATCGCCACACTGATTTCCACAATGGCTGAACTAGTTTACAGTCCCACCAACAGTGTAAAAGTGTTCCTATTTCTCCACATCCTCTCCAGCACCTGTTGTTTCCTGACTTTTTAATGATGGCCATTCTAACTGGTGTGAGATGGTATATCATTGTGGTTGATTTGCATTTCTCTGATGGCCTGTGATGATGAGCATTTTTTCATGTGTTTTTTGGCTGCATAAATGTCTTCTTTTGAGAAGTGCCTGTTCATGTCCTTTGCCCACTTTTTGATGGGGTTGTTTTTTTCTTGTAAATTTGTTTGAGTTCATTGTAGATTCTGGATATTAGCCCTTTGTCAGATGAGTAGGTTGCAAAAATTTTCTCCCATTCTGTAGGTTGCCTGTTCACTCTGATGGTAGTTTCTTTTGCTGTGCAGAAGCTCTTTAGTTTAATTAGATCCCATTTGTCAATTTTGGCTTTTGTTGCCATTGGTTTTTGGTGTTTTAGACATGAAGTCCATGCCCATGCCTATGTCGTGAATGATACTGCCTAGGTTTTCTTCTAGGGTTTTTATGGTTTTAGGTCTCACATGTAAGTCTTTAATCCATCCTGAATTAATATTTGTATAAGGTGTAAGGAAGGGATCCAGTTTCAGCTTTCTACATATGGCTAGCCAGTTTTCCCAGCATCATTTATTAAATAGGGAATCCTTTCCCCATTGCTTGTTTTTGTCAGGTTTGTCAAAGATCAGATAGTTGTAGATACGCGGCATTATTTCTGAGGGCTCTGTTCTGTTCCATTGATCTATGTCTCTGTTGTGGTACCAGTAACCATCCTGTTTTGGTTACTGTAGCCTTGTAGTATAGTTTGAAGTTAGGTAGCGTGATGCCTCCAGCTTTGTTCTTTTGGCTTAGGATTGATTTGGCAATGCAGGCTCTTTTTTGGTTCCATATGAACTTTAAAGTAGTTTTTTCCAATTCTGTGAAGAAAGTCATTGGTAGCTTGATGGGGATGGCATTGAATCTATAAATTACCTTGGGCAGTATGGCCATTTTCACGATATTGATTCCTCCAACCCATGAGCATGGAATGTTCTTCCATTTGTTTGTATCCTCTTTTATTTCATTCAGCAGTGGTTTGTAGTTCTCCTTGAAGAGGTCCTTCACATCCCTTGTAAGTTGGATTGCTAGGTATTTTATTCTCTTTGAAGCAATTGTGAATAGGAGTTCACGCATGATTTGGCTCTCTGTTTGTCTGTGATTGGTGTACAAGAATGCTTGTGATTTTTGTACATTGATTTTGTATCCTGAGACTTTGCTGAAGTTGCTAATCAGCTTAAGGAGATTTTGGGCTGAGACAATGGGGTTTTCTAGATATACAATCATGTCATCTGCAAACAGGGACAATTTGACTTCCTCTTTTCCTAATTGAATACCCTTTATTTCCTTCTCCTGCCTGATTGCCCTGGCCAGAACTTCCAGCACTATGTTGAATAGGAGTGATGAGAGAGGGCATCCCTGTCTTGTGCCAGTTTTCAAAGGGAATGCTTCCAGTTTTTGCCCATTCAGTATGATATTGGCTGTGGGTTTGTCATAGATAGCTCTTATTATTTTGAGATACGTCCCATCAATACCCAATTTATTGAGAGTTTTTAGCATGAAGGGTTGTTGAATTTTGTCAAAGGCCTTTTCTGCATCTATTGAGATAATCATGTGGTTTTTGTCTTTGGTTCTGTTTATATGCTGGATTACATTTATTGATTTGCATATGTTGAACCAGCCTTGCATCCCAGGGATGAAGCCCACTTGATTATGGTGTATAAGCTTTTTGATGTGCTGCTGGATTCGGTTTGCCAGTATTTTATTGAGGATTTTTGCATCAATGTTCATCAAGGATATTGGTCTGAAATTCTCTTTTTTGGTTGTGTCTCTGCCAGGCTTTGGTATCAGGACGATGCTGGCCTCATAAAATGTGTTAGGGAGGATTCCCTGTTTTTCTATCAATTGGAATAGTTTCAGAAGGAATGGTACCAGTTCCTCCTTGTACCTCTGGTAGAATTCGGCTGTGAATCCATCAGGTCCTGGACTCTTTTTGGTTGGTAAGCTATTGATTATTGCCACAATTTCAGAACCTGTTATTGGTCTATTCAGAGATGCAACTTCTTCCTGGTTTAGTCTTGGGAGGGTGTATTTGTTGAGGAATCTACCCATTTCTTCTAGATTTTCTAGTTTATTTATTTGCATAGAGGTGTTTGTAGTACTCTCTGATGGTAGATTGTATTTCTGTGGGATCGGTGGTGATATCCCCTTTTTCATTTTTTATTGCATCTGTTTGATTCTTCTCTCTTTTCTTCTTTATTAGTCTTGCTAGCGGTCTATCAGTTTTGTTGATCTTTTCAAAAAACCAGCTCCTGGATTCATTAATTTTTTGAAGGGTTTTTTGTGTCTCTATTTCCTTCAGTTCTGCTCTGATTTTAGTTATTTCTAGCCTTCTGCTAGCTTTTGAATGTGTTTGCTCTTGCTTTTCTAGTTCTTTTAATTGCGATGTTAGGGTGTCAATTTTGGATCTTTCCTGCTTTCTCTTGTGGGCATTTAGTGCTATAAATTTCCCTCTACACACTGCTTCGAATGTGTCCCAGAGATTCTGGTATGTTGTGTCTTTGTTCTCATTGGTTTCAAAGAACATCTTTATTTCTGCCTTCATTTCATTATGTACCCATTAGTCATTCAGGAGCAGGTTGTTCAGTTTCCATGTAGTTGAGAGGTTTTGAGTGAGTTTCTTAATCCTGAGTTCTAGTTTGATTGCACTGTGGTCTGAGAGACAGTTTGTTATAATTTCTGTTCTTTTACATTTGCTGAGGAGAGCTTTACTTCCAACTATGTGGTCAATTTTGGAATAGGTGTGGTGTGGTGCTGAAAAAAAATGTATATTCTGTTGATTTGGGGTGGAGAGTTCTGTAGATGTCTATTAGGTCCACTTTGTGCAGAGCTGAGTTCAATTCCTGGATATCCTTGTTAACTTTCTGTCTCGTTGATCTGTCTAATGTTGACAGTGGGGTGTTAAAATCTCCCATTATTATTGTGTGGGAGTTTAAGTCCCTTTGTAGGTCACTCAGGACTTCCTTTATGAATCTGGGTGCTCCTGTGTTAGGTGCATATATATTTAGGATAGTTAGCTCTTCTTGTTGAATTGATCCCTTTACCATTATGTAATGGCCTTCTTTGTCTCTTTTGATCTTTGTTGGTTTAATGTCTATTTTATCAGAGACTAGGATTGCAACCCCTGCCTTTTTTTGTTTTCCATTTGCTTGATAGATCTTCCTCCATCCCTTTATTTTGAGTCTATGTGTGTCTCTGCACGTGAGATGGGTTTCCTGAATACAGCACACTGATGGGTCCTGACTCCTTATCCAGTTTGCCAGTCTGTGTCTTTTAATTGGACCATTTAGCCCATTTACATTTAACGTTAATATTGTTATGTGTGAATCTGATCCTGTCATTATGATGTTAGTTGGTTATTTTGCTCGTTAGTTGATGCAGTTTCTTCCTAGCCTCAATGGTCTTTACAATTTGGCATGTTTTTGCAGTGGCTGGTACCTGTTGTTCCTTTCCATGTTTAGTGCTTCCTTCAGGAGCTCTTTTAGGGCAGGCCTAGTGGTGACAAAATCACTCAGCATTTGCTTGTCTGTAAAGTATTTTATTTCTCCTTCACTTATGAAGCTTAGTTTGGCTGGATATGAAATTCTGGGTTGAAAATTCTTTTCTTTAAGAATGTTGAATATCGGCCCCCACTCCCTTCTGGCTTGTAGAGTTTCTGCTGAGAGATCAGCTGTTAGTCTGATGGGCTTCCCTTTGTGGGTAGCCTGACCTTTCTCTCTGGCTGCCCTTAACATTTTTTCCTTCATTTCAACTTTGGTGAATCTGACAATTATGTGTCTTGGAGTTGCTCTTCTCAAGGAGTATCTTTGTGGCATTCTCTATATTTCCTGAATCTGAATGTTGGCCTGCCTTGCTAGATTGGGGAAGTTCTCCTGGATAATGTCTTGCAGAGTGTTTTCCAATTTGGTTCCATTCTCCCCGTCATTTTCAGGTACACCAATCAGACATAGATTTGGTCTTTTCACATAGTCCCATATTTCTTGGAGGCTTTGTTCATTTCTTTTTATTCTTTTTTCTCTAAACTTCCCTTCTCTCTTCATTTCATTCATTTCATCTTCCATCAGCGATACCCTTTCTTCCAGTTGATCGCATCTGCTACTGAGGCTTCTGCAGTCTTCGCGTAGTTCTCGAAACTTGGCTTTCAGCTCCATCAGCTCCTTTAAGCCCTTCTCTCCATTGGTTATTCTAGTTATCCATTCTTCTAATTTTTTTTCAAAGTTTTTAACTTCTTTGCCATTGTTTTGAATTTCCTCCCGTAGCTCAGAGTAGTTTGATCGTCTGAAGCCTTCTTCTCTCAACTTGTCAAAGTCATCCTCCATCCAGCTTTGTTCCATTGCTGGTGAGGAACTGCGTTCCTTTGGAGGAGGAGAGGTGCTCTGCTTTTTAGAGTTTCCAGTTTTTCTGCTCTGTTTTTTGCCCATCTTTGTGGTTTTATCTACTTTTGGTCTTTGATGATGGTGATGTACAGATGGGTTTTTGGTGTGGATGTCCTTTCTATTTGTTAGTTTTCCTTCGACCAGACAGGACCCTCAGCTGCAGGTCTGTTGGAGTTTACTAGAGGTCCACTCCAGAGCCTGTTTGGCTGGGTGTCAGCAGCGGTGGCTGCAGAACAGCGGATTTTCGTGAGACCACAAATTCAGCTGTCTGATAGTTCCTCTGGAAGTTTTGTCTCAGAGGAGTACCTGGCCGAGTGAGGTGTCAGTCTGTCCCTACTGGGGGGGTGCCTCCGAATTAGGCTGCTCAGGGGTGAGGGACCCACTTTAGGAGGCAGTCTGTCCGTTCTCAGATCTCCAGCTGCATGCTGGGAGAACCACTACTCTCTTCAAAGCTGTCAGTCAGACAGGGACATTTAAGTCTGTGGAGGTTCCTGCTGACTTTTTGTTTGTCTGTGTCCTGCCCCAAGAGGTGGAGCCTACAGAGGCAGGGAGGCCTCCTTGAGCTGTGGTGGGCTCCACCCAGTTCGAGCTTCCTGGCTGCTTTGTTTACCTAAGCAAGCCTGGGCAATGGCGGGCGCCCCTCCCCCAGCCTCGCTGCCGCCTTGCAGCTTGATCTCAGACTGCTGTGCTAGCAATCAGCGAGACTCCGTGGGCATAGGACCCTCCGAGCCAGGTGCGGGACACAATCTCCTAGTGTGCCGTTTTCCAGGCCCGTTGGAAAAGCGCAGTATTAGGGTGGAACTGACCCGATATTCCAGGTGCCGTCTGTTTCCCCTTTCTTTGACTAGGAAAGGGAACTCCCTGACCCCTTGCGTTTCCCGAGTGAGGTAATGCCTGACGCACAGTGCACTTCACCGACTGTCCTGCACCCACTGTTTGGCGCTCCCTAGTGAGATGAAACCAGCACCTCAAACAGAAATGCAGAAATCACTGGTCTTCTGTGTCGCTCAGGCTGGGAGCTGTAGACCGGAGCTGTTCCTATTCGGCCCATATGATTATTTTTCTATTGACCATGAGCATGCATACATACCAATTATTACCCATGAGTAGTATGTTCTAAGTTAGTTCTATTTAATTTGCATATTTGAGTGACAACAGTATACAGTGATATTTGTATCTGGCATAGAATTTCATTAGATATAGGAATCATTCCAAAACTATTACAGTGGGCACTTAGTTTTAAGTGGAAGTGCAAGCTTCCACTTAAAGTGAGAAAATATAAGAAAATATAAAACTTGGTATCACATTGGAGGATGCAGATGACACAGGAGGAAAATAAGGAATAAGTTGAGTTTCCAATAAAGAAAGTTATAATACTAAAAACATTGTACTCACATCAATAACGATGGAGGAAATTGACTTAAAATTCTGATGTGCATTTTTCTGTTGCAGGCTTAAGTGTGTGAAATCAATTATACATAAAATTGGGGACACAGAGCACTCTAAAAGCGGTCATTCTGCTCACCAATGATATGATTTTATATCCAGAAAACCCTAAAATCTGATAAATGAATTCAGTAAAGTCTCAGGTTACAAAATCAATATACACAAATCAGTAACACTGCTATATGCCAACAGTGACCAAGCTGAGAATCAAATCAAGAACTCAATCTCTTTTACAATAGCTGCACACACACAAAACCCTAGGAATATACTTAACCAATGAGGTAAAAGAGCTCTACAAGGAATACTACAAAACACTGATGAAAGAAATCACAGATGACACAAACAAATGGAAACACATCCAATGCTCATAGATGAGGAGAATCAATATTGTGAAAATGACCATACTGCTCAAAGCAATCAACAGGTTCAATGTAATTCCCAACAAAATATCATCATTCTTTTTCAAAGAACTAGAAAAAACAATCCTAAAATTCACATGGAACCAAAAAAGAGCCCAGATAGTCAAAGCAATACTAAGCAAAAGCAACAAATCTGAAGGCATCACATTACAGGGCTTTAAATTATACTAAGGCTATAGTTACCAAAACAGCACGGTACTGGTATAAAAATAGGCACGTAGACCAATGAGACAGAATAGAGAACCCAGAAATAAAGCCAAATATGTGGATGTGGTGAAAAGGGAACATTTATACTGCTGGTGGGAATGTAAATTAGTACAACCACTATGGAAGGTCCTTAAAGAACTAAAGTAGGTCTACCATTCAATCCAGTAATCCCATTAACAGGTATCTACCCAAAGGAAAAGAAGTCATTATATCAATATAAAAAAGACACATGCACACATGTTTATAGAAGCACAATTAGCAATTGCAATGATATGGAACCAACCTAAGTGTCCGTCAACCAATGAGTGATAAAGAAAATGTGGTATATATACACCATGGAATACTACTCAGCCATAAAACTGAATAAAATAATGGCATTTGCAGCAACTTGGATGGAGCTGGAGGCCATTATTCTAAGGGAAGTAACTCAGGAATGGAAAACCAAATACTGTATGTTCTCACTTACAGGTGGGAGGTAAGCTATGAGGACACAAAGACATAAGAGTGATATAATGGACTTTGGGGACTAAGGTGGGGGAGGTTCTCAGGGGAGTGAGGGATAAAAGACTACATATTGGGTACAGTGTACACTGCTCGGGTGATGGGTACACTATCTCAAAATTCACCACTAAAGAACTCATCCATATAACTAAAAACCACCCATACTCCAAAAACTATTGGAATAAAATTTTAAAAGGGGTCATTCTTTTCCTTCTACTGCACATGTAGGGGCTGAGAAGAGCCGTATAGGACATACAAGGGGGCCCAGATTGTAGAATCCCAATCTAAATCCAAGTGTCCTAAAAATATGTAGGGGACAAATTTTAAATTTTACATGGTGGAGAAAACGATTTTAGGCATGATGGGTGTTTTCTCAGTTCAATACTTGAATGTCTGTGATACAGTTTTTTTCTTTCCTGTGTATCTGCTGCTTCTTCAATGAATCTTTTTAGTCTTTACCTAATCTGATAGAAGCTTTCATAATACAGAGGTAACAAGATATATTTACCTTCAGAATTTCTAGTCTTTGCTTATTGTCCTTGGGGATTTTGTTAATTGGAACCAGGCCAATGTTGTAGCCATCTCCGGAGTGTCCAACGATGTCATACTACATGCAAGAGAACCAGAAAGTTATAAACTTTTCTCCACAAAAGAACAGTCATTAGCTCTTTAATGTTCAACTCTTTGGACCATTATTGTCCAAAGTTGCTCAACATATGGCCATAAAGAAATGCAGTGAGACAGATGTGTGTTTAATTCTCTAATCTCACTATGTACATGAGAAACTCCTGTCTACTGAGAAAGGCTAGAGCTGGGAGTCAAGTGCAACCCTTTCACAGAGTCTGGAAAAAAAAGTCTGGGGTCTGAGGTAAACTATAATTGGGGTGAGGTAGTTCCCTCCAATTTTGAGTTGCACATACTCTAGGTGTTGTAGAGCCATTGTTCTACAAATAACATTGCAGTTATTTCTTTTCATGTATGTTCCTTTTAAAATGGTGAGTTATTTGAAGGTGAGGCCACAGCTTATTTCTCTTTGAATTTCTAGAATCTAAGAGAGTGCCTAGCATGTTTATTGCACAAATGCTGTAAGAGAGTTTGCAATCAAGTTGGGGCAATAAGCAGCTTTCCCCTTGCAAATAAGCTGTTTGAAGCTGGAATGCATTTTTCCCCCTCAGCAATCATGGGATAAATGGTGGTTAGCCCATGCTAGCTGACAAACAACAATCCATAACATAACTGAAACTGCTGTGTTTTAAATGGAAAGAAACAGAAAAAATTTGGTTGAAATTGTTATTATGCAAAAATAGGAAGTGAGAAGAAGGGTTTCCTGGGGAAGATGAGTCCCATTATAGATATGTTGAACTTGTGTCCTGGGGGAGAGATGTGGCTAGGGGTGAAGACCTAACAGTTATCCCCAGGAGGGAATAAGTGGAGGCCTATATATGATGTCTAAATATGTAAAAGCTATACATCAGGCTACCAACTGTTACATAAAACATGTTCTGTCCTCCCACTTTGATAAAATATACGTTATAATAACCTGGAAAGCCAGGGCCAAATTTCAAATACTTGGGTTCCTGGAAGTTCTGTTCTAGAACATGGTCACATGGGCAGTAATGGCCCCTGGCCCACATAGCCCATGCCCTTCTCTTTTCATAGCTGACTCTGTCCCACCCCATGAGGTACCTCAAATGCATGTGTGTGGACACCCAGTGCTGACATCCATACTCCATCACTCCATCATAAACAACAGTTACCCCCTGCCCACCTCTCAGACCTTGGGGTGCTCACACAATTGGCCAGTCTGTCCTAGGAAGATGGACTTAGGAAAGAGGCCCACGCAGGACTTGGAAGCAGGCTTGGGGTCATTTGATGAGGATAGTTGGGGATCCCAGGTACCAGGAGCATGATCTAGAAACAGGCTTTAAAGGCCCTTTGGCCCCATAGACACCTCACCTCATGGGAAGGTCATGCTCAGAAGAGGGCCAGAGTGGAGCCATGAGTGGGGGTGAGATGGTGGGAGATTATTCTGTGCCTGGTTTAAATATAAAAGAATAGTGAAGGAAATTTATCAATGCATTAAAAAGGTAAATGATTTCTAATGATGTAACACATTCCATATAAGAAAAAAAAATTATTCTTAGTACAGTTTGCTATCAATAGAGTGAAAAGGTACCAAATAAAAACTGAAACTAAAAGCAGCTCAGCTCAGCTGTTAGAAATTGCTCAGGATAGGAAATTTCTGGCTTCAGCATAGGCTTGACTAAGGTCATCCATGGGTTCAGTGGTAGGATTGGCACAGATGTGGAGAGAGCTTGCATAATCCTTCCATGGAAGCACACTCCAGGGAGGCCCCGACTGATTTGACAATGGTCATGGCAGGAACTGTTTGTAGTCAAGAGTGGAAAGTTCTCCTGAGAAGGTGCCAGGCAGGTTGCTTTCATTATGGGCTGGTGAAGTAATCTGTTAAACAGGATCTTACACATGAGCGAATAAGATCAGTTCCCTGACATGGAACTAGGTTTCTTATATTGGGCTGAGGTAAAATGGCTATGAATGTGTTTGACTTTACCATCTCTTTTAACTGATGGCTAGAGTTCTTTCTAATTAGATGACAGTGAATGAGACTATAGAAATCTTTGATCATATGGTCTGTCACAGGGTCAATGTAACTGGTCAAAGGGCAGTCAACAAATACAGTTTTTAGCTGGTCTTTTATTAAAACAAGATACTGGCTGATTAAAACCTTCAGAAATATTTTAGCAACCATCCATCTGTCATTTGATTGTGTGACTGATATATCTATCAATCATTTAAATACATGCCCAGGAGAAAAAAAATATACTATACTTTTCTAGGCAAATGAGACAAAGAAAGGTGGGTTGTATACTTCTGTTTCTTCCTTCTTCCCTCTTCCCTTTCTTTCTTCTTTTTTTCCCTTCCTTTTTCTTTCTCATCTCTTCTTTATTTGTGGTAAGGAAAGTGCTACTTGCAGAAAGACCAGCCTTTGTCTGTGCCTGGTGAGTACTGCAAAGGCTTGAGAAGACACCTAAGCGACAGGATGGAGCTTATAAAATAGTTTGCAGGCCCTGGTTTCTCATCTTCCAGATGGGTTTGAGGATTATTCTGTGGCCCAAAAGTCGATAAAATGCTTGGGAGGAATCTAAAGTACATCCAAATGTGGACCATTCCCTGGCGTTACTGCAGATTATATTAAGCTTCCATTACCAGCAATACTCCTCCATCAAAATTATCTAGTATCTGCTATCCAAGGATTCCAACATGGTTTCCAAATGGTGATTTGCTAATCCTGGAAATTGTGTGGGCTAATGGAAAAGATGCATACTCTCATTCATTTCCATTTTCTAACTCCTAAATCTGCCATTCACCTGATCTTGTTTCTGCGATGATCATGAAATCCAACTTGATAGGGCCTTGAGCATGCTTCCATGGAGGAGCCACAGGAGTCAATAAACAAGATCCTCACTGTCATTATCAAACCGCCTAACATTTAGATCAGAATTTTTTGTGAGCTCAAAATTTTTATGATCATGATTTCTGCACTTTTCAGAGCATTCCTGAAAACTCTGTGCAGTCTCACGTTTAGCATTTAACATAAATATTAAGCCACAGTAGTAAAGAAAAGCCTGAACTGCAGAGGACCAATTTAAATACTTTTTTGCTTTAGAAATCTGTTTAAATGTCCCTTTGCTATATTTTCTTTTGGAAGTGTTGTTCATTTAGAGAAAAGTATAACAAACAAAAACAAATGCTGAAATTTTGGTCAAAGATGTGGTTTATCGTCAAATAAGAATGATGATTTACAATGTTTAGAATGTATAGGACAAAGTGCTATTAGCAATTTGATGAATAAGATTTATGTGTAAATTTCTATTAGGATGGACAACCATTTGCTGGCTTTAGGAGATGCTATGCTTTATTATGCAGCCACACTGTAAGTAGGTACAAGACAATCATCTAAGGCTATTTATTAAAACTACTAGATGTAAAATTCTCATGTCCTTCTAGAAATATAAATACACCATTCTCAGATTGTGCCACTAACTATGGGCTACACAGGATCACAAGATAAATATGTGATTTAAAAAGTCAAGAGAAATGCCAGTGGAACCCTAGTGTTAGTTATGTAATAACCTATAGCATTAGCTGGCTAACCTTTCTTCGTATCATGTAAGTCAACGTGAAAAGAATAATGTACTGAAAGGTCAAGGATTCTAGACTTGGCTCTGACGTTAACAAGCTTTTTGACTTAGAGAAAAATCACTTAACCTCTCTAAACCTTGTTTCTACGTTGTAAACAATGATGGCTTAGAAAGTCTCTAACACTGTATGCTTGTAAATCACTTAACCTCTCTGAAAACAGGGGGTAGTATCTGTTTTACCACCTCCCAGGGTCATTGAAAGAATAGGACAATACACTTACTTATTGACATTACAGTTTGTTACAGTTTACAAAGGGCTTCCATGTATCTCATCTCATTTTGATTTTCTCTACAAGCTTTGGGGTAAGTGTTATCCTTATGTCACAAATGCAGAAATTGATTCTTAGAGAGACTAACAGACTTTCGTAAGCGTGTTGGTTAAATCCCAGGTTTTCTGACACTAAATCCATTTTGGTTGTTTTTATTTTTTGGTTTTCTTTTGAGACAGGGTCTTGCTCACTGGCCAGACTGGAATGCACTGGTATGATCACAGCTCACTGCAGCCTCAACCTCCTGGGCTCATGGGCTCAGGTAATCCTCTCATTTCAGCCTCCTGAGTAGCTGGGACCACAGGCATACGCTGCCACAGCTGGCTAATTTTTGTATTTTTTTGTAGAGACAGGGCCTTGCTACATTGCACATGTGGTTTTGAACTCCTGGGCTCAAGCAATAAACCCGCCTTGGCCTCCCAAAGTGGAATTATAGGCATGAACCACTGTACCCGGCCCAGTGTTTTTACTACAGACAAATAACTACTTCCCCAGCTACGCTCCCCTCCCATCTCTACTTAAGTTTTTGAATGGTTGGGTTGGCCAATATTTCTACATCCACAATTGAATCAATTCTGAATTCTTGTTTGAATGGACTCAGAAAAGTATGTACGACCTCCTTTGGTCCAATCTCCATGTAGCAATAAGAATTTATTCACAGCCTAAACTGATAGGATGACTGGTCTCCATTTCTAAACCTGTGAAACATTCCTGAGCTACTGGAAAGAGGTTAATTACAGATACTGAATTAAGTTCTTGATAGAAGAAATTTCCCTGGCAGGTGCTGATTTGTGAGTCATATGTTTCCACTTCCTCCTGGGAGTTAACTCAGCCTTTCTGATCAAGGTATCTTTGAGAAAAGTTTGTCTATTATACTTCCCTTGGATGGTGAGGTGCCAAGGGTAGAAGACAGAGTACCTTACATAAATGACACACTTGCTCCTGAATTACAGTTTAAAAAAACCAACTTGAACAGAGATAAAATGGCTATAAGAAACAGGGATGAAACATCAGCTAAGAGCCCTGAAGTGGAAGTCAGAAGTGCTGGCTTTGCACTGTAACGGTGTGACCTTGGGCAAAGCATTGAACCTCTTTGAATCTCCGTTTTCTCTTCTGTAAAACAAAAAGGTTGGTGAAAATAATTTCCAAGGCCATTCCTACCCCCCCACCCAAATTCTATATAAACTTAATGGTATGTTTAAGAATTGTAATGAAAAAGCCTGTTTCTCTTAGTTTTAGGTAACACCTAATGCCTTGTTTTCTTCTGTCAAGGGAGGAGTGAGTCATCTAAATCTGAGGGTCAATGGCACCTTTTCCAGAAAGAAAGCTCTCACAGCCTGTGAGAAATAATAGTCCAGTACATAATCCCTAACACAATGGCTTTCTAATTCTTCCTTTCCTTTAAAAATTTGTTAGCAGTGGAACCCTTCCTTCAAATGAAATACTGCACAAAAGCCCAGCTTATGAAACATCATGCATTATCTATACATGTGAAATTGTTGTAGTTGAATTGGGGATGGAGGGGGATGGGGCAAAAAGTGCTGCCTACTCACTGCCTCCCTCCACCTCCAAACATCCTTCAAAGGTTCTTGTTACACTGTTAGAAAACCACTGCCCTAGAATATGGTTTATATGCCTTCAGAGAAACAACAAGTTTGAGTTTCTTTTTTTTCCAAGTGCAACTTCTGAATAATGAAATAAATCTCTTTTCTGGTTCCACTATTTGAGTGCTTAGTGGAGAAATAGTTACCTAACTTTGGTATTATTGAGTACTTTGAAAAAAAAAATTAAGCCATTAAGAGCCTTTGAAAAGGAGGTCTATTTCAAGATTACAGTGAAAACATTCCCAGGGGCTTGGAGAAAGCATAAGGAACAAATTGGAATGAAGATTAAGGAAAAAAAATGCTTCTTGATGAAAAGACAACGGTTCACACAAACAGTACTATTCTACTTTTCACTTTAATTTGAAGCACTACATGAACACTAAGAATGGCGCTGACTACAAGAGTAGAGGAGCTTATGCTGATTGTAAGCAAATGATGTTGCGCTAGTCTTCAGTGACCTATTGTGAATGCTATTCCTGGGAATAGCTGAATTCAGTTGGTGGAGCAATTATGAGAAACTTTAAACACTCCAAATGGCTTAGAGATGTGTCTTGCCACTGAATTACCTTTCCTTCTTAGTAATTCTTGCTCTAGGGTCCCTGTGGTTTAGCACAGGTCATGATAATGTGGAATAAAAAATAGAGGCTGACTCCAAATGAGCCTCCAGGACCTAGACTGTAATGACCCACGGCTCAAGAGCTGGGCTCAAGCCAAGCAAAACACAAGGCAGACGCCAAGAGAGACAGGGAGCGTCCAGCTCACAGAACAGGCCAGCAGCTTCTGAAGGTTTCAAAGCAAATACAGACTAGACACCTTTACAATGAGGGATAACTGCAGGAAGACAACTTTAAGAACTGTCTGCAACTGGGGCTGGGGAATCTCAGATCACACTGCTGAATTCCTAATGACCCCATGTGTGATGCCATTCTGGGCTATGGAATATACATTTTTCTCTAGGAGCTCCTCAAACTGTCTTCTGTTCATGCATAATTTTCTATTTTCTGAGTAAATTAAATCCTTTAGTTGGTTATTCCTATTCCCTTTATGCCTTTCACAAATGAGAAAATGAAAGTATTCAGTTGAATATGATCATATAACATAACGATACAGAAGATGGCCGAATAGGAACAGCTCCGGTCTACAGCTCCCAGCGTGAGTGACACAGAAGACCGGTGATTTCTGCATTTCCATTTGAGGTACCAGGTTCATCTCACTAGGGAGTGCCACACAGTGGGTGCAGGACAGTCGGTGAAGCGCACTGTGCGTAAGCCGAAGCACGGCGAGGCATTGCCTCACTCAGGAAGTGCAAGGGGTCAGGGAGTTCCCTTTCCTAGTCAAAGAAAGGGGTAACAGACGGCACTTGGAAAATCGGGTCACTCTCACCCTAAATACTGCGCTTTTCCAATGGGCTTGGAAAACAGCACACCAGGAGATTGTGTCCCGCACCTGGCTCGGAGGGTCCTATGCCCATGGAGTCTCGCTGATGCTAGCACAGCAGTCTGAGATCAAACTGCAAGGCGGCAGAGAGGCTGGGGGAGGGACGCCTGCCATTGCCCAGGCTTGCTTAGGTAAACAAAGCAGCCAGGAAGCTCAAACTGGGTGGAGCCCACCACAGCTCAAGGAGGCCTGCCTGCCTCTGTAGGCTCCACCTCTTGGGGCAGGGCACAGACAAACAAAAAGTCAGCAGGAACCTCTGCAGACTTAAATGTCCCTGTCCGACAGCTTTGAAGAGAGTAGTGGTTCTCCCAGCATGCAGCTGGAGATCTGAGAACAGGCAGACTGCCTCCTCAAGTGGGTCCCTGATCCCCGAGCAGGCTAACTGGGAGGCACCCCCCAGTAGGGACAGACTGACACCTCACTCGGCCAGGTACTCCCCTGAGACAAAAATTCCAGAGGAACTATCAGACAGCTGAATTTGTGGTCTCACGAAAATCTGCTGTTCTGCAGCCACGGCTGCTGACACCCAGCCAAACAGGATCTGGAGTGGACCTCTAGTAAACTCCAACAGACCTGCAGCTGAGGGTCCTGTCTGGTAGAAGGAAAACTAACAAACAGAAAGGACATCCACACCAAAAACCCATCTGTACATCACCATCATCAAAGACCAAAAGTAGATGAAGCCACAAAGATGGGGAAAAAACAGAGCAAAAAACTGGAAACTCTAAAAAGCAGAGCACCTCTCCTCCTCCAAAGGAACGCAGTTCCTCACCAGCAACGGAACAAAGCTGGATGGAGAATGACTTTGACAAGTTGAGAGAAGAAGGCTTCAGACGATCAAACTACTCTGAGCTATGGGAGGAAATTCAAAACAATGGCAAAGAAGTTAAAAACTTTTTGAAAAAAAATTAGAAGAATGGATAACTAGAATAACCAATGGAGAGAAGGGCTTAAAGGAGCTGATGGAGCTGAAAGCCAAGTTTCGAGAACTACGCGAAGATTACAGAAGTCTCGGTAGCTAATGCGATCAACTGGAAGAAAGGGTATCAGTGATGGAAGATGAAATGAATGAAATGAAGTGAGAAGGGAAGTTTAGAGAAAAAAGAGTAAAAAGAAACAAACAAAGCCTCCAAGAAATATGGGACTATGTGAAAAGATCAAACCTACGTCTGATTGGTGTACCTGAAAGTGACAGGGAGAATGGAACCAGGTTGGAAAACACTCTGCAAGATATTATCCAGGAGAACTTCCCCAATCTAGCAAGGCAGGCCAACATTCAGATTCAGGAAATACAGAGAATGCCACAAAGATACTCCTTGAGAAGAGCAACTCCAAGACATATAATTGTCAGATTCACCAAAGTTGAAATGAAGGAAAAAATGTTAAGGGCAGCCAGAGAGAAAGGTCAGGCTACCCACAAAGGGAAGCCCATCAGACTAACAGCTGATCTCTCAGCAGAAACTCTACAAGCCAGAAGGGAGTGGGGGCCAATATTCAACATTCTTAAAGAAAAGAATTTTCAACCCAGAATTTCATATCCAGCCAAACTAAGCTTCATAAGTGAAGGAGAAATAAAATACTTTACAGACAAGCAAATGCTGAGTGATTTTGTCACCACTAGGCCTGCCCTAAAAGAGCTCCTGAAGGAAGCACTAAACATGGAAAGGAACAACAGGTACCAGCCACTGCAAAAACATGCCAAATTGTAAAGACCATTGAGGCTAGGAAGAAACTGCATCAACTAACGAGCAAAATAACCAACTAACATCATAATGACAGGATCAGATTCACACATAACAATATTTATTAACTTTAAATGTAAATGGGCTAAATGGTCCAATTAAAAGACACAGACTGGCAAACTGGATAAGGAGGCAGGACCCATCAGTGTGCTGTATTCAGGAAACCCATCTCATGTGCAGAGACACACATAGACTTCAAATAAAGGGATGGAGGAAGATCTATCAAGCAAATGGAAAACAAAAAAAGGCAGGGGTTGCAATCCTAGTCTCTGATAAAATAATAGATATTAAACCAACAAAGATCAAAAGAGACAAAGAAGGCCATTACATAATGGTAAAGGGATCAATTCAACAAGAAGAGCTAACTGTCCTAAATATATATGCACCTAACACAGGAGCACCCAGATTCATAAAGCAAGTCCTGAGTGACCTACAAAGGGACTTAAACTCCCACACAATAATAATGGGAGATTTTAACACCCCACTGTCAACATTAGACAGATCAATGAGACAGAAAGCTAATGAGGATATCCAGGAATTGAACTCAGCTCTAAACAAAGTGGACCTAATAGACATCTACAGAACTCTCCACCCCAAATCAACAGAATATACATTTTTTTCAGCACCACACCACACCTATTCCAAAATTGACCACATAGTTGGAAGTAAAGCTCTCCTCAGCAAATGTAAAAGAACAGAAATTATAACAAACTGTCTCTCAGACCACAGTGCAATCAAACTAGAACTCAGGATTAAGAAACTCACTCAAAACCACTCAACTACATGGAAACTGAACAACCTGCTCCTGAATGACTACTGGGTACATAATGAAATGAAGGCAGAAATAAAGATGTTCTTTGAAACTAACGAGAACAAAGACACAACATACCAGAATCTCTGGGACACATTCCAAGCAGTGTGTAGAGGGAAATATATAGCACTAAATGCCCACAAGAGAAAGCAGGAAAGATCCAAAATTGACACCCTAACATCGCAATTAAAAGAACTAGAAAAGCAAGAGCAAACACATTCAAAAGCTAGCAGAAGGCTAGAAATAACTAAAATCAGAGCAGAACTGAAGGAAATAGAGACACAAAAAACCCTTCAAAAAATTAATGAATCCAGGAGCTGGTTTTTTGAAAAGATCAACAAAACTGATAGACCGCTAGCAAGACTAATAAAGAAGAAAAGAGAGAAGAATCAAACAGATGCAATAAAAAATGAAAAAGGGGATATCACCACCGATCCCACAGAAATACAATCTACCATCAGAGAATACTACAAACACCTCTATGCAAATAAATAAACTAGAAAATCTAGAAGAAATGGGTAGATTCCTCAACAAATACACCCTCCCAAGACTAAACCAGGAAGAAGTTGCATCTCTGAATAGACCAATAACAGGTTCTGAAATTGTGGCAATAATCAATAGCTTACCAACCAAAAGGAGTCCAGGACCTGATGGATTCACAGCCGAATTCTACCAGAGGTACAAGGAGGAACTGGTACCATTCCTTCTGAAACTATTCCAATTGATAGAAAAACAGGGAATCCTCCCTAACATATTTTATGAGGCCAGCATCATCCTGATACCAAAGCCTGGCAGAGACACAACCAAAAAAGAGAATTTCAGACCAATATCCTTGATGAACATTGATGCAAAAATCCTCAATAAAATACTGGCAAACCGAATCCAGCAGCACATCAAAAAGCTTATCCACCATAATCAAGTGGGCTTCATCCCTGGGATGCAAGGCTGGTTCAACATACGCAAATCAATAAATGTAATCCAGCATATAAACAGAACCAGAGACAAAAACCATATGATTATCTCAATAGATGCAGAAAAGGCCTTTGACAAAATTCAACAACCCTTCATGCTAAAAACTCTCAATAAATTAGGTATTGATGGGACGTATCTCAAAATAATAAGAGCTATATATGACAAACCCACAGCCAATATCATACTGAATGGGCAAAAACTGGAAGCATTCCCTTTGAAAACTGGCACAAGACAGGGATGCCCTCTCTCATCACTCCTATTCAACATAGTGCTGGAAGTTCTGGCCAGGGCAATCAGGCAGGAGAAGGAAATAAAGGGTATTCAATTAGGAAAAGAGGAAGTCAAATTGTCCCTGTTTGCAGATGACATGATTGTATATCTAGAAAACCCCATTGTCTCAGCCCAAAATCTCCTTAAGCTGATTAGCAACTTCAGCAAAGTCTCAGGATACAAAATCAATGTACAAAAATCACAAGCATTCTTGTACACCAATCACAGACAAACAGAGAGCCAAATCATGCGTGAACTCCTATTCACAATTGCTTCAAAGAGAATAAAATACCTAGCAATCCAACTTACAAGGGATGTGAAGGACCTCTTCAAGGAGAACTACAAACCACTGCTGAATGAAATAAAAGAGGATACAAACAAATGGAAGAACATTCCATGCTCATGGGTTGGAGGAATCAATATCGTGAAAATGGCCATACTGCCCAAGGTAATTTATAGATTCAATGCCATCCCCATCAAGCTACCAATGACTTTCTTCACAGAATTGGAAAAAACTACTTTAAAGTTCATATGGAACCAAAAAAGAGCCTGCATTGCCAAATCAATCCTAAGCCAAAAGAACAAAGCTGGAGGCATCACGCTACCTAACTTCAAACTATACTACAAGGCTACAGTAACCAAAACAGGATGGTTACTGGTACCACAACAGAGACATAGATCAATGGAACAGAACAGAGCCCTCAGAAATAATGCCGCGTATCTACAACTATCTGATCTTTGACAAACCTGACAAAAACAAGCAATGGGGAAAGGATTCCCTATTTAATAAATGATGCTGGGAAAACTGGCTAGCCATATGTAGAAAGCTGAAACTGGATCCCTTCCTTACACCTTATACAAATATTAATTCAGGATGGATTAAAGACTTACATGTGAGACCTAAAACCATAAAAACCCTAGAAGAAAACCTAGGCAGTATCATTCACGACATAGGCATGGGCATGGACTTCATGTCTAAAACACCAAAAACCAATGGCAACAAAAGCCAAAATTGACAAATGGGATCTAATTAAACTAAAGAGCTTCTGCACAGCAAAAGAAACTACCATCAGAGTGAACAGGCAACCTACAGAATGGGCGAAAATTTTTGCAACCTACTCATCTGACAAAGGGCTAATATCCAGAATCTACAATGAACTCAAACAAATTTACAAGAAAAAAACAACCCCATCAAAAAGTGGGCAAAGGACATGAACAGGCACTTCTCAAAAGAAGACATTTATGCAGCCAAAAAACACATGAAAAAATGCTCATCATCACAGGCCATCAGAGAAATGCAAATCAACCACAATGATATACCATCTCACACCAGTTAGAATGGCCATCATTAAAAAGTCAGGAAACAACAGGTGCTGGAGAGGATGTGGAGAAATAGGAACACTTTTACACTGTTGGTGGGACTGTAAACTAGTTCAGCCATTGTGGAAATCAGTGTGGCGATTCCTCAGGGATCTAGAACTAGAAATACCATTTGACCCAGCCATCCCATTACTGGGTATATACCCAAAGGACTATAAATCATGCTGCTATAAAGACACATGCACACGTATGTTTATTGCGGCACTATTCACAATAGCAAAGACTTGGAACCAACCCAAATGTCCAACAACGATAGACTGGATTAAGAAAATGTGGCACATATACACCATGGAATACTATGCAGTCATAAAAAATGAAGAGTTCATGTCCTTTGTAGGGACATGGATGAAACTGGAAAACATCATTCTCAGTAAACTATCGCAAGGACAAAAAACCAAACACCGCATGTTCTCACTCATAGGTGGGAATTGAACAGTGAGAACTCATGGACACAGGAAGGGGAACATCACACTCCAGGGACTGTTGTGGGATGGGGGGAGGGGGGAGGGACAGCATTAGGAGATATACCTAATGCTAAATGACGAGTTAATGGGTGCAGGAAATCAACATGGCACATGGATACATATGTAACAAACCTGCACATTGTGCACATGTACCCTAAAACCTAAAGTATAATAACATAATGATACAGAACAGAATGCATGGTACACAGCCACTGAATGTATGTGCATCAAATATCTCTGAGAAGAGACTGATAATTCCACTAATAGTGGTTGTACTGGAGAGAGGAGCTGGGAGCTGAGAGGGGGCAGGCAGTGGCTTACTCTTCACTCTTCCACCTTTTATAGCTCTTAAACTTTGTGCTGTGTGCACCAATCACCTATATACCCCCAAACATCTATAGTCAGCCCTTTGCATATGCAGATGTGGAACCCATGGAGAGGAAGGCCAACTGGAAGATTTCAGCATCCACAGGTTTTAGTATCTGAGAGGGATCCTGGATCCAATCCCTCATAGATACCAAGGGGCAACTTAATTATAAATAGAAATAACTCTTAAAGAATTTAAGGAGCTCCATCTTACCTCCTTCCTGCCCTGCACATTGGCCTGGGGAGCCCCAGCAGAGATTGGCTTGTGGGTACTTAAATCTCAGACACATTGGCAGGGGTGGTAGGAAGATGATAAAGTCCCATATGGAGAGAAGGCCTGTTAGGAGTTTTGGAAATACTGGGGATATTGGGACAAGTTAAATGGCACCATGGAAAGCAACCAGAAAATCCAGTATAAGAAACAGTCTAGGGCCAGGTGTGGTGGCTCACGCCTGTAATCCCAGCACTTTGGGAGGCCAAGGCAGGCACAACACGAGGTCAGGAGTTTGAGACCGGCCTGGCCAATATAGTGAAACCACTGTCTCTACTAAAAATACAAAAATTAGCCAGGCGTGGTGGCACACGCCTGTAGTCCTAGCTACTCAGGAGGCTGAGGCAGAAGAATCGCTTGAACCTGGGAGGTGGAGGCTGCAGTGAGCCGAGATCACGCCACTGCAGTCCAGCCTGGGTGACACAGCAAGCCTCTGTCTCAAAAAAAAAAAAAAAACAAACAACAAACAACAACAACAACAACAAAAAGAATCTATAAGACAACTGGCCTGGACCCTCATGAGAGGGTCATGAGAGTGGCCGTCATGAAAAGCAAAAAAATGCAGTGGTAGGGGAAGTGGCTGTTCCAGACTAAAAGAAGCAAAGTAAGGGGTGAACTTTGGATCCTAGGTGGACAGCAGGGAGAGGGGACAATTATAAAAGATACTTTTGGGACAACTGATAAAACTGAATTTGAGTTGGATATAGACAGTATGGGATTACTGATAATTTTCTTAGGCGTGATAATGGTATTGAAGTTGTATTGAGAATGTCCTTACTCTTAGGAGACACATAATGAAGTATTTAGAGGTAAAGCATTATGCTGCTTATAATTTACTTTCAAATGATTTGGGGGCGGGGGTAGAGAGAGTACTGTAAATATTTGGAGAGAAACAAAGCAAGTGAGGCAAAAACAGTAACAATTAGTGAACCTAAGTGAGGGCACATGGGTTTTACTTTTCTTTTAACTTTTTTGTAGGCGTAAAATTTATCAAATTAAAAAGTTGGGAAATAAAGGAGAAAGTTTAAAAATGAAACCAAACAAAAAAAAGGAAAACAAACAAGAGTCCTGGGCTCTATGCTACTGTCTCCTGCTAGTCTTCTGACTTTGGGGAAAATCCACCTGTGTCTGGACCTGCGCTTTCTGTCTGTGGAATGAGGATGGTGGAGTAAATGGCCTCCGAGGTGACCTCAGTTCTAAAGTCTGTGGACACGATGAGGAGTTTGCAGGAACAGGACTCATATGGCTTGCTGGGTCCACCTTGTCCCTCCAGACACTCGCCCAGGTACCAATTTTTCTGAAAGAGGCTCAAAGAGCTTGTTTTGTGATGTTTTAAGGTCTCTTCCTTTGGTTGGAAAGATTTTAATACACTGGTTTCTTAAGACTTTCTATGGTCTTAAATAAAGCCCTAATGTAATTGTAGTGAATGTGATGGGACTAAAACCGTTAACGTGCTTCTTGTTAAGAATTTAATGGCATAAAAAATGTCTTCAAGGCCTGAACAATTTATTTTATCTTGGTGTCTTGCTACAATTTCACTTGGATTTTTCAGTCAGATGTTACTATAGTCTTCTCAATGTATCTGTGGTTGTGCTGACAAAGACTGAGGAAATTCTTTACACTACTGTGGCAACTGAAGAGAGTATTAGCAAAACACTGTTTTAGGGATGATACCCACAGAGGCATGTGTGAAGAAGCATGCTCTGCTCACAAGTTGCTCACTGAACCTTCTATCAGAATGAGCAGTTTTCATTATCTCCCTCACTGGGCTACGCAGCAGAGTGCTCTACTCTTAGGAAGTGCTCAGGGAATGGTTGTAATTTCGCGGAATTTAACTGACATCCAGCAGGTCATATGGCAACAGTTTGGTTTGTAACTGTCAATAAAAAAAAATGAAACAACATCTTGTGAAATGCTCATTTCCTCGATATTGTTCCTTTTTGGTGTGAGACAAGTCTAGTTTCATTAATAGTTCTTCCATATTGCAGACTTTTATAACTGAGAACTGAATAAATGGAGTTCTTTCTATACACTCGGCTGCGTGAGATGCAATGAAATACTCAGCCTGCTGTGCGACAATCATACACCTCCCTGGAGGCATCGGAATGGCACCCTGAACGCTAGTAGCTTTGCCACCTTCTTCCCTGTCTCATCCTTTACCCAGTCCTGGGGAGGGAGCTGTGTCAACCAATTTGTTGGTTAATTCCTAATGAATTTTCTTTCTAAAAACTTGGGAGAAGTAGTTTCACACGTCAGAGCAGTTCTGCCCTCAAAAATGTAGAAATCCTATTTCCAACAGGAGATCTTATTCAAGCTAACTATGAATCTGCCAGTTTTAATGGTAGTATATTTGCTATGGTCTACATTGGGTTAAAATCTCCCTATAGGGCCAGGTGCAGTGGCTCGCACCTGTAATCCCAGCACTTTGGGAGGCTGAGATGGG
The DNA here is from genome assembly GCF_009828535.3 of Hylobates moloch. Lineage (NCBI taxonomy): Eukaryota > Metazoa > Chordata > Mammalia > Primates > Hylobatidae > Hylobates > Hylobates moloch. Next base: position 103,249,014 of record NW_026652279.1, read on the forward strand.
CAGATCACGAGGTCAGGAGTTCGAGACTAGCCTGACCAACATGGTGAAACCCTGTTTCTACTAAAAATACAAAAATTAGCCAGGCGTGGTGGCGGGCACCTGTAATCCCAGCTACTCAGGAGGCTGAAGCAGGAGAACCGCTTGAACCCAGGAGGCAGAGGTTGCAGTGAGCCGAGATCGCGCCATTGCACTCCAGCCTGGGCGACAGAGCGAGACACCGTCTTAAAAAAAAAAAAAAAAGAGAAAAAGAAAAAAAACCCTCCATATGGCTTAAAGACAGCCGAGGAACACTGAAATTCAAGATCCATAAAACAGGAGAAGGGACTGATCCAAATATTGGCAACACTCAAAGGTTTTAAAACATTAGATAGGATATGGGTATTTGTGCTGATACAATAGATGTCTAACAATTCTTTAGTCATCAATGGTCCAAGTGATTTAAGAACTATAATCTATCTCATACTAGAAAGGACCTAAAATATCTTAAAATAAACATTTTCTATAAACCCATAAAGCATAAAAAAATAAAAATCAAGGAAAACTTACACCTGAAGGGAGCAAGGATGAAGAAAAGGAAAAAGCTGAACACCGGTCTGCAAGCCATGAGATATAACAAAGTTGTCATAGCTGGTCTTTGATTTTAGCTCTGAGCTTCCTGGCAACTAAAACCAAGAGGGAATCTTAAGCAGCTCCATGGCTTTCACTAATCACAAGCGGAAACACAGTTCAGTTCTTCAAGGGAAACAAAGCTACTCCCCACGGTGAAAGTCCATGTCTTATTTCTATTCGTATCCTGTACTTGGACAGAGCCCGGCAACCCACAGCATTCATTAGCTGAAGCTGCCCTTCTTCTTCCACTTAATTCTAAAAGGAATTCCTCATGTAGAGCTTCACACAAGGGGCTCTGGGAAATTCAGGGGGGGCGGTATCCTTAATAATAGGCCTAAAGTACATGAAGTGATGGGTTTCATCAATCTGTTTCTTGTTGTGTACCTCATAACACAGAGACACAACTCAGGGAAGCAATCCTGGGGTGCATGTGGGATGTCAAGCCTAATAGCAAGCTAAGATCACCGATTTCTGTAGGACATGTTTGATCTGTAATAAAATCTAGTCTGTCTATGGACTGTGTGTCCTTCATGCATGTCTGCACGTGCATACAGCATTTCTCATGATAGAACTTTTGATAATAATTACATGGCATGTGACTGAATTCAAGGTTGTTTGCTCTGGTAAGGGCCAGAAGTGCAGGTGCTCTCTGTGGCTGATTAAGAGAGGATTAATAGGCTCATATCAAGCAGTAACACAGCAGCACTGGGGGTCCCTTCTCCACGCTCAGACTTCTGAAATGGAGGGTGTGCAGCAAACTAAGAATACCAAAATGGAAACAGTTGAAATGGAAAGCTGCTTTTCTCCTGGGATAATCATCGTCATTGTTAGCTGGGGAGACATCAATGACTGTATAACCCTTGCCCATGTGGAAATGGAATGTGATACTGAAGCTTTCAGGGTGGACTCAAACTTTGGAAGGCTGCTTGGCTAGCGATGGGGCAAGAGTGGGTGTGTATGGGGAACTGGGATAAGGACGGGAGGCTCTGAGGAGTCTGGGAACAGACTTTGGCTTCTAAGCAGCTCATTTTTTTCTAACATCATGGCTGCAGCATTTCTTCTGTAGTAATCAGACTTTTAAATTATGGTGTTATTTTACAATTACTACTGCAAATAAAACAAAAGCTTCACTTTCTCTGCACTGATGAATGAACCAGTGAGAGGATGAAGATTTTCATTCACTCTCGATGGAGTTTGAATCCACCTATCCATCATCGTGGTCAATGATGCCTCTCATTATCCTTAGTTCATGTCATTACCTTGAACTTCTCCTCATAGTTCTCGAAGGCTTCCATGACCATACACACAGCCTCCATTGTGCGCTCGAGCCGGCCATCCATACTGTTGAAACGGTACATGCTACCAGACACATCCACCACCAGGCGCAGACGCTTGGGTTTCTGTTGTGGGCTGCCAAGCTGAGGGAAGGAATAACAGAAAAGCCGTTTGTGAACTGGCAAACTTCCCCTAGTGGCTGTCTTGGGGATCTCCTAGAAGCCCCAGCGTGCCAGTCCCAAGATGGGCAGACCAGCCATAGGCTCAGCTCTGCACAAGGCTGTCCTAGCAGGTAGCAAGGCATCTATGGGTTGTATTGCAGTAAACAGAATTTCAGACTTGTGCTAATGGTTGGGGCCACATGGAAAATATTTTCCTTTGGAATATAGTCCTTTCAAAGCTCACTCTAGTAAAGTTGACTTACCGAAGCTGATGCCTTAAAAATAATATGATGACTTAAAAATAATAATCTGGAATGACATGTCATTTTCACTTCATGCCTCAGAGTCAGTAACTCTAGCAAGAGTTTGTGTTATTTTGGAGAGAAGCCCATATCAAGTTTACTTGTACATGTCAGGTAGTGACCTGAAAATTATTCTCCACATAGGCCACAAGTAATGTCAGATTCCTAAAACGAAGTTATGTGATGGGGGTCTGGCAAATAAAGATTTTAAAAACGACTTTTGTGTTTGCTAAGCTGCACATCTTTTCTTCCTTCCACATTATTGAATTAGTGCTTTTCTTTTCTTGGCAGTTTGAAAGCATAAAAGTGGTATCAGATTGCTATCTAGAAACAACTGTCAGTTAAGATTACAAGATTAAGTTTGGTTTTAGACCCATGACTGCCAATTTGCAGATTTAAAAAAAAAGTTTGTTAGTTTTGCTGACAAGAAAAAAGAAGAAGGCTGCGTGCAGGGGCTCATGCCTGTAATCCCCGTGCTTTGGGAGGCCAAGGTGGGAGAATTGCTTGAGGCCAGGGGTTCAATACCAGCCTGGGCAACACAGCAAGAACTCATCTCTACAAAAAAATACACAAATCAGCTAGGGGGGTGCTATGTGCCTATATTCCCAGCTACTCAGCTGGGTAAGCTGAGAGGGCCACTTGAGCCCACTAGTTTGAGGCTGTAGTGAGCTATGATTGTGCCACTGCACTAAAGCCTGGGCAACAGAGCAAGTCCCTGTTTCTAGAAAAAAAAAAAAAAAAAAGAAAAATTCCAGATTATTCTGTTACTAAATATTTGCTGTTATTAAATATAAAAAATAATGAGCAGAGTTAGTAATTTCAAGTAAACACAGGGGGTATTGAGAGTAATGGTTTGAGGCAAATTAAACATATTTCTTAAAAACTTGTTGAGTCTGCCCAAATTAAGAACACTTATACACATGCTTCCATGACTACTCACAATTTCAGATGTATCCAAACACATTTGTTGACCACAATGATTCAGTAAAGAATGCAGTTGTTGACTCATACCAATGACACAGAAATAAGAACTCCCAAAATCACCACCAGATCCTCTCTAAATAAATATTTAAAAGGAGTGACTCTCCCTTCTCCCTACGAGTCACTGCACCCCCAGCTCTCAGTGGCAACTCAGCAATTCTGGTTACTCAGGAATACAGATCACAGAGCTCACCAGAGAGACTCAATATTTCATCCTGTCACCATTTTGTTTTGCTATTACATTGCAAATATTTTAAATTTATGGCTGTCTAAAACTTTACATACTACAATTATAGTTACTTAAGGGAGACATTCTTATTTTCTATATATTTTTTTCAGTTATATGACGGACACTGATCTTTAAAGTAAGAGAACAGTAGAAAATCACCAAGGTTGTTTTATTGTTTTCACTTGAAGGTTTCTCTAGGCTTAACAGAAACACCAGGTGTCTTCAGTTTCCCCACCAGGGCACCTGCTCTGCGTCCTGGGAGTTGATCTGTATGGACAATCCGTGTTGGGGCTCAGAAATCGATACCCTCTAAATATGGTGCTTGGACATGCTTAACTGAAGAAGCAGCATCAAGGTCTCACTGACCTTCCTCCCTCTCCCCACAAAGCACCAGATAATTTGTTCTCTGAAGTTTCTTCAACGTCTAAAGTTCAGAGCTCCAAAGAAGAAAACCATTACTCTGGGCCCTTCCCTGAGTTTTCATCAACTGAACTCATATCACAGGAAGAAAGGCTGAAGTCTGTCAACACACCTGGACAGACTTTGGTCACAAACCATTGCTCTGTGGGCCCAACAGACTCTGTCCCAGGCCACTGTGTGTTCTTCAAGCCCACTGAATTGCCCTAAAACCATTTACTACCCCCGTAAAATCATCTACACTTCTCCATCTCCTTTTCCCTTAAGAAGAAGGGTACATAAGCATCTGTACCTCACTGTATGGAGGGGGACTCACCCTTGGTTTCACCCCGGTGCACATTAATACATTTGTATGCCTCTTCTCCTATTAATGTGACTTTTGTGAGGTGATTTTCGAGAACCTTCAGAGGGCGAAGGGGAAGTTTTCCCTTGGCCCCTACAACCACATCAGCTGGCCTCTTGGCTGCTGGCTTCCAGTGGGTTCTGCTCATGGGAGGCACTGGTGGAAGTCAGGGGGTGAGGGTGGAGTATTTATTCTCTTGGCCCCCTCTCTGCTGTTGCCCATGGGTTGGCTCCCCTTCTGCTGAAGGCCACCACTCCATCAACTGCCTTCTCCAGGTTCCAGGAACTGCTCTCTCATTCTGCCCTTTTAGGCCTCAGGGTGAGTTAGATGCCTGCTGTTGCTATCCCTGGGTTACTGCACTGTTTATTTTTTATTTTCCTAAACCCCACCTTTATTTTTGTAAATAGTCTTTGTACTGACTGTTTCTTAAATTACCTAATTTGAGCATGCCTTATGTTTCTTGCTGGGACCTTGAGTTGAATAATAAACAGTATAATATTTACGGAGTTTTTCTTCTTCTTCTTTTTTTTTTTTTTTTTTTTTAACATAATGCTTTCCTTGGTTGCCATATTCAGGATTTGTGATATTTTGACACAACTCAAGAAAGCAAATTTCTGTAAAGAGGGCTAGACTATGCAGAGCTGAGGCTAGCAGTTCACCATGACTTACTTGCGGCTCCAGCTCACCCCGACGTTTGTAGATGGCTTTTTCTCCAGTCAGCCCATCGATGATCTTGGCATCATCTAGTTCCCCAGTGGCTTGATGTCTTAGCCATTGTCTTTCTTTACCTTTAGCCTACAAAAGACACACATACACACACAAAGCCTTAATTAGTTTTGCAGGGTCTCTGACATACTTCTTTGTGCATGAATAACAGGAAACACACCTGGGATCTTTTCAGTAAGTGGCGGTTCTGCATGAACACAGTCATATAAATGAAGTGGTTTCTGCTGTGCTGACAAATAAATGCCCTTTGTCTGTTTTAATTCTTTCAACATATGGAACAATAAAATGAATGAAAGATGGTATGCAAATGAGTCCCTGGAGAGATGTCCAATATCTGGAAGTATAATAATGGGAGTGCATTTCTTACAGATTTTCTGTCACAGTGCTTCTCAAAAGTTTATTAGTTAAAATAATCAGCTTGAATTTGTTAACATTGTCTGTAAGCCCAGAGAAAATGTGACCTTTAGAATTCTACCTTTTGGAGAAGAGTTTGTTACTCAAGTTCTCTGGGATTTAGAGTGCAAATGGAAATAGCTGAAAACAATAGTATGTGAACATTTTGTACCCCACAAGTCTTTCTGGTTATCTATTTTCAGAAATCTTCTGGATTACTTTTCTAAAAGTTTTTTCACGTAATACTTTGCTACAATAACTTACAATTATGCCAGATAGACTAATTTTATGGCAGTAAAATAATAAAGAATTATAGTATCCCAATCAAGGCATATGCTTATTACAGCCAACTACTATATTTACATTAATGAGTGGGAAGAATAGCTAAGATGTTTTTATGCATGCAAACTAAAGTAGTAGTTAAGATTATGTGTTCCAGCATCAGCCTGGTTCTAACTGTTCTTTCACCACTGTTCAATATCTGATCTGAGGCAAATTACTTAATCTGTCTGCATCTCTGTTTCTTCATCTCTAAAATGAAGATAACACTAGTCTCTATTTTAGTAAGCTCTTGTAAAATTAATAAAATCTTACGTGGAATCAGCTAAGAAAGAGCCTGGTGAGCCATGTTAGCTGGTACTATTATTCATTGCAGGGGATGAAACACATATGGACAACTTAGTCCACTTTAAGTTAAGCATGCTTCCATCAGTGTTTCATGGGAGGTGGCTATGTGATAGCACTGTCATTGGAAATACAAAGCCACTAAGCCTCAGGCAGCTGGTGTCTGTTTTAGGGCCAGGTCAGCCATTACACAAAGAAGCACCACACAATATAACTCTGGGTATTATAGTATGTATTGTTTTCTTGTTTCTGATACCCTTGCTGGAAACGGGCAAAATTACCATTTTGGAATACCAATATATTAATGCAAACGTCACCAGCATATAGATTATTAATTTTGGTGGGCAGTTAATTCTAAGAACTACCATGTATGTGACCCCTGGGAGAATGTTCTTTCCAGATTATGTTCTTGGCAAGAATCCCATGATCTCTCAGGAAAATGGGTCACTCTGGAGCATAGCTATCATGTAAAACTTCATCAGATACCCAGCTACAGGTGGCAAGAGGAAGGAATGTGCACAGTCTTCTAGAATCTCTTCCTACTGGTCTATCTATGAATCAGACAGACAACCTTGACCACACAGCACAGTCCTTTTCAGGCCCCCTCCCTGCACCAGTGATTGGGACTTAGCTCTTATCTCTTCTTTCCTAACATTTCTGTTCTCCAGTGTGGACAATCCTCAGGCTTCCTGGATAATTTATCCTGGGAAATGCTATTGTGGATGACCATCTATGTACCTTCAGTCTTCATATCCTACAACTCTTGGAGGTACCAAGCTGCCGAGCACTGGATTCTAATGGCTTTCATAGATGAGGACAGACTCTCACAGACTAGTCTAGACTGGGAAAACCAGCACTGAAGAAAGTAAAAGAGAACATGGTGGCAGTGGTTAGCAGCCATTAAAGTGACATGGAACTTGGATTCTTGAGCTGGGTTTAAGAGAAATGTGGGATTAGAACTGGAATGAAATTGTATAACATGTTACTTATCGGCCATGCCACTGTCATCATGAAGCATTGATTTTCCAAGTTTTCATAAATGCATTGACAAGGCAATGACCCCAAGGACTCCCTACCCAATCCCATTAGCTGCTACATGGTTTTATTAACCAGTGATGCTTTTGCCATGTAAACAGCCACTGCAGTGGCTACAGATTGTCATTTTTGTAATTTTTGTTTTTTTTTTGAGACAAGGTCTCTGACACCCAGGCTGGAGTGCAGTGGTATGATCATAGCTCACTGAACCCTTGAACTCCTGGGCTCTAATGATCTTACCACCTCAGCCTCTTAAGTAGCTGAGACTACAGGCATGTACCACTACACCTGGTTAATTTTTTATTTTTAAATTTTTGTGGAGTTGGGGATCTTGCTATATTGCCCAGGTTGGTCTCAAACTCCTGGCCTCAGGTGATCCTCCCACCTCAGCCTCCCAAAGTGCTGGGACTACGGGTGTGAGCTAATTTTTGTGATTTCTAATGCAGGTCACAACTGTAGTAAAAATAAATTTAAACCCCACCATCTTACCATAGAGAAAATAAAAAATGCTAAAATTCTAACTAATAATTCCACTGTCCTCTTTATTTTGGTGTTTCTAAAACCAGAATATATCTTATAGTTGATGGCAAAAAAAAGTTGTCAAGATGACGGGTAGAGGGACTAATTGTGACCTGGTTGCTGTAGCTGGAGGACACACAGCTGATGTTGGCGGAGCATAGCAGGCATCAGCTCACGGAATTATTTCCATTGATAGCTCAGGTTTGTTTTTAACTTCAGTTAAAACTCCTAACTATTATCTTAAACAATTCAAAAACATTACACTATATAGAAAATTAGAATAATGAGCAAAGAAATGGAGCATTAGGATGCAAATACACTATAAGTGAAGCAAGATTCTTTGCTGCAGAAATGACTACACTTCCAATAAGATTTACAAAGGCAAGATTCCCCCAAGGGGAAGAATTTGGGTGTAAATTTGTTGGGAAGACAAATTTCTAGAGGACTGCATGTCCCAGGCCATGCAATTAAAGAGGGAGAAACCGCTACATTTCATGAAATAGATCACAGAATGCTTAAAACTAGAAGAAGTTGAGAAGACTGATTCAAGTACCTTGAAGGACTATTAGGCCCTGTCAAAAAATTCAAGGAAAGCTGTTGAATTTTCTGTGATACATAATGCAATTAAGCAAAACATGTAACTCTCAGTTTTGTTCATCATCATGCAAGAATCCAGGGATTTTAGGTCTTAATTTTCTTGTGCTGATATTGCTTCTTTTCCCATAATGATTATCTGCCCTTAAGGTACTCTCTAGCTTGGAGACTGTTTCCATTACTTATGCCAATAAAAGAAAAGGACTTGGTAAAATCTGCAGTGAGAGTAAGGGAGAGGGATACACCTTTTCCAATAAATCTGCTACCTTTTTCTTCTTTTTTGGGGGTTAACTTTTCAAGTTTAAGTACTTGTAATAAAGTATACAAATCTTAAGAATGTACTTTTACAAAGTAAACACACAATCTTAATCATCCACACCGCCTAAGCCTCCCAGTGCCCTGTTCTGGACGTTACCTTCTCCCTGCCAAAGGTAACCCCTATACTGACCTGTTACTAGAAATTAAGTTTGCCTGTTTCTGAACTTTATAAATATGAAATCATACAATATATACTCTTTCGTTTCTGGCTTGTGTGGTTCAACATTATCTCTGTGAGTCACCCATGTTGTGTGTAGCAGGACTTTATTCTCTTCTGTGCCGCAATGGTATTCCATTGTATGACTTTGTCACAATTTACTCATTCTACAGTTCTGTTGATTTCAGTTTGGGGCTATTAAGAATAATGCCACCATAACTGAACATGTCTTTTGGAGCAGGTATGTGCATATTTCATTGTATGGAAAGGCTGGGTCACAGAGTATGGATATGTTCAGCTTTAGTGTATACTGATGGACGGTTTTCCAAAGTGGTTTTCCCAATTTACATTCCTGTGAGCAGAGTATAAGGGTTTCATTTGCTTCTGTCCTCACCAACACTTGATACTGACAGCTTAAAAATTTTTTTTTAGCTATTCTTTTGGTGTATAGTATACTCCTTCATTTTTATTTTTATTTGCAGATAAATGAATTACTTTTGGTACTGCTTGTCATCGATATTTTTAGGAACATGAACCAGTAGTTTTTGTTCTTGAGAGGTAAACATATGTATCAGCCTTTTGAGTCAAAACTATTAGGCACAAAGACATTTTTATAATAGTAGCACTGTTCATTAGTTTTCAAGTATGTAACTTGCAGATAAATATGGGTAGAAATTTGATTTTCTATCCTCTAGCCAGCCCACAAATACTTGGAAACTTAAAACAGGAAGAGGCCTGTCAGAATGAATGCTCTTGGGGGCAATGGGCTGGAGGGGGAGCTCTTTAGAAAGTTACTGAAGGCTGAATAAAAATATTTACTGTTTTGGACTGTGTATATAAAGGCTTCTGTATTTTATGATACTTAGTGAAATACTTCTTGAAATAGTGAGTTCCTACTGCATTTAAATATATGCTTTTTTTTTATAATAAAAGGCCAAACATGTTCTTTGTTATATATTCCTATTGCATGAAGTAAAGTATCCCTGTAAATATGTCCATCTGTTTTGTATTATACATAAATTTACACTAATGAGAGTTCATTATATATAAAGTGAGGTTGCATTAGTAAAAAGTCTATGTTACAGACTTTCTGTAAAAGAAATATAATTTTATTACTTTCACACAAAGAATACTTAGACTCACTGAAATACTCAGAGAATGATGTATTCTGGTTAATTCATTTTCCAGGAAATACTTGCTTAACCAGAAAGTACACACACACACACACACACACACACACACACACACACACATCTGTAGCACTAAAGACACAATAAATAAACTTGACAAAAACCAATCATCTTGTGGTTTGTGACACTTTGTCTTATGATTTCAGCACTGAAATCATTCTGATTAATCTTATGTCTTTACTTATTTGGGTTATGATTAATCATGACTTTTTTTTACCTACAAACTCTACAATCAAGCCAATTTTATATTAGTCCTTCAGAATTTAATGAAGAGAATAAAAAGACTTAAGTAGCAATTTTTATAGAGAGAGAGCGTATACATTCTACAGAATAAAGCCTACAAGATCATCAAGAAATATTTGTTGGGTGAATGAATAACTGTAAATGATGTTAGAGGGTACCTGTGAACAGCGATTCTCTTATTAAACATTAGCTCCCATTATTTTAACATCTCTTCATGCTCAACCAACATATATTTTTATGCTACAAATGTGTATGACTCAAACAAATAATTATTGGATTAAGGAAAACTTTCATATTGAATTTATAAGATACATTATTAATCAGTGGAAACACAAAATTTTATTTTGTGGTTCTCAACATATTGGTATAGCCATTAAAAATATTTTACTAAATATCTGCGTAGGTTCCTAGGTGCTCTAAATAGTGAAAGAGAAGAGGAGATATGTACCTTATTCCAAGGGATTCATGTTTCTTGAAGTAATATCTCATTGCAAAGGAAAATGGTGAATCATCTATGGTGATTCTCATTAGAAGAGTTTATATTCTTGGATGCTGATGTGGAACTAAATCATTATGTTGAGTAACACTATACTATCTATAGTCACTTTTTATGAACTAAAATTATTTCAGGTCTTTCCTTCAAGAATTAAATATTTTGTAATTAAAAGGAGCTGGGAACATCTCGGTGTGCAAACATAACAGGCATCTTATACTTCACAAGTTTAAAACTCAACCCTGGATTCCACCCTAGAAAACCTGTTCTCTCTAAGTCCTCCCCCATCTCAGTGAAAGGCAAGAGGCAACCCCACTCTTCCAGTTGTTCAGGCCCCACACTGAGGAGTCATCTTTGACTCCCTTACATCCACACCCAATCCATGGGCAAATCCTCTCAACTCCTGGCAGTATCTGACCGTCTCTTACCATCTCCATGCCTAGCCTTAGTCCTGTCCTCATTTTCTCTCCCCTAGAGCACCGCAGCAGCCTCCTAAATGGTCTCCTTCCTTCAGTTTTAAACAGTTTTCCAAAGTGGTTTTTCCTGTACAGTTCCCTCTTCACATAGCAATCAGAGGAATACTTATAAAATATGTTGTCATTTGTAAGAACTATATTAGAAAGAACCAGCATGGTTAACTTTAAGTCTTTAAAAAGCATGATTGAACTTATATTTCTCATGATTTTCAGGAATGAGTGTATTTGCCTCTCCTATATGTAACATAAATTGTTACACTTTTACTTTCTTCTATTCCTTCTCTATACCAATTTAACTAACCAAAAACCAACAGAATCAAAAATCTTCTTGATTTTTGTTTAATTTTAAAATAATATGAGAATTTAGGCCCTGTTTATTATTAAATTCGTAATTTTTAATATTGTATACCTTTAAAAAGAATGATTCTTGATATTTGAGTTTTTAAAAAATATATTTACCACAATTATTTAGACCTGATTTTGTGTTGAACTGCTTCTAATGCTCATTGCTGGTCCTTTTATATCACAAGGTTCCCATTCTTAAGGAATTTTGATTCCTCTTTTAATTGACTAGAGTATTTATACAAATATACATATTTATTTCAAAGTTATCTTTTAAAAGGGTGCTTAAGAGACATTTTGAGCCTCTGAATATCTGCAAATATCTGTCACTTTTGTACTTTGGCTGTGCACAGAATTCTTGGGTCACAAGAATTGTCCCTTCAAAATCCTGCAGACCTTGTTCCACTATCCTGTGGCATTCAAGGTTTTAGGGGACAACTAATGTAAAATTAATTTTTCTTTCTCTGACAATAGCTTGTTTTTCATCTGCTTCTCTGCTTTTAGGATTTTTTTTTAATTTTTGAAATGTTAAAATTCCATGAAGCTGTGTTAAGTGCTTCTCTCTTTGTTAATTTTGCATGCTACTTAGTAAAGTCCTTTTGATCCATAGACTTAGGCCTTTCTTCAGCTGGGTACGGTTTTGTTACTACTTTGGTTACTGTTTATGAATATTTTTCAGTGGCCTCCTCTATGGGGATATGATTTGTTCATTCAGCATATGTTTACTAAGCACTTACCATGTTTCATGTACTGTTCTATTTGTTGGGACGACTCAGGGCTCTGTACGTCAGCTCTCTACTTTGTTTTTACTAATTAGCTTTCTTATGGTTTTTACCCCTTTATTTCCTCTGGAATAACTTTTCAAGTTTTTTGTTCACATTACTACTTAGACTTAAGACTGGATGGAGTCTGTTCTTTCTACTTTTCATGTAGATTTGAGCTTTGGCAGTGCACTTTTAGTTTTCTCATCTTTCCTTATTGCATTCAATTCCCTTATTATTTCTGCTTGCTTCTTAGCCAGATACTTTTCAATTTATGTCTTATTTCACATACTTCAAATTTCTTTGAATTGTGAGAACACAAAGCAGATGTTTTCTAAAAATTTTATGTTTTCTGAAGAATATTCTATCCCAGCAGCATCTTCTATATCTTAAATGCTTGTTATTCCACCTCAGTACACAACCTTTTCATACATCCCATGTTATTTTATGTTTTCTGTGTCCTTATTCTCCAATGATGAGATACAAAACTGTTCAGGAACAGATTGGACAGATGCTCCCTGGTTGCATTCACTTTCCACTTAGTTTCTACTAGAATTCTCCTTGAGAGATTTTAAACTGGTTGAACTAAATCTACAATGCCAGCTCAAGAATTCAGCAGGGAAGGAATTGAAACTGCGGACAGTCCCAGCATGAGAACTTCATCACCACATCATTTATTTTGTTTGGAAAAGGCACTGCAATGGGGCCAACTTTGGGCATTTGGCTCCTTTGTGATTTAGTCTTCAAGCCAAGTGTAAGTTGGGGCTGGTCTGGCCTTTTTCCCAGGGCTGTTCCCCTTTCAGCTTCCTGCTTGTAGCCGCTGCGTGAAACCTGGATCTCCCCCACAACCACGCCTCCATAGCGCTGCTGCTTTCAAACGCTTTTGCATGGCAGTAACAAAATGGAGGTCAAGTGATCTGCTTCTCACCAGCTCTAGGGCTCTTTCTTCTTTTCTCTGCCTTTCTAATCAAGGGATTTAGTGACATTCTGTTAGCTCTCATGCAGTTACTCATGAATAATGCTATTTCTCAGGAAGGTTTTCAAGTTGTCTTTGAGAGGGGTCCCATCAAAGTATATTTAGCAAAAATTCTTCAAAGCTGTTTGCATGTCACTAGCGCTCTTCATTAATTTCTCCTGACACGTGGGGTTTTCAATGTGTAAAGCTTTTGACTACTTAAATAATTTTAATGGTCACCTGGCAAAGACTGAGTTAGAGATGCCCATAGTCATGCAGCCCAGAAGTCAGGACTATATTTCTAGGCTGCACCTGGATGAAGTTGTCCTCTCATGGCCACTGACACCATGTCTTGAGTGACGAGCCATTCATGATGTGCTAAGAAAGAGTAACTGGCACTTTGCTGCTCTCCTGTGACATGTAGACGTTCCTTGACACGGCTGTTCTCACCCTTCCCCTCTCTTTACTCTACACTCTTGCCTTAGTTGACACATCTTCTGTTGGCTTGGGCTGTCCCTCTATTCAGATGACCACAAAAATACATATATAGATAGCCATATACACATGAATCCCTATCTAGTCCTCACCTTGCTCCTGAACTCCAAATTCAGGTTTTGAAAACTTTAAACATCATGCTTGATATTTTTACATAGGTGTCCCAATAGTGAGAAAACATATTATAACATCCAAAGCAAACATCTGCTTTCCTCACAAGTCTGTCCTCTTCCTGTGTCCCCTATTTCTGTCCTCCAGGGCTTGAAAACCTCTCATTTCCCTTCCCTCACATTCAGTGTCACTTGTCTTTTTGCCCTACCTCCAAACTGCTTCTTGAATTTGTCTCATTCTTTCCATTTTCATTTCAATTATGCTGGTTCAGGTGCCTATCACTTCTCACCTGAATAACTGATACTGTTTTATGATTTAATCTCCTGGCTTCCACCTCTCTTGTCTCTGAAACTTTCTCCTCCATGGCTACAAAACTTCCTAAAGAAGATAGAATCAGCTCTCAGCTCATGCCTGAGACCACACAGTGTCATGCATCTGTCTGTGCTGTGACCTCTTCTGGGGCGTCGTTTCCACCCTTCTCTGTCTGGTTAATACTTGTGTGTCTCTCAAGACTCAGCTCATGTACCCTTACCTTCAAAATCTATCCTTGAATCCTTTTCTTCTGAGCTCCCTCTACCTAGGTACTTACCATATTAAATGGAATGAGCTCTTTAGGTGTCTGCCTTCTCTGCCCCTCAAGCCCAGAATTTTCTTAGTACAGGGACACTATCTTATCAATCTCTGTGCCCTCAGTGCCAAGCACAGTGCGTGCTACACAATCAGTGTTCAAAGCACTATTTATCTGAACAAAAGCTTATTTTGAAACACCACAGGGGAAAAAAGGAACATAATTGTTTGTTCATGGAGATATCATGCTAGCCAAAGCAATCAGAGAAAGGTTAATTTAGTTTAGCCTGAGAATGAAATTATGATTATAGATCAGAAAAACATTGGAGAGAAGATATGATTAAAATCAAGTGGTTTTTTGTATGAATGGATGTTTTCTTTTGTTAGAGCATGCATGCTGCAATAAGAGATTGAGATTCTGAACCAAGTATAATTGAAGTATTTATGGACTGATGAGAAGATTCATGCAATCGATTCACAAAAGGGAAAAGGTTCAATAACTCAAAGAAGCCAAGGAAAGTCACTGGTGATAGCTATCTTAATCAAAGGAAAGACATGTACTGCAACATAGGCACATGTTAAAGCAGACATTAACATGGGTGGCAACAGCATTTCCTGCTCCTCAAATCCCACCTGGAATCAATGAGTGGGCCTGAGGCTGTGCTTTGGAAAGTAATCTCAAGTGATGATTTGCTAGTTCCTGGCCAAACTTTGTGCCGTTCACCAAGGAAACACCCATGGTTACTTGGATTACATAGCAACCTCAAAACAGCTGGAAGATATTAGTCAATCGGAGCCACACAGGACTGGCAGAAGATGGCAAAATGGGACCAAATCAAAGGTTCCTTGCTTTGTTTTCAATCTAAAGTTCCATATTCTACACAAGGCCGTGTCCATGCTTGATCAGTAGCTATGTTTTAAACTAGCCCTATCTTCCTAAATGGAGGACTAGAAGGCCCACCTGAGAATAACTCCCCTATGGATTAAAAATAGATTCAATAAGGAAAACACTTGAAAAATGCTGTGTTGGCATTTGGATAATGATGCAAAATGTTTTATGAGTATATCTAAGAATATACTTTTTATGGAACTGTTGAGTTGGAAGAAGAGAACAGAGACCCTAACAAACAATAATGAACTGAGCTTTGGGCCGCACCTGCCTCGCTAGCCATACAGCCCAGGGCAGGTTACATCATCTTTCTAATCTTCCGGTCTCTCATTTATAAAGTGGGGGCAAAAGATGGCAGAAATGGAACCAGTATTTCACAGGATTATGAGAATTGACACAATGTATGTTTCCTCATCTATCAAATGTAGAAAATTATACATACTGGTTTCTGTAGAGGTTAAATCGCACAATGAATGTAAAGTACCTGACTGGGTACCTGGCCTGTAATCCAGGCTGATAAATCTTAGCAAGTACAATGAAGGTAATGATGAAGTGAATCCTTCTGTAGAGAATGCTGCATGCTAGGCATTGCTTATGCATATCATCTGAGTTCTTCACTAACACACTAGTATCTGTCATTCCCATTTTACAGAACCCAGGCTGTCTGGCTGCAGAGAATGACAATAATGATGGAGGTGATCTTGGTGACGATGACGATGTGAAGCACCTAGTAGAATGCCTGGTGCATGGCAAATTCTCAGTAAATGCTTGCTATTATTATAATGCTGGTATTGTTTGTAAAGATTTCTAAAGATGGAAGTTCTACATCTATTTTAGCTACTTATTCAAGGATTAAATTGCTTTTATCTTCTTTCCTATATCTTAAAACTCTTTCTTGGTATTAGTTAAGCCTATTTTCTCTTTTTAGATCTCCAGAGAGGAAGAGAACAAAAACTCCCCTGAAATAATTACTCTCGTTGAGGATATTTAGTAAGTTATTGACTCCAACCCCCTTAAGGATTTTTTAAAAATGGGTGCTACTTTGTTTTCCATGCATTTAATCTTACTTGTTGCTTTTACCTGAGACCTTCAGAGTTTTCTTTCATTCCTCTTTGAAAGCTGAAAGCAAAACTGGACACTGTTTTCTGATACTGGTCTCACTGTTGTGGCGATTAGTGGAAGAGCCATTCCTTGATGCTAACTCTAATTCTAACCCAGGCTTCATTTGTGTGTGATTGTGAGAAGTCAGAGCAGTGGACCTGACTTTTCATCTTTTGGCTGATTGTTTCAACACGATACCATTTATCTAAAGCACTGATCTGAGGATTAAATGTGATAGTGCTTGTAAAAGCAACTATAGCATAGTCCCCAACAAATACCAACTAAGACATCAACTAATACCAGAGGAGGAATCTGATAACTTCAATTAAAAATGTATTCTTATATCCCTTTGTAGCACTGCGAATCCTCTTTCTGCCCACAGGGTAGGACTCGATGTTGTCTGCATGTTCTTGTGGCATCCAGGGCTATTCAGGATCTGGTGCCTACGACTCTGGCAGCCTCTTGCCACTGTCTCCCACCAGGGTGTGCTTTTCTCAGCCATAACAAATACTCTGTCCTTCTCTGAACTCACTGCACTCTCCTATACCTCTGTGCACTTGTGCATACTGCTTCCTCTGTTGGACATGCCCTGACTCCTTAAGCACATGGGAAATTCCTTAGCATCTTTCAAGAGTAAATTCAAACATTACATTCTCCATGAAGCCTTTCCTCATTTCGTCTCATAGCATTGTGTGCAAAATTCTCTACAGAACTTAGGAAATTTAGTTGACTGTGAGTCCCTTCTTTGAGGGCAGAAGATGTATCTTAGTTTTCTCTCTCTAATGGTGTGCATTGAGAACTTAAGAAGTGAGTGAATCACTGAACCATACTCATTCTCAAGTCTTAGGATAGGCACCATCTCCCATTACTCTCACCTCTGAATCATCCATTTTGGCCCTTAGCCAACTATTGCCTTACCCTGAAGCTCAGAGCCAACCTGGCAGTGTCCTGGTGCTCTCAATGTCCAGGGCAATGAACACTTGTCAAATGAGTGACTATGTAAGAAGATCCAATCATTCAACATCATATTGTTCATATAGTTTATATAAAATCTTATGCTGTTTTATCCTAAATAACTGCATATAGATTTTTTTTAAAGCACATGGTTTAATTTTTTTACATTTCTTCCATTTTGAAATTAGACATCTGGTTAATTATTATAAAGATCTTTCCTCCTGGAAATGACAGAACTTTTATTAATCTCTGGATACGGTTTAGATCTTTTTAAAAAATAAGGCTTTTCCAGAGTTTTAGGTTAAAATGTTGGAATAAAAACTGCATCACAGAAGTTCTAATCCCCAATACTTAGCAAAAATAATAAAACTTCCCCCAAAAGAACAATTACAAATAATAACCAAAAAGGGAAAGGCAATCAGCTTGAAATACTTCATGGAAAAGAAACACAAGATTCCAGAGTAGAATGGAGAAGCAGGGCACAGCTTGGCTCCCAACCTTCTTCCTTCGTCCTGAAATGGGGCTTTGCTTTCTCTTTAGACAAAATAATCTGATTTTGTTTGTGATTTTAAGGAACACTCAGCCCCTCCTAAATTATTTGTGCAAACTGACCAGAGCACAATTTCTCATTTGAAATCTCCAAACAATAGTCATGCTTAGGAAATACTGAAGTGTCTTAATATTTTCAGGAGCAGTAGCAGTACCAACTGGTTCCTCAGCATTGAGAGCTTTGTGAAACTGCAAAAGGGCAAGCAATGTGAGAGCAAGAGGAGGGCAGAAAGAGGAGGAGCCAGGGGATATACAGAATACATACCCTGGATGATCAAAAAGAAAGCCATGGGACATTTTCACACTGATACATATTTTCACACTGATACATTTTTTTCAGACTGGCTAATTAGGGTTCAGATAATTTTCTCCAAGACTTTAGGAATGTGTCCAGGTTTGGGCCCAGGTTATTTTCTTGGTCCATAAGTAGATTACCTGTAAATTATCCAGGATGATTCGGAGGGAGTGCACCTGTCGCCGAACAGCACCTGAAAACCTTTCATAGGTT
This sequence comes from Hylobates moloch, assembly GCF_009828535.3. Taxonomy (NCBI): domain Eukaryota; kingdom Metazoa; phylum Chordata; class Mammalia; order Primates; family Hylobatidae; genus Hylobates; species Hylobates moloch. The sequence goes on from NW_026652279.1 coordinate 103,267,331, forward strand.
GCAGCATCGTATTCACTCATTTGGATCTCCTTTAACCTGAAACCAGAAGAGTATAAAAAGTTAACAGCTTAAATCACATATATGTGGGTTTTTACTTCCATTCGCCTCCTGCTAGAAATTTAGCAAACTCCTTGGAAACTCAGATTCATGTTAAGGAGAAAAGGCAAGAAGTGATGTCTCCAGCTATGCTTCCAGATTCAAAGGAGGTAACATCCAGTAGTGTGCTAATAAATGGTTAACAAACTAGGACAAGAAAAAAGTCCTAGATTTGTAGTGTTTGCTGATTTCCATGATGTAAATATTGCCACCATGATCAGTTACACGCTATGAACAGTGAGTTAGGAAAAAATGTGCACAATTGGCTCTCATGAGCCAGTATGAATTGGCTTTGTGGTACACCATTGCTATATCCCAAAGCCATATTGTGATGTTTGCAGCCGATCAGTTCATGTGGCAGATTCCTAAGAGGGTTCCCATGGGTTGCTTTTTAAGACGAGATCATGTATTTGATTGACCAAGATAACAGTTCAAGCCTAAAGAATGTAAGTTAAGTGCTGCTGTGTATCCCTATGTGAGAGTTTTCTAAAATTGCTGACAGTGTAATTTAGACAGGACAATTGTATTTTAATATTATTGTGGCTTTGAAATTCTATCTTCCCAGTATGCTACTCCTTTTTATCAGTTTTTATCATTTGCTTCACTGAAGCCCCACCAGCACACTGGAAGCTCCCCGTACATATCACATGCCCTGCAAGTGCTTCTCTCCCACTTGCAGTGTCCCTCCCCTGACTTTGCCTACTAACTCCCACTTACTCTTCAAGACTCAAGTCAATGATTGCCTCCTCCAAGAAGTCTGCTCTGATCCCTGGGTCTTTCTTCTGTGCTCTTATCTCACTTCATTCCTCCATCAGATAATTTGCTTTCCATGCTGTAACTATCTGCCTCCTGTCTCCCCAACTAGGCTCTATACTCCTTTAGGTAAGGGCTGAGTCTTTCTCATCTTTATCTTTACAGTGCCTAGCATGAAACCTAACATATAATGGGTGCTCAAAATAAATAGAAATGAATGACTGAAATAAAAATACAACTCAGCATTACTTAAAATGCAGCATCTTAAACCGTCAGTAGAAAGTTCATTCAGAGTGAACTCTCTTGGGTTTTACAGTGTTGTATCCATAATACATTAACTTAATCACACATTTCTATAAATTTCTATAAATGTAAAAGGTGCTGATATTAGGACAAGGAATAATAAGTGCATATCTTGAAAGCCCAAGCATAACATAATCTTCTAAACTAGTGTGTGTGTATATGCATGCAATGTTGGACATATGAATCCTAGGTGTATTGCTGAAACTCTTATCTAATGTGTATTTTTTATCACCTTGAGCTAAAACAGAAACCTCAAATACTGAATGAGAATAAATGTTCTCTATTCCTCCCTGTCAGGTTGAGCATTGGGAAAAATCCATTCACCATGAGGGAGAGCGCTAGAAGCTTATTACAATTACATAATGCTAGGCCTAGACTACCATGGGGCAGACTGGCATTCCTGCCCTGTTGCCCCACTGGATAATACCCACTTAGGTTTCAAGATCTAGCTCAAAGGCCACATCCTTTGAAGTCTTGCTTGAGCCATTGCATAAAGCTGGCCATTCCCTTTTCATGTGCCCTATACAGACATCTACCATGAAACTCGCATACTTTATCGCTTTAATAGATAGGCCTGTTGCCCTCTATTATGGTGTTTTCAAATTTTTCTTTCCATAGTAGGAAATGTTTTACATTGAGATCTTATATACACAAATGCATGTATGTATATAGGATAACTGAACCAAAAATTTAATGAAAAATACTTTTATTACATGGGATGTACTCTGACGTTTTCTATTCTGTTCCTCAGGGAGAAGGATGATGTTTTATTTTTTCATTGAACTTCCAGTACCTACCACAATACCTGCCTGGCACACAGTGGCACTCAATAAGTGCTGCTGGATGGCACTTTGAAAACACTGACTATTAAAAGGTAAATACAGAAAAGGCCACTATAATATCTGAATGGTTGTATCTTGAGGTGACATGCCAAGGTGCCTTTCTAAATCTAATTAACTTTCAGTCCTGAAGAATAAAAAGAAATATGTGTATAGGACTTGACCTCCTGACAATACCTCTTGTATTTAGTTTCTGGCAGTCTCTGAAATCTCTCTAAGACTTTTTATTAGATTAAGTTATGTCTCAAGTATCAAGGCTGACAGAAGCTGGCCACAATGAACAATGCAGGACATGCCACCTACCCCTTCATACCTAAACTGGTGTGTGTTTGTATGTCATGCTTCTTCTCAAAGAAGGGAGATTAGCACGGATTAGAAACAAATGTAGACACAGCTGTCCATGGGGTGGGGAGGGGATGGAGGAGAGAATATATAGAAATATGTGATTAAATTAGCGCATTACGGATACGACACTGTAAAACCCAACAGAGGTCACCCAGCAAATGAACTTTCTACTTACAGTTAAAGATGAGGCATTTTAAATAATCCTGAGTTGTATTTTTATTTCAGCCATTCAATTCATTTTCAGCATGCATTATACATTAGGTACTATGTCATATATTTCTATAAATATAAAAGGTACTGATATTAGGACAGGAAATAACGAACATATATCTCAAAAGCCTGACCACAACACAATCTTCTAAACTACTGTGTGTGTGTGTGTGTGTGTGCGCGTGTGCATGCACGCACATGGAATGTTGGAGGTATGGGTTGTAGATGTATACATAAATACAAACATATATACACACATAAAAACACATATGTACATACATACACACATACATATCAAGGAAGGAGCTAGCCATTTGGTAAGCCACCTCGAGCAGACTGATCTTTGCAGAGTGATCAGAATTAGCTCCAGTTATAGGGCTACAACTGGTGCGATCGTGTTGCACCCAAAACACACCACATGCTGTTTTAATTATGAAGAAATCTGGAAACCATATTCCAGATTGTGTCGGTTTTCAGAAAGATCATCTACAAGGCAATCAAAGCTGATAAATTTTGAAAGATGATGACTGAAGCAAGGGATGTAGAAAGAAAAGAGAAATTTTAGCCTCTGGATCAAATGAGGTACCCATTGCTAATACTCTCAAGCCCACAAAACTAGCTGGAAACATATCTTTCTGCTTCTTTAACCCTGATCAAAACTGCAGGGCACAGCTGCTTCACATCCTAGTAATCTTTGTGGACTAACTGCATTTTGTTGGCACAGTATATTTTTAAAGGGTATATTTATTGTTACGTAAGAGTCTGGGAATTTTAGTTCTCATTTTACTTTTTCTTACAGGTCAGACTTAAGTACTATAATTTTGAATCAATTATAAGGAAAACAAACATAAGCTTAGGTCCACTGTGTGAGGCTGATTAGTTTTGCAAATGGTAGTGGATGCAAGCTGGTGCCTACCCTAGACGCTTTTCTAAGTGTGTACATGTACCTCATTGTCTATTTCATTTGCTTTTCACTGGTATAATGTTTCTGTTCTATTTTATTCATGTTTTATGCTTGTCTCTCTCTGTTAGTCTGCCTGAGTTAATATATTCTTGATATGCAAGGGCTGGTATCTAGCTTAAAACCAGATACAAATAGATGCTATCAAAATGCTGTGTTGATGATGTCAGGAACCCACTTAGCAGCATTAGGCTCTCCAAGGCACTAGCACAAACTTTCTGGCTCACAGCTAGGACTGCCTAGTTTCAGCCAGTCTCTGAATTAAGTACTAAAGGATGATTCCATTACTTGTATACATGTATGTATCATTCATTCCACAAATACATATGAAGGTTTGCTACATACCAGGTTCTTGGTGTAGGTCCTGGGTTTATACTAGAGCACAAAACAGATGGATGTTTGCCCCCCAGGAACTTACATCGGAGGAGAGACAATCAACTATTCACACAAATCACATAACGGGAAAGAGTGATAAGAGTTACAGAGAAAAGGTACAGGATGCCATAAAAGCATCAGTGGTGGGAACTGACCTCATTCTGCATATGCCTAAGTGGCAAAACCGTTTTCAAACTTATTATTTGCTGATAGTGAAGAATTATTACTTTTTAAAGACTTAATAATAGTATTGTGAGTTTGTATTTTTTTGTTTTTATATTATGCAGATACACTTGGAAATATTTACAATGAAATGATAGAAGTCTTGGATTAGCTTCAAAATAAGCCAGCAGAGAAGACTAAGAGTGGAGCCAGATTTTTCTTCTTGAAGTTGGGGGGTCGGGTCCATCGCATTCATTATATGTTCTTCTCAACTTTTATGTTTGAAAAGTTCCTAATAAAAAGTTGAAAAACTTTCAGCAGCATTAAATGAAATATTCACCAAATGGGATGAAAGTCCCATTTCTACATGAAAGTAGAAAGCAACATCTTCCTCTTGGTGTTTTGCTGTGCCCCATCTTTCTCAGGATCTCCATGTGTTTCTATTTCTTTCTCTCCTTTCTCACACCCTTGGCAAACTCCTCTGTCTTTCAACTAGCTTATGGTATTCTCTTTTACTTCAACTGAGACTTTTCTCTGCAGCATTTACTAGAGGTGTATATTTTCCTCATCCCTTCCCCATGTCGTCTCTTTCCTCTCTTACATCTGCTAAATTCATTTGCATTATGGGCACAGATGCCATGCCCCTTGACTTCTTCCCCTGTAGGGCAATTGTCCTTAAGAGAACCACACTCCTTATTCCTATTATGGCAACAGGAGAAGGGGGTACATACTTGTGGCCAGGCACTGTTACCTTTCTGCCTCCCTGTGAACTATGTGTGTGCCAGAACACTCTATCTACCTGTCCACTTGGGCAAAAATTTAGACTGAACAATTACTTGGCAGGTTTTAAAGGTGGCAACAATAGAACTCATTAATTGCAGAGGGAAGAATGACACATGTCCAATTGTTTAGTTCTTTTTCTAAATGGGTACTTAATAATTCATAAGAAATGTAGAAGCCGGGCGCAGTGGCTCACGCTTGTAATCCCAGCACTTTGGGAGGCCGAGGTGGGCGGATCACGAGGTCAGGAGATCGAGACCACGGTGAAACCCTGTCTCTACTAAAAATACAAAAAAATTAGCCGGACTTGGTGGTGGGCGCCTGTAGTCCCAGCTACTCGGAGAGGCTGAGGCAGGAGAATGGCGTGAACCCGGGAGGTGGAGTTTGCAGTGAGCCGAGACTGCGCCACTGCACTCCAGCCTGGGCGAAAGAGCGAGACTCCGTCTCAAAAAAAAAAAAAAAAAAAAGTAGAGAACTTTCATTCTAACAAGACTGTTCACTACACTATTCTCTACCCTTTTTTGAGAGGTTTAAACACTTTCATTCCTAACATAGTTACCTGTTCTCATAACCTCCCTGGGAGAAAGGGAGAGTGAATTTTATTCCAGAAGAGCAAATTCAGGCACAAAGAGGACAGATAAACTGTCAACAGTCACCAGCGAAGCCAGCAGAAGGGCTGAGAGCAACACTCTTGCCTCTAGCATCAAGCGTGTTATTTACCTGCTGAACCCTCGAGGGTCTGAGCTGGCAGGCTTTCCTGAGGGTGTGGCGGCAGGGCTTGCATTCTTGTCTCTATTGTCCTGTACTGTTTACTTGCAGGATGTGGAAGCACAGCATGTAATGTAATACCAGATGTTCTATGTGGGAGGAATTTCATAACTCATACACTTTAGCATGCTTTTTTCTAACTGCGCCCAGCTCCTTTCATGCAGCACAAAAATGTAAATCTGCTTCCCAAACTACTACCAGGTCCTGGAATCTAAAAGGAAATACTGGTGGTTCTTTGGTATTTTTCACTTTTAGCTGAAGCGCACATGTGGATGTCTAGGGTAACATCGTGTGGATTCTTCTTATTTTTTAAATGGCTCCTATTGTAGTGGCCCAGAACAGCTGGGGAATGTCCGAGGGCCACAGGCTCACTGGCCTAGATTAAGGCCTCTACTCACTGATGAGGCCTCCCCATCCAAACTCACTGTCCCTCCTCCCGAGCTGGTGCCCATTATCCTGAGTGGGCTAGCTGCCTCTCTCTGCCATAGACACTATGCCCAGCCTGCCCTGGTGCCTCTGCTCATTTAGTTTTCCCTTTCTGAAATATTCTAGCTCTTCTCTTCCCATCTCTAAATCCTAGCTGAGCTTTGGCCCCACCTCACATCAGCCCACTAAACTTGCCTTTCTCTGCACTGCTGGAGGGGACAGCCTCCGCACCCTATGACTTTAGCACTTAACTCTGTGTGTGTATGTATGTGTGTTCCCTTGTCCTGTCTCCACACTAATCTGCAAGATTTCTGAGGGCAGGAAGGGACCATCGTGTAGAGTTACCTGAATTCCCTATGTTGCCTAGGAACAGATAGACATTGGATGGGGTGATTTGAGCTTTAGATTTTAAGGAGCCTGAGCAGAAAGAACAGGGGATTTTGTTTATTTGGCTGTTTCAGTTAGGGACGGGGATGGCTGTGGATTTTAGTTTCAGGTCTGAGTTGCTGCATGAGGTGGAAACACACACAAATCTAGGTTTCCCCACAGTCCATCATGACATTTCACCATAGCAGTAGTGCTGCTCTAAATGCGATGGGAACACTGACCTCTGCTGGAACGCTCTCTGGCCCATCTCTCTAGCAGCTCTCTTGACCTCTTCGGGAACTGCATCTTTCTCAGCCTGAGAGACCTGGTACACCGTATGGCCTGCATCCAGCCGGTAAGGGCCTCCTTTGCCACCCAGGCCTGCCGTGTCTCTTCCCCCTGGAAGGAAAACGTGGATATTCAGATGATAAATCTGAACTTGACCACAGAACAAAAGCTGGGTCATGGTTTTAGGACAGCCTTGTGGAGGATATTAACTGTACTTAACTAGGAATTAAACAGTCAAATTACCTTCTTCTGGAAAAAGATGTATTCTCTTGTTTAGGATGCTTTTCCTTTTTCCCATGCATTCAAATACTACCTATATATCAAGGCTTACTCCAACTTCTATGACACCTTAGCTAATGCTGCTACCTCATAAGGATCCATACTCTCGTGTACTATTTGTTATCCTTTCATATTTATTTTTCTCACCAACTATATGATGGATGAGATATTTTATTTACTTTTGTACTACCGCACCTATAAGAGTGGTTTGAATATCATAGATACTTAGTATATATTTGCTAACTAAATGAACAACTGTTTCCCTCCCTCACATATTACCTTAGTTTTCCTTAAAAAAACCTAGACAGTTAAGCTATAAATACTGTTTTTTTCTGTTTTGCAAATTATAAAAATAATGCACAGAGAGGCTAAATGACATATTCAGGACCTCATATCACTGGCTTAGCCAAGATTAGAAGCCATTTATTACACCAACTTTAACTTTTGGTTTGAATAGTATATAACATAAACACCACCAGCTTTAGAACAGTCTTTCAACAGAAACTCAAGTTTACATAATACATATTACATATACATATTATGTTTTATAACATAACATTGTATGAACTGTTCATATTGTAAATGCCTGTAAGGCCAGGTAGGTCATGTGATAAAAAGTGGGACATTGGCTAACTTAGAGAGGATTTACCTTGTCTAAATACACAAAAATTGAAATTATTTTAAAACACTACATGGACCAGAGAAAAAAACACATCTGTTGGCTAGATTTGGCCTTTGGGCTATAAGATCGTTACCCCTATTTAGGGGTAGATTAGAATACTAGTAACCCATTTCTTTTGTTCTTTCACATATAACTTGAGAACTTAGAAGAGAATCCAGTATTGGAGGGCAGTATAGTACAGTATAGTATATTATAATACACTGCTATTGTAGAGTATATTATGATATAGTTAAGCCAGACTGCCTGGGTTTGAATCCTGGCTCCAACCCACCAGCCATTTATCTTTGGGGAATTACTTAACTTCTCTGTGTCTCAGGCTCCTCTCTATAAAGTGGGGATACTAATATTACTTACTTCATGGGATTGTCATGAAGCTAAAATGCTTAGAGCAGTATCTGGCACATAATAAAAGCCATATAATGGACTGCTTTTACTATTATTATTAAACAAAGCCTAGTTACACAGAATTAGGCAATTTCTAGTTTCATAAAGTGGAAAATTTGAAGGCTTTTAGACTTTGGGTAAATTATGTTACCTTTTTCTTTCACCATCACCACCCCCACCCCCACCTTACCACTGAGCTTTAACTGGTCTAACAGAACTAAAACCAAGAACTCAATACGAACTGCTTTCCTTATGAAAGCCCAGGTAGGTCATTTCCTTTTGGGAAATACCATGAGAACTGCCTGTTAATTACACTACTTTAATCTTTTGATTGGAACATATTTCACTTTTATTTAGAAATGGGTGGTGGAAAATTCCTTCTGGGATGTGTGTGACTCCCATTTCTTACTCATGGCCAGCCAACAGGCAGAGGAGTGCAATAATTGGACAGTGACAATGAGCTATAGGAGGAAAAGGTATTTCTGGGATCTAACTCCTTTCCTACAGGAGGGTATCCTGAGTATGGGTGGATCATGAATTTGAGCTGAAAGCTTCCTAGGTGCTGAGATGTTATCATTCTGGTGAAAGGGAGAAAGTGGTGGAACCATCAGAAGCTGGTGTGAGTGACTGGCCACCTGAGTCACAGGGCCCCGGGGAAAGTCGCACTAGGGTGGAGCAGGAGGTGCTCTTCATGATCTCCACTTCCCAGAGCCTTTAACTTGTACTATTTAAATGAAAATGCTTACCAGAGGTTCTAAGACTACAGGGCATAAGCCTGGACATTCCAAACCAGTTCAGAAGATAATGGGGAGGGTGGGCAAGGGAGGAGCATTGATGAAGAAAGGGGAATCAAATGACTTGTTGGGCCAGAGCTCAGTTCAAAGTAAAGAATTCTGAGGGAAAAGAATGGCAGAGAGAAAAAGAGAAATTGAAGCCAAGGAGCCTTGATCAATTGAAAACTAAAAGCCAGGTGAAACAAAGGTAGCCTCAATCTGGAGAGATACGTGAGCTAGTAAATTCAAGTTTGGTAACAAATAGGAATTTCTCCCCCAGAGTAGTCCACTGCTGGGAAACCACATCTGGCCAGCTCGTTCCACAGTGCATTCCATATGGATTAAATCTTGTTGGCTTGACACTAACTTCCAGATCAAAGGACATTTCTAAAAATAGACTTACTTTAAAGCTGATGCTTGATGAATAAACAGAGTAGGCAAGAAATTTGATAGCACATTGTCTCAGCAGAGAAACCCATTTCCTCCCAAGGCTGTCAAGGCCAAGAGGCACAGACCATCCTAAGGAAGGTGAAGTACAGAGCTCCTGCCAGCACTCCTCACGGTGAGATAAGCTCAGACAGTGCGCACACAGTCTGGCCCTATTCCTGTGGACTCGCAGATGTGTCTGCTCCAGCTGCCGCAGAGGAAAAAGGAAGACGGCAGTCCTGGGAACAATGCCCTAGTTGGGCAGCCAAGAGGAAGGAGTCGGCCATCGGTTTAGACTGCAACCAGCCTTATCTCGAAATCTTGCATCCTCAACATACTTCGAAGATGTGGAAGACAAGGACCATTTCTTTTCAAAGTCAGTTGCTCAAGAAAGAATTTACTGTGGATTTCTGGCATGATCCCAAGGTCATGGAATTTAAAAGAAGGGATTAACACTTTAGTGAAAATATTCTTCATGCCAGGCACTGTGCTCGGTGCTTAACAATCGTAATCTCATTTAATCCTCACCACAACTTAAGGTAGTTTACACTATCCCCCTTTGACTGATGAAGCAACTCCAGGAGGGCCAGCATGTTCTTAGGTCACAGGGTGGCAGAGCCTGTGGGACTCCAAATGCCAGGCTCTTCACATGCCTTGATGTCATGCTGGGGCAGAGGGCAAGACAACAATCCAATTGAGTAATGAGGGAGGCTGAGAAGGAAAGCTGGTCTCTGAGTCTTCTCAGGGGCCATGTGCTGGCCTAATGGGCTTGGGAAACCTCAGGAAGGCTGACTCAGGAGAATGCCTGTGCTACCAACCTGTTCCGCCAGCCCAAGTGTTGCCACCCACGTGAGGCATGTTGTCTGGGTCCTCCTTCCCGTGTTTGGGGGAGCTTACATCTTCACCACTGTCTCTGTTGATTGTTATCTAAAAATGAAGAATTGAGACATTTTTACTATCCTGTGACAAACACCAGGAACTGCATGACAGAAAAAAAATTATTTTCTCCTAAGTCCTTAAGGTATCACATAACCTCAGGCCACTGGACTTGATAAATGCTGTGAGTATTTGGCAAAAATTCCATCAGATGGATTCCAACATCCACCTAGTTGGGAAGAAGAACTAATTTTTTAAAAAACTCTTAAAGAAAAGTAAAGGAGCTGGACTGCATTATAGCTACAGAATTTTTCTGGTGCAAACCAAGCTGTGAGCATTTCCACAGGGCATGAGACCTACCAGATGCAGGGAAAATGGATCTCACTGGAGAGGGATATTTTGCCAGTGGTTTAAAAGGATCACCACCTAGCTGATCCAGCTGAGTCATTATATACACATTTACCCATTCTGTTTTCAAAGAAATCCCGTTACTCTGCGAGATGCCATTTTACATACAATATATGGAAAAGAAAAACAAAAAGTTATGTATGTATGCCTTAGTGATAGATTTATGTTATATACTAAAAACTGCTTATTTATTTTTTCTGACCCACTTCAATCTTTATTATGGTATTTTGTAGCTTTCCTAATTCATCTTTATTATAAAACTAGATTTATGATTCCTGCAATTTAAACAGAGTAAGAAGTACTTTAGCCTTCCTCGGTGAGAGCCTGAAGTTCATTGCTTCCTATTTCACTCAGTACAGTGTCACCAAAGGAGTGATAACCACACAGAAATTTCAATCCTAGTAGTCAGTTCAGTAGATACTACTCCACAATAAAAAGAAATCAAAGCATTCACATTTTATGCACACCATGAGCCTGCTCTCAGATAGGATTTCCCAGAAGACAAGATCAAATTCTCATTTATTTGTTCAAATAAGACTTACAGAAAATGTACTGATGGAACATTCTGTGAGGTACCATGGGGCCTACAAAGCCATGGGCGATTGGTTCCTGCCCTCAAACTGCTTACAGCGGAACAAGACAGCTTACAAATAAATGGGCCTGAAGTCAGTCTTTAGAGTTAACCATTCCATGTTGGTACATGGGATTTTCATTCTTGATGTTGGGATTAATGCAGTTAGGTAGATAATTTGAGGTTTTTGCAAATAAAATGGCCATTCAGAATAAAATCAAGATAACTTCTATTGTCTTACGTCCAAGTTGGTTCATTTCAAGTGTTATGACATCGTAGGGATTTTAATTAGCTGGACTTTTCTGCAAATAGCTTTGGCAGGATCAACAAAGTTTTTGCCAAAACTTCAGCATACTCCAAGAAAATTTAGAAGCCAGACATGACGATTGATGTAAATTCCACACACATAATCATGCTCTAAAAATGGGTGAAAATAATTTTTCCTCCTGTTTTCTTAAACAAGCAAGATAGCTAGGAACATTTAGAGAAAAAAATAAACATTTAAAATACTTTCCCCAAAACTTGCCACCATTTTTCATCTCGTTTATAAATAATGTAAGAGATAAGTTGTAAAATTAAAATACATATACTGGCTACAGGAATTCCAGAAGAGCACTAATCAATAAAATTTTCTGTGTTGATGAAAATGTTTATATTTGAGGTGGCCAATACGGTAGTCACTAGCCACAAGCTCAATATGGCTGTGAGCATGTGGCTTGTGTGACTGAGGACCTGAATTTTAAATTTTATTTAGCTAACTAAAATTTAAATTTAAATAGCCATGTGTGCCAGTGGCCATCTTATTAGACAGCACACCTCAGGGACAAGCTTGCCTCAGACCTGGAGATCCTGTTTAGAGATCTTTGCAGCACCCTCTAGATGTACTCCATGAGAAATGAGAAGGACAAAGAACATTTCAAAACTGGTACAGAGTTTTATTCTGTTGCTAATAAATCTATATGAGGCTGGGCGCAGTGGCTCACACCTGTAATCCCAGCACTTTGCGAAAAACAAAACAAAACAAAAAAACTATATGAAAGGTATGATTGCAGTCTAAATTTTTTTTTTAAACAAAGAGAATGGAACTTACATATGGAGATACATTTTTTTTTTTTTTTTTTGAGACGGAGTCTTGCTCTGTCACACAGGCTGGAGTGCAGTGTGCAATCTTGGCTCACTGCAACCTCCACCTCCCAGGTTCAAACAATTCTCTGGCCTCAGCCTCCCAAGTAGCTGGGATTACAGGCAGCTGCCACCACGCCCAGCTAATTTTTTTATTTTTAGTAGAAACGGGGTTTCACCATGTTGGCCAGGCTGGTCTTGAACTCCTGACCTCAAGTGATCCACCGCCTCGGCCTCCCAAAGTGCTGGGATTACAGGCCTGAGCCACTGTGCCAAGATACATTTTTATTTTTAAATAATAAGAAGATACTTTATTTTTTGATCATAAAGACACAATTTGTTTTTATTTTTTATTTTTATTTTTTATTATACTTTAAGTTTTAGGGTACATGTGCACAATGTGCAGGTTTGTTACATATAGTATACACGTGCCATGTTGGTTTGCTGCACCCATTAATTCGTCATTTACATTAGGTATTTCTCCTAATGCTATCCTTCCCCCATCCCCCCGCCCCATGACAGGCCCTGGTGTGTGATGTTCCCCACCCTGTGTCCAAGTGTTCTCATTGTTCAATTCCCACCTATGAGTGAGAACATGCAGTGTTTGGTTTTCTGTCCTTGCAATAGTTTGCTCAGAATGATGGTTTCCAGCTTCATCCATGTCCCTGCAAAGGACATGAACTCATCCTTTTTTATGGCTGCATAGTATTCCCTGGTGTATATGTGCCACATTTTCTTTATCCAGTCTATTATTGATGGACATTTGGGTTGGTTCCAAGTCTTTGCTATTGTGAATAGTGCCACAATAAACATACGTGTGCATGTGTCTTTATAGTAGCATGATTTATAATCCTTTGGGTATATACTCAGTAATGGGATCGCTGGGTCAAATGATATTTCTAGTTCTAGATCCTTGAGGAATTGCCACACTGTCTTCCACAATGGTTGAACTAGTTTACAGTCCCACCAACAGTGTAAAAGTGATCCTATTTCTCCACATCCTTTCCAGCACCTGTTGTTTCCTGACTTTCTAGTGATCGCCATTCTAACTAGTGTGAGACGGTATATCATCGTGGTTTTGATTTGCATTTCTCTGATGACCAGTGATGATGAGCATTTTTTCATGTGTCTTTTGGCTGCATAAATGTCTTCTTTTGAAAAGTGTCTGTTCATATCCTTTGCCCACTTTTTGATGGGGTTGATTTTTTCTTGTAAATTTAAGTTGTTTGTAGATTCTGGATATTAGCCCTTTGTCAGATGGGTAGATTGCAAAAATTTTCTCCCATTCTGTAGGTTGCCTGTTCACTCTGATGGTAGTTTCTTTTGCTGTGCAGAAGCTCTTTAGTTTATTTAGATCCCATTTGTCTATTTTGGCTTTTGTTGCCATTGCTTTTGGTGTTTTCATCATGGAGTCCTTGCTCATGCCTATGTCCTGAATGGTATTGCCTAGGTTTTCTTCTAGGGTTTTTATGGTTTTAGGTCTAACATGTAAGTCTTTAAACTATCTTGAATTAATTTTTGTATAAGGTGTAAGGAAGGGATCCAGTTTCAGCTTTCTACATATGGCTAGCCAGTTTTCCCAGCACCATTGATTAAATAGGGAATCCTTTCCCCATTTCTTGTTTTTGTCAGGTTTGTCAAAGATCAGATGGTTGTAGATGTGTGGTGTTATTTCTGAGGCCTCTGTTCTGTTCCATTGGTCTATATCTCTGTTATGGTACCAGTACCGTGCTGTTTTGATTACTGTAGCCTTACAGTATAGTTTGAAGTCAGGTAGCGTGATGCCTCCAGCTTTGTTCTTTTGGCTTAGGATTGACTTGGCAATGCAGGCTCTTTTTTGGTTCCATATGAACTTTAAAGTAGTTTTTTTCAATTCTGTGAAGAAAGTCTTTGGTAGCTTGATGGGGATGGCATTGAATCTATAAATTACCTTGGGCAGTATGGCCATTTTCATGATATTGATTCTTCCTGTCCATGAGCATGGAATGTTCTTCCGTTTGTTTGTGTCCTCTCTTATTTCCTTGAGCAGTGGTTTGTAGTTCTCCTTGAAGAGGTCCTTCACATCCCTTGTAAGCTGGATTCCTAGGTATTTTATTCTCTTTGTAGTAATTGTGAATGGGAGTTCACTCATGATTTGGCTCTGTGTTTGTCTGTTATTGGTGTATAGGAATGCTTGTGATTTTTGCACATTGATTTTGTATCCTGAGACTTTGCTGAAGTTGTTTATCAGCTTAAGGAGATTTTGGGCTGAGACGATGGGGTTTTCTAAATGTACAATCATGTCATCTGCAAACAGGGACATTGACGTCCTCTTTTCCTAATTGAATACCCTTTATTTCCTTCTCTTGTCTGACTGCACTGGCCAGAACTTCCAACACTATGTTGAATAGGAGTGGTGAGAGAGGGCATCCCTATCTTTTTTTTTTTTTTTTTTTGAGACAGAGTCTTGCTCTGTTGCCCAGGCTGGAGTGCAGTGGCGCAGTCTTGGCTCACTGCAAGCTCCGCCTCCCGGGTTCACGCCATTCTCCTGCCTCAGCCTCTCTGAGTAGCTGGGACTACAGGCGCCCACCACCACGTCTGGCTAATTTTTTGTATTTTTAGTAGAGACGGGGTTTCACCGTGGTCTCGATCTCCTGACCTCGTGATCCGCCCGCCTCGGCCTCCCAAAGTGCTGGGATTACAAGCGTGAGCCACCGCGCCTGGCCTGGCATCCTCATCTTGTGCCAGTTTTCAAAGGGAATGCTTCCAGTTTTTGCCCATTCAGTATAATATTGACTGTGGATTTGTCATAAACAGCTCTTATTGTTTTGAGATACGTTCCATCAATACCTAGTTTATTGAGAGTTTTTAGCATGAAGGAGTGTTGAATTTTGTTGAAAGCCTTTTCTTCATTGAGATAACCATGTGATTTTTGTCTTTGGTTCTGTTTATGTGATGGATTATGTTTATTGATTTGCATATGTTGGACCAGCTTTGCATCCCAGGGATGAAGCCAGCTTGATCTTGGTGGATAAGCTTTTTGATTTGCTGCTGGATTTGGTTTGCCAGTATTTTATTGAGGATTTTCGCATCGATGTTCATCAGGGATATTGGTCTAAAATTCTTTTTGTTGTGTCTCTGCCAGGCTTTGGTATCAGGATGATGCTGGCCTCATAAAATGATTTAGGGAGGATTCCTTCTTTTTCTATTGGTTGGAATAGTTTCAGAAGGAATGGTACCAGGTCCTCTTTCTACCTCTGGTAGAATTTGCTGTGAATCCGTCTGGTCCTGGACTTTTTTTGGTTGGTAGGCTATTAATTATTGCCTCAATTTCAGAGCCTGTTATTGGTCTATTCAGGGATTCAACGTCTTGGGAGGGTGTATATATCTAGGAATTTATCCATTTCTTCTAGATTTTCTAGTTTATTTGCATAGAGGTGTTTACAGTATGCTCTGATGGTAGTTTGTATTTCTGTGGGATCGGTGGTGATATCCCCTTTATCATTTTTTATTGCATTTATTTGATTCATCTCTCTTTTCTTCTTTATTAGTCTTGCTAGTGGTCTATCTATTCTGTTGATCTTTTCAAAAAACCAGCTCCTGGATTCATTGATTTTTTGAAGGATTTTTTTGTGTCTCTATCTCCTTCAGTTCTGCTCTAATCTTAGTTATTTGTTGCCTTCTGCTAGCTTTTGAATTTGTTTGTTCTTGCTTCTCTAGTTATTTTAATTGTGTTGTTAGGGTGTTGATTTTAGATCTTTCCTGCTTTCTCTTGTGGGCATTTAGTGCTATAAATTTCCCCCTACGCACTGCTTTAAATGAAAGACACAATTTTTACAATAGTCCTGCCACAGCCCCAAGGACTTCTGGGCTGCTTTCAGAAGGATCTTCAGAATCTATGGCTGGTTTTTAATATCTTTCATAGTGACATTTATGTATTCTTTAAAAACAGATTTGACTTTTAATAAATAGTCAAATGATACTTAGAGTTGAATTCTGGTGGAAGCTATTTGCTAACTTGCTGGTAAACTTTGGCAACTCAAGTAAGTTCTCATTTTCGCATCAGAAACTAAGGAGGTTAAACTAAATTATTTCTACCATTACACCTAGCTTTGATGTGCTGTGACTGATTCAATGATTCCAAATCTGGTAAATAAGGTGATCAAAGTAGGGCTTTCATCAAAACCAGGTACAATTATACAATAATGAGACAACTGACAGCTTCTCATTTACAATGGTTTGACATAACTTTTCAACTTTACAATGGGATGAAAGCAATACACACATTCAATAGAAATCATACTTCAATTACCCATATAACCATTTTGCTTTTCACTTTTAGTATAATATTTAATAAGTTATATGAGACATTCAACACTTTATTATAAAATAGGCTTCATGTTAGATGATTTTGTTCAACTGTAGGCTAATGTAAGTGCTCTGAGCATGTTTAAGATAGTCTAGGCTAAGCAATGAAGTTTGGTAGATTTGGTGTATTAAACACATTTTCAGCTTACCATATTTCTAACTTATGATGGGTTTATTGGGATGTAAGCCTATTGTAAGTCAAGGAGCACTTGTGGTTTGCTTATATGCGTTAAGACTCTTCTATAGGCCAATTGTAAAAGAGAAGTTCCGAAAATAGTCTAAACAATTGGAAGAACCATTCTGAACACCATTCCTCACTTTGTGGGACACGTGTGTGTATTCTGGTACACTATTTAAAAATAAATTTTAAAAAACCAGAAGAGGCATGAAAGGCAAATTCCTATGTGTCTACTAACTTTACTTTCATCAAATACTATCTCCCTAAGACATTTCACACAATCCAGTTATTCTGCTGTAAGAGAATAGTCTTTTAAGAATAAGTACTACAAATGAAGGCACAAGGTAAAAGAAAAGGCCCCTCAGATAGCCTCCCTCAGTTACCTTCAAAATTATGCCATTGAAGTTGCAAAGAAACCTATAATGGCCATCAGGGAGGAAGAAGACAGGTGATAAAAATTCTGGGCAGAAAGGAACTGGCATGTTCTTTGCCACCTGTGTGTCTTGCCAGGCCATCTGCTGGGAAATCGGGCTGTTCACATTGCCAACACAAGGCAGTTCCACACCAACCCCAAATAGGAGCCCAGAGACGTTTCAAAATCGACAAATTCTTGACAAAAACAAACATCAGCCAAAACCTGATATGTTCCAGGGACAATTCCAGGGACGTTTAATTAGAAGGAAGGCATTTAGAGAGCTTATCTACTTTTGTGTCATTTTATGAATGCCACTCACTCACAGGAATATATTTCTTTAGGTGGAAGGGAGGAGTACATATGTCAAGAAGTTTTCAAAGCCATTTTAGGACATCTCTTACATCAACTGACAATGATTCATAAAAGATGCAAGTCAGGAATTCTAGGACAGTCCAACCCAGGACAGAAGGAAACTGGAACATACTAGGGGAGGCTTATCATTTGAGGAATTTTGTTTCCTGGGGACAGCCATGTGGTAGACAGCCACTAGCCATTCAGAAAGCTGATAAGCTGCTGTTTGCTTTCATATACGTGTTGAAAAGCATTTGGAATGTACTTCCTTTGAGAGCTGGTTTCATCTAGAAAAAGCTCAAGTAAGTAATTCCAATTACTGAAATAAACACTACTGAATTCACTTAAAGGGATCAAAAATTTCCCCAAAAAAGAAAATATTATGGCCCCTTATAACTTTTGATGCAACCCGATGCTGAGCCCCTTGATGTGTTTCTCACAGCTGACACAATCTGCTTTCTTTTAGGTAAGTGTGCTATAATCGTAAGAATCATTATCCTCTTACATGTGAATTAAAATGGAAAAAACATGGATCTTGTAAATTACAACTCATAAAAATGTTCCAGAGTAAAGCCAGTACAGGGAAGGGACATGACTCACTGAAGCCCTGTAATTCTGGGCAAGGCCCATATATTTTAGGCTCCTCCTTGAGTTCATGACTTTTAAAAACCACCAATAAAATGATATAAATAGCCAGAATATAATCCTGGAAGAAAAGTGAGCTTTTGGAGGTATGACTGGACAACACAGCTGGAGACTAGGTGTGGCAAAGCAGACATTTCTAGTTGCCTACCTCACGTTCATTTCCTCTTTTTTCCTTTTAAACAGAAGTCGGATATATCATGCTTGGCTGGAATTAAGCACAATAATCCCATTCTCCTTTGTCAGTGACTGGTCTAGGGGAAGCCACGTGGTCTGAGACATGAGAGAAAGTCTGCCAGGATGCTTCTAGGAAGCCTTCCCAGGTAAAAGAAGAGATGGTTGTGAGAAGAGCTTCTCACTGTCCTGGATGCACTGCTCTCTCATCCCCTCCAACACACACACATACACATACACCCACTTCCTGCCTTGGACACAGTTGAGTGAGAATATGATGCATAGAGCTGTAGCATCCACATGGTGACCATGTGTTAACAAGAGGATGGCAGATTGGAAGGCTGGAAGAGTCTATGCCCCAATGACATTGTTGAGCTGCTGAGCCAGCCCTGAAGTCACTTGCCTCTAATCTCCTACATAAGTAAATAATACATGTCCTTATAGTTAAGCCATTGTTATTTGGGTTTTCTGCTACTTGGAGTCAACTGCATGCAAACTAACTGATTCACATATTAAGGGATGAATGAGAGGCAGCAGGGCAGAAGCTACTGTTTTGATCTTCCTGAAGATGTCCTACCTCTAATGAGACATGCTTTGAATTTTCTAACATTAAAAATTACCATAACAGCCAGGCGCGGTGGCTCACGCTTGTAATCCCAGCACTTTGGGAGGCCGAGGCGGGCGGATCATGAGGTCAGGAGATCGAGACCACGGTGAAACCCCGTCTCTACTAAAAATACAAAAAATTAGCCGGACTTGGTGGCGGGCGCCTGTAGTCCCAGCTACTCGGGAGGCTGAGGCAGGAGAATGGCGTGAACCCGGGAGGCGGAGCTTGCAGCGAGCCGAGATCGCGCCACTGCACTCCAGCCTGGGTGACAGAGCGAGACTCCGTCTCAAAAAAAAAAAAAAAATTACCATAACAACATCAGCACAGAAATCCTAATTATTATAGTTGCTCACTATCTTCTTGGTTGATTAGCAGGCAACTGAATGTATTCATTCACTCATACTCTTGTGCAAACATTCCTATGTATGTGTGTGGTGCATCTAGTACTCAGGTGGGATACAGAGATTTCTCAAACAAGATCTTTGCTTCTAGGAGGATATTGTGTAAAGGGGAATAAAGTCACAGCACAAGATGATACAGGCTATGATAAGGTTCTGAATATACCTGCCTAAAACAAAATATTGTCTGAGGTTATTGTACCCACAGGTTAGAAATTTCTTTCATAGGAATAAAATAAGATTGATAGATGGCTAGCTAGATTAATAAAGAAATAAGAGAGAAGATCCAAATAAACACAATCAGAAATGACAAAGGCGACATTACCACCAACCCCAGAGAAATACAAAAAACTCCTTACAGACTATTATGAATACCTCTCTGCACCCAAACTAGAAAACCTAGAAGAAATGGATAAATTCTTAGAAACATACAACTTCACAAGATTGAACCAGGAAGAAATTGAATACCTGAACAGACCAATAACATGTTCAGAAATTGAATCAGTAATAAAAAAACCTACCAACCAGAAAAAGCCCTGGACCAGAAGGATTCACAGCTGAATTCTGCCAAATGTGTAAAGAAGAGCTGGAACCAATCCTACTGAAATGATTCTCAAAAAATCTAGGAGGAGGAACTTCTCCCTAACTCAATCTATGCAGCTAGCATCATTCTGATATCAAAACCTGGTAGAGACACAGTGAAAAAAGAAAACTTCAGGCCAATATCCCTGATGAACATAGCTGCAAAAATCCTCAACAAAATACTAGCAAATCAAATCAAGCAGCACATCAAAAAGCAAATCTATCATAATCGAGTAGGCTTTAATCTTGGGATGCAAGGCTGGTTCAACATATACAAATCAATAAATATGATTAATCACATAAACAGAACTAAAAACGAAAACCACATGATCATCTCAATAGATGCAGGAAACGCTTTCAATAAAATTCAATATCCCTTCATGTTAAAACCCTCAACAAACTAGGCATTAAAGAAACACACCTCAAAATAATAAGAGCCATCTATGACAAATCCACAGCCAACATCATACTGAATGGGCAAAGGCTGAAAGCATCCTCTTTGAGAATCGAAACAAGACAAGGATGCCCTCTCATTACTCCCATTCCACACAGCACTGGAAGTCCTAGCCAGAGCAATCAGACAAGATGAAGAAGTAAAAGGCATCCAAATAGGAAGACAGAAAGCAAACATCTATCTTCTCCAATGATATGATTCTATACCTATAAAACCCTGTAGTCTCTGCCCAAAGGCTCCTAGAACGTATAAACAACTTCAGTAAAGTTTCAGGATACAAAATCAATGTACGAACATCAGTAACATTTCTATACATCAATAATATCCAAGCTGATGGCCAAATCAAGAATGCAATCCCATTGACAATAGCCACAAAAAGAGTAAAATACTAGGAATATCATTAACCAGGGAGGTGAAAGATCTCTACAATGAGAATTACAAACACTGCTGAAAGATGTCACAAACACACACAAATCAAACACTCATAAATCAGAGATGACACAAACAAATGGAAAAACATTCCATGCTAACAGATAGGAAGACTCAACATTGTTAAAATGGCTATGCTGCCCAAAGTAATTTACAGATTCAATGCTATTCCTATCAAACTACCAATGTCATTTTTTCACAGAATTAGAAAAGGCTCTTTTAAAATTTATAAGGAACCAAAAAAGAGCCAAATAGCCAAAACAATCCTAAGCAAAAAGAACAAATCCATAGGGATCATACTAGCTGACTCCAAACTATAGTACAAGGCTACAGTAACCAAAACAGCATGGTATTGGTATAAAAACAGACACATACATTAATGGAGCAGGTTAAAGAACCCCAGAGTGAAGCTGCACACCTACAATCATCTGATATTCAACAAAACCAACCATAACAAGAAATGGGGAAAGGATTCCCTATTCAATAAATGGTGCTGGAATAACTGGCTAGCCATATGCAGAAGATAGAAACTGGATCCCTACCTTTCACCACATACAAAAATCAATTCAAGATAGATTAAAGACTTAAACATAAAACCTAAAACTATAAAAACCCCAGACAAAAACCTAGGAAATACCATTCTGGACATAGGCCTTGGCAAAGACTGCACGACAAGGACTCCAAAAGCAATTGGAGCAAAAACAAAAATTGATAAGTGGAACCTACTTAAACTAAAGAGTTTCTGCACAGCAAAAGAAACTATCAACAGGGTAAAGAGACAACCTATGGAGTGGGAGAAAATATTTGCAAACTATGCATCCAACAAAGATCTAATATCCAGAATCTATAAGGAACTTAAATGAATCAACAAGCAAAAAAACAAACAACCCATTAAAAAATGGGCAAAGAGACACTTCTCAAAAGAAGACATACACGAGGCCAAAAAGCATATGAAAAAATATTCTATGTCACTAATTATTAGAGAAATGCAAATCAAAACCACAATAACATCTCACACCAGTCAGAACGGCCATTATTAAAAAGTTAAAAAGTGGCCTTTGAGACCATATGCTCAGGCCCACTCCCAGACTGTAATGTGTACTTTCATTTTCAATAAAACCCCAATTCCTTCCTTGCTTTGTGTGCTTTGTCCAATTCTTTGTTCAGGACGCCAATAACTTGGACACCCTCCATCGTTAACATATTTTGGTGAACCAGCCAGGAGGAAGAGTTAAGCAGGTTTGCTAGGGCCGCTCAGGGAGAGAGAACCTAGAAGGCTGGCATGCTGGCAAAAGGGTAAAAAAAGCTTTTTATGGTTTGAATCTTCTGGAAACATCAGAGAAAGACTGTCCTTGCCATCCACACTACAACAAAACTTCGGGACCTTGAACTTTGGGTTCATGGTGTCGCAACTGAGAAGGGCCCCTCCACACTGGAACAGTGCACCCACTGGAACCATGAGAGACCATCAAGCTTCAGATGATCATGCAACAAAGGCTCCAGCCAGTTTCAGGTGAAGACACCACTGCTGGCCATTAAGAAACTACCCTGCCTCCACTAGATGGAGCAGAGCGAGAGTTCCATGATCCCCAATAGGTAAAGACTACGCCCCAAATCAGCATGAAGCAGTCACAGAAAAAAAGACCATTGGTCCCTCTCCTTCCCATAAAGATTTATGAGGATCACATCTCTAAGTAGGGAGATGACACAGGAAAATAGAGTCTGGAAGCAGGGAACATAGGCCGATTCACACTTCAGCTATAACAGGAAATATCCTCTCCATAGGGCACACACCGAGTAAATGACTTTGTAACTTTACTTCATCCGCTTGATTTACATAGGGTATACCCTAAGTAGAGGGTATTTAAACTCACAAAATCTCTGTAACAGGGCCTTTGAGCTCCTATGCTCAGGCCCATGCTGTGGAGTGTCCTTTCATTTTCAATAAAACCCTTCATTCCTTCCAAAAAACAAAACAAAACAAAAAAAGTAAAAAAAAACACATGCCAGAGAGGTAGCAGAGAAAAGGGAACACTAATACACTGCTGGTGGGAATGTAAATTAGTTCAGCCACCATGGAAAGCAGTTTGGAGATTTCTCAAAGATCTTAAGACAGAACTACCTACCATTCAATCCAGCAATCCCATTATTGGGTTTATACCCAAAAGAATATAAATTGTTCATTTATGTCAACAACGTATATATATTTACATTTACAAAGTGCATATAAATTATGCACATAAATTTATACACATTTAAAATGTGCATGTATGTTCATTGTAGCACTTCCCACAATAGCAAAGACATTAAATTAACCTAGGCTCCCATCAAGAGTGGACTGGATAAAGAAAAGGTGGTACATGTACACCCTGGAATACTAGGCAGCCATAAAAAAGAATAAAATCATGTTTTTTGCAGCAACATGAATGCAGCTAGAGGCCATTATCCTAAGCAAATTAATGCAGGAACAGAAAGTCAAATAGCGTATGTTCTCACTTATAAGTGGGATCTAAACACTGAGTACACATGGACACAAAAAAGGGGACAACAGGCTGGGCACTGTGGCTCACACCTTTAATCCCAGCACTTTGGGAGGCCAAGGTGGGCAGATCATGAGGTCAAGAGACCAAGACCATCCTCGCCAACATGATGAAACGCCATTTCTACTAAAAATACAAAACTTAGCTGGGTGTGGTGGCACGCCTATAGTCCCAGCTACTCAGGGGGCTGAGGGAGGAGAATCACTTGAACCCGGGAGGTGGAGGTTGCAGTGAGCCATGATCGCGCCACTGCACTCCAGTCTGGCGACAGAGCGAGACTCCGTCTCAAAACAAACAAACAAAAAACAAACAAAAAAACAGGGGGACAATAAACACCAGGGCCTACCTGAGGGTGGAGGTTAGGAGATGAAGACTGAAAAACTACCTACTATGCTCAGTACCTTGGTGACAAAATCATTTGTACACCAAATCCCAGTGACATACAACTTACCCATGTAACAAACCTGCACATATACCCTCTGAACCTAAAATAAAATATGGAAGGAAAAAAAAGTAAAGAGCTATAACACTGTATTGTGCTCTAAAAATTAGAGGGAACAGAGCAGCTTAATTACAAGTGGCCAGTTTTTCAGCTCTATATTCTTATGCTTGTTATGAGATCAATAAAAATTATTTCCTGATTTTCTAGTTCTAAACATGCCAAGAAAACAACTGCCCTAACCTGGTATGCTAACATTAATAAATCATAATTATGTTCTCAATACTGTAATAAAAGTGTACAGTAGCCTGAAAAAAGAAATTTCTTTCACAGATATATACAATGAAAATCACATAATATTTCCCTAGGAATGATGTTTTTTCACATGAAGTCAGCTGGCTAAATAACAACAACAAAAAAGGCTGACCACCACCCGGTTTTCATTAATAACCAATATGTTCTACAATGATAACACATAACAAAAATACCTATGTTGCACAGACAGCTTCTATGTGTTTCAACTTCAACCTCTGGCAAAGCCATCAAGTATGCAATTTATCTTCAGTTCTTCTCTGGCTTGGTGGTAATATTTGCCTTCAAATACTCAATGACCCTCTGCCCTCTTTAATCCCTCAACACCCTTAAAAAGCAGAAAAGCATTTGACTTTTGGTCACTCATAGCTACAAATTATACTGTAGCTGATATTCATTCATACTAAATAATTAACCTCAGTGGGCATTTCTATTTTAAGTGCCTTTATAAGTAACTGAAAAATAAAGCCTTGTTTTCTTTGTTAGAAAGTTTGAGAATCAGTCAGGAGGCAGAGGTAGTGGGATGGGGTGGGGGCATATTAAGCCTATTCCCTGGTCCTAAAGACAAATGCCTATTAGGGCAACTTGTGATAATACAGGTGAGAAGGAGAATGAATGGTCCATGGTTTGTCCTGCAGAAGTCCTGTCTTCTGGCATAGAAAGGGTTTCTTTCCTTTCTCATGGGCTTCTTCAAATCAACCATCAGCCCCTCCTTGTTGATGTGAGCTGGACCCTTTTGCCAACCTCTCTATACCAACCCAACTCAGTCTCACCCTCCTCCTCTCCACACCAACCCAACTCACCCTTACCCTCCACCTCTCCACACCAACCCAACTCAGTCTCACCCTCCAGCTCTCCACACCAACCTAACTCAGGCTCACCTTCCACCTCTCTATACCAAAACAACTCAGTCTTACCCTCCACCTCTCCACACCAACCTAACTCAGTCTCACCCTCCACCTCTCCACACCAACCCAACTCAGTCTC
>NW_026652279.1:103292388-103299406 GCF_009828535.3 Hylobates moloch
ACCAACCCAACTCAGTCTCACCCTCCACCTCTCCACACCAACCCAACCCAGTCTCACCCTCCACCTCTCCACACCAAACCAACTCAGTCTCACCCTCCATCTCTCTATACAAATCCAAATCAGTCTCACCCTCCTTCTTCTTTCTGCTTGAACACTCATAGAGGCTTAAGAATATTTTGATTTCTAGCACACGTGATATGCTTGATAAACATTTAAAAACATTTGAAACTATAACCAAAGCCACTCCCCCTCCCCTTTTATCTAGATGTTCTGAAACACATCTCTATAGGCATCTTTATTATTTTTCTGAGTTTACAAAATCTCTGACAAAGAACTTTCTCACTGGAATGACCTTCTTCAGTAAGTGCTATTACGATGCAACAAAAACACCCAGTCTAGTGAACATGAGCAAAACTTTATATATTTTACAGACTTGGGATAAAAGGAGAAAAAAAAGTTTATTAATATTTTACTTTACCTTTTATTATCTGATGTAGTAGTTGTCAACAGTGGTATATACATATAGCCTTGCACATAAGAGGTGCTAAATAAATATGTATTGAATGCAAGCATGGGAGTCTGCTCAGTAACAGGAAACTAAGAATTTAATCTGCATACAATCTTTTCCACAGTAAAGTGTCATCTGAGTGCCTGATGGGACTCTTTCCAGCTCTGCCTGCCAGCCCATAATTGGCACACAGTGGGGCCACTGATCGGCAGAGAGCCATCTTCTTTATTTTTTGAGACAGAATCTCACTCTGTCACCCAGGCTGGAGTGCAGTGGTGTGATCATGGTGCCCTGCAGCGTCAACTTCCCAGGCTCAGGTGATCCTCCCACCTCAGTCTCCCAAGTAGCTGGGATTACAGGCACACGCTACCACACCAAGCTAATTTTTGTATTTTTTGTAGAGCTGGGGTTTCGCCATGTTGGCCAGGCTGGTCTTGAATCTTTGGGCTCAAGCGATCCTCCCACCTGAGCCTCCCAAAGTGCTGAGCTTACAGGCATGAGCCACTGTGCCCGGCCTAGAAAGCCATCTTCTAAAGGGCAGGAAACCCTGCTGGCTCTGGGTTGTTCTTAAATCCTGATCCTGCTTCACCCTCAGCTTGACTTTGACCCCTACCCAGGTCTCAGCTCAGTTAGTTTCAGGCCGAGCTCCTCGCTGGGCCCTACATGGACTCCCTGTCATAGCCTCTGAGTCTATAGGTGATGACCTCTCTTCTTACTTCCTGGTCCAAATAGAGCTGTTTGAATGGCTGTCCAAAATAAAATTATAGGCTTGTAGAACTCATCCAAAGCAACTGCTCATTTTACTTAGAGTACCTTATTTATTCATTCTCTTCTATTTAAATTCAAGTAGGAATGAAAGATGAAGAAGATTTTTGGAAAATCTGGGAATATGGAATGCAGAATGATGAAGTCAAGAGGATGATTCACGGATTAAGATGCTATAATTATAAACAAACATTTAAGGGAAAACAAATGTTATCATTGTGTGTAGGTGAGTGTCAAAAACAAATGTTGAAAAATTGCAAACAATTGGCACAGCACTGGTTTACTGCATGGAAATGCACCCTTCCTGCTGCCTACTCACAGACTCACACTCAGTATTAACACTCACACAAGAACAACTGCTAATTAGATTGAGAGACAGCATGGGTGGGGCAAGCTGTCAGGTCTTCACATAGTCTACCCTTTCTATTTTTGCCTCTTTTAAGAGCCTTCAAAAGGTTAACATTCAACACTATGGTAAATTAAAGCCCAGCCATCAGACCTCCATAGCCAAGGAAGAAGTTAGCAAAACATAACAACCTTGACTACAGCAAATAGTATGCAAATGCTTTGGTTTTGGTATATACAACGTGGTCCTGGCAAAAGACATTTAATACCATGTACTTCATTATTAAAGCTCAATGATCTCTCATGGCATTTCTTGGCCTGGTGACTTCAATCTCATACTGAAGCATTGTGCTTTTCTCAAAATATAAAACCTGCTTGGCATTTTTAAAAGCTATTCTGTTTTCCATCCCAACAGAATTCTCTGAGGTGTTAAGGGTACCAGGAAAAGGGCGG
Organism: Hylobates moloch; assembly: GCF_009828535.3. NCBI lineage: Eukaryota > Metazoa > Chordata > Mammalia > Primates > Hylobatidae > Hylobates > Hylobates moloch. The sequence continues at coordinate 103,294,460 of NW_026652279.1, forward strand.
GCAGGTAGAAAAGCCATTATTACCGTGACTGCAGGTAGAAGCAAAAGGGGGATTTAATATGACCCAGATCCTAAAGATTCTTGGAAGCACCTACATGCAAAAGAATTTAGCATGAGGAATTCTTTTCTGAAGACAGGGATGCTAGCTGAATTAGTGATGGACAGGTTATGATGGTATAGTCCCTCTGGAGAGGTATTTCCCGCATCAAATCTTGGCTGCTGCTTTTTCCATTTTCTTTGTTACTACAAGTCACATTATACTGTTACCCATCATTTCTTCCAGGATGCTTCCTACAACTGTTGGTTTACCATCTTAGGCTACAATAATGCTTATGAATCCATTGCCTACTGATGTTTACCCTGAGTTTTTCCAATCATTTCCTCAAGGCACCTGGAGTTCCTCTGAAACATATGTTGGAACACCCAATAATAACAATCTTCCTTTGCTTCCAGCAGGCCAGGCACTGTCACTTACATACTTTTTGACGGTCACTATGGTTCAAAACTATTTGTAAAAATACAAAATAATAACATAAGGAAAGGCCACAGAGAAATAAGCAATCTGCACTGCACACTCACAACTCAGGATCAGGTAACACATCACTCAGTAGCTAAAGGCATTTGTGGTTTTGGGCTTTGAGGCTTACTGTGTGAGGGAACCTTCCAGGTTGCTGTGCTGGCTCCAAGAAGCTCAGAGTATGAAACAGCACTTGGAGCATGGGAAAACTTGACACATGAAGTAACCGTAATGTACTCTTTTATGATAGTACATTTATGTATGTGCATATGTAGATATACATCCACACATATACATTTTTTGAAGAAATATTTCAGTGATAAATAGCATTGCAATGAATCAGTGGTATGGGTTATGTAGGAAGATGTGGCTAGATACATAAGCTGGTATGGATTCTAGGTGTAAACATCTGGAGGGAAGGGACTGCATCTTATTCTTCCTAACATCTTCAGCACCAGGCACAGTCTTGGTACATTACAGAAGCTCAGGAAATGTCTAGTGACTAAATGAATGACTGCACGGCCATTGCCACTCCGGCTGTGTCAAAGCCACAGAATGACCGCAGTGGCATATAAGCCACCAATAATATATGGAAGCCTGATAACTGCTCTCCTGGAACTTATGGGGGCAAGTTAGAAAGAAAGCAGGAACTTTGGGATAGGAGAAAAGAATACCATTGGAATTCACTTTTTGAAACATCCTTTTAATTTTAGGTTGTGAAGGCTCTTACGATGTGAGCAACAAATTAAGAATACTAAATATCAGTGGGTAAAGCTTTCTAATTAGATTTAGGGCACAGCTGATCTGATATATATTTGCATTATATATCACTGATATTGAGCTGCATGGTAATCAGAAACACACAAACAATTCACATAATGACTGTAATTAATCAGGGGTTTCTACAATCGAACATAGGCGGGTTGGTCATTTCCTCCTTTGTATTAGTTCTCCATTTTCTTTAACCGTGTAAATCTGTTTGTTTCCCACTTATACCCTGAAATTCTTACTCCTAAAAAGACTAGAGTCCTGGATGCCATTCCAACTAGTTCCCCTGCCTCTGCTTCCTGTGGCTCCCTCTTTCTCCCTATACCTCTCCCACTTATCTCCCTCTGTGCCCCATCTGAGAATTCCCTTAGCAGTGCCTGTCTTGGGAGGTTGAGGGCTTTAGGTGGCACAAACTTTGAGACATGAAGTTGTATATGTTTGGCCATGGGTGCCGTGGCTTGGTCAGCAGGCAATACTGAGAATCATACAGTGGGGAGAGGAGAGAACACCATGTGAAGAGACTCTAGATTAACCCAGGGTCTTGGGCTGAGCTAGGGTGAGTAGGGTGGCACCACACTTTCCTTGGTGTCCTCTAGAGCCTGTACTATCCTCTATTGCATTATTATAATTCTTTATGACACTTAGGAATTTTTTCATGTCTGTCGCCCTCTAGTATATGATTGCACCCCAAGACCTAACACAGTGCAATATTCTAGTTGTGTAGTCATGTGAGGTAGCTTAACAGAACCCTGGCTTTCAGAAACACACTTTATACCCAACTTTTGACTTATTCTGACAAGTCTTAGCATTATTTTTTGGGATGAAGAAGTTTAATATAGATAGAGTTTGAGGTTAGGAATCTGTAAGAGAAACGTTTTAAATGAAGGAAAGAGCCTGAGAGGAATCAGCAGTGTTTGAGGGTGTGGGAGTTTACAGCAGAGACAGCACTGGGAGGAAAGTTGAAGCCTGCTTTTCAGCCCAGCATGGCCCATAACTCTCTGTGTGATGCCAGACAAGTCATTTCATCTTTCTGCACATTAGTTTCTTCATCTTCAAAACGAAAAAACAAAAACACACTAAATTATTTCTAGCTGTAATTTTTTTCCTTTGGCTCTTATATAATTTACTTCAGTTTTAGTTTACAAGTTGCCAGGGATCAATTTGAATGGAAAGTTAGGTTTAAATAATATTTTTATATGATTTTATTAAAGTTTAGCTTTTCTTCAAATGGGTTCATTAAGATTTTAAAGTCAAGAAAATTTTTTTGGAAGGCAGCTTGATCTCATGGAAGAAACATTTTATCAGGAATTAGAAGACTGACTTTTGATCCTCGTTCTGGCACTAACTAGTGAAGTGGTTTTGGCCAAAATGACTTACCTACTCTTAGTTTTCTTCACCTAAAAAAATGAGGGGGACAGTTGGCAGAAATGCAATTCAGGTACACTGTGTGGTTCTGCTGATTGATAATATTTTATTTAGTTATTATAATGTGAAATCTGAACACTATTCTAACCAAAATTCTACTATGAATTTACTGGGATAAGTGCATATCTGACATTGGGATAGGGAATAGGAATAGGGAGATATTAAGTGTGTATCACATGTAGGGATGGGAAGGTGAAAGAGTGCTCAATCCCGAATGTCTATGGTTGAAGTAAAAAGATAATGCCTAAAATGGATAGAAGAAACAGAAGTATGCTATTTAGAGATACGGGGGCAAAAATAAATCAGCAAAAAGAGTTGAAAGTGTTTGCATCTGAGCTATTTTTCATAACAAGTCTTAAACATTTAATTTCAAAAACTATGTCCATATGTAATTAAGATAAAGCTTTAAGTGACTCCCTTTCTTCCTTACCAGTTAGTCTGCACACCTGCCTGTAGTTTATTTAACAACCCTGGCTATGAATCAGGCACTCTGCTAGATGGTGAGGATACAAAGCCCAATGAGACCTGGTTCTGCACTTCATGGAGTTTTCAGCCAGAACTGGGAGGGGATCTGTACTCAATAATTAGTGCAGAGAGCAGGTGGGATCTTCAGCCAGGGGTCAGCACAATATGGTAGTGGAGCAAACCAGAAAAGCTCCTACCCCAGAGGCTAGGGGTCGGGAGAAGAGTCAGAGAAATTTTCCTGGAAGAAGTAATGTTCAAGAGGAATCTTGAAGAACGAGTAAGAATTAGACAGTGCAGGAGGCTGGAGATTTCAGGCAGAAGGAATAGAGGGGGGTGCCGAGTTAGAAGTGATTAAGTGATAGCTTATTAATCCACAAAGAGCCCCTTGTCTGTGATCTTACAGCTCTTGTTACAGCACCCAGAATAACCTTCGTGCCTCATACATATTCACTGAGGTTTATGATCATAAAATACCTCATCTTAAAACCCACCCATTGCCAAATCAAAGCAGAATAAACAAATCAGAGCACACAAAGATTTATGTGAAAAATCCCAATAACCAGAGAAGTTAGAACTCATCACTGCTAAATGTATTCTTCCTTATTAAGAACATCAGGGAGAACAAAGCTGGAGGCATCACGCTACCTGACTTCAAACTATACTACAAGGCTACAGTAACCAAAAGAGCACAGTACTCGTACCAAAACAGAGATATAGACCAATGGAACAGAACAGAGCCCTCAGAAATAATGCCGCATATCTACAACCATCTGATCTTTGACAAATCTGACAAAAACAAGAAATGGGGAAAGGATTCCCTATTTAATAAATGGTGCTGGGAAAACTGGCTAGCCATATGTAGAAAGCTGAAATTGGATCCCTTCCTTACACCTTATACAAAAATTAATTCAAGATGGATTAAAGACTTACATGTTAGACCTAAAACCATAAAAACCCTAGAAGAAAACCTAGGCATTACCATTCAGGACATAGGCATGGGCAAGGACTTCATGTCTAAAACATGAAAAGCAATGGTGGATTATTCTTCCCTGTAGAAGAGTTACCGGAATGCTGAATTTGCTAATTACTCTTCTCTTTGCTTCACCCAAGCAGGGATTTGGAGAGAGATGAGACAAAATTACTTTAAATGAGGATGGTGATTGAGGAACCTGGGAGCCTGAGGAAGAGGGAGGAGGAGCCCCTTACCAATAATGGGGTGGGGGCTGATGCAGAACTGAAGTGGCCAGAAAGGAAGTGATGCCGGAGCATCACAGGGGGTTTATATTCTGCAAACCGCATCTGGAAACAGCAATCTTGTCGACTTGGAGTGAATTAATGGTAGAGTCAAGGCTTCCTAACCCACGGGCTTTCCGCCTTCATTCTTGCTACTCAAAGCGTCGCCCATGGACCATCAGCCTGGCCATCACCTGGGAATTGGTTAGAGGTGCAGAATCTCGGACCCCACCCTGGACCTACTGAGTCAGAATCTGAATGTTAATGAGATCCCAGGTGGCAGGTGTGTACACTGAACACTGACATGCCCTGCCCTGCTCCGTGTTGCTGCCTTTCTGCTTCAGAACCTTCCAGTCCCCTGGACTCAGAGGTGCAAGAAAGGTTTCTCAACTGTGATAGGAACAGCTCCGGTCTCCAGCTCCCAGCCCCAGCGACACAGAAGACGGGTGATTTCTGCATTTCTGCTTGAGGTACTGGTTTCATCTCACTAGGGAGTGCCTAACAGCGGGTGCAGGACAGTCGGTGAAGCGCACTGTGCGC
>NW_026652279.1:103304406-103425908 GCF_009828535.3 Hylobates moloch
TAAAGTATGATAAAAAAAAGAAAGAAATTTAAAAAAATAAAAAAAGAACATCAGGGAGAAATGTGTTTAGCATTGTGTTATTGATTCACCAGTTATTGATATGTACATTTATAAAAAACAAACAAATTAACAATCCAACTCAATCTTTAAGTATGACTACATACTTAGAATTTTTATTATGTAAAACTCTTCCTCCCTGTCTTCCTCCCCCACAATCATGCCATGTTGTAATAGTACATGATGCAGCTGTTGTTATTGTTGTGTTTGTCTCTCTCTTTTTAAAGACAATCTCAGTTTTAAAAATAATTTAATTGCAACAATCCTAAAATTGCAAAGAAGCAGTATGATGCATGGCAGCAGGCTGGAAACCAGGTGACTTGAGTTTTAGTTCTAGTTCTACCACTTATGAGCTATGAAACCTCATATAAGATTCAAACACTCAAAATCTTGGTGTTCTATTCTCTTAAATGGTAATAAGTACATTCGCCCCCATGGAGTGGTGAGGTTCAAACAAGAAACAAACCAGTGTGTGACTCTAAAAAAATCCTTAATCTCTTTGGATTTCAGTCTCTGCATCTACAGAATGAAGGGAGTTGCATGCAGACATAACCCCTTATGACATTTCCAGCTTGAAACCTGTTTATATCTATGTAAAGACGGTTTGAAAAAATGTAAACTACCATTCAAATATGATACATTAAAGAATTATTTTAAATAAAACAGAAGAAAGGGAGAACTCATTCTATTTTTCTACTATACATTTTTGTAAACTCCTACCATATCTATGACTATTTTATTTGTTAATGTACAACTACCAACCACCTGAAACCATGGAAGTGAATGAAGTTGCCTGAAATGAGAATTTAGAGTGAAAAGGGCTCAGGGGAGAAATTAATCAGTGAAGGAGACTGAGAAGACGCAGACAAGAGGGAAGCTTGGCGGAGATCGGGATTATCATGGAAGCCATGAGAAGACTGGGTTTCAATGAAGAGGGAGCGTGCTCAGTTAATGCAGCTCAGGGCTACATAAGATGATGAGTGAAAGGGCCCTCTGAATTTAAAACATGGAAGTACTTGTGACTTTAGCAGGAGCAATTTTGCAGATGGAGGAGGCAGGGCCCTGTTGGAATGAGAGGTGAGTGAATGGAGGTCCGAAAGTAGTCAGTGCATGTAAATAATCCCTTTATGAGGCTTCATTATAAAAGAGATTAGAATTACATGAATCAGAGTGATAGGAGGTGAGATCTGTGGGGTTCAGAAAAATATTAGAGCATGTTTAAATGCTGATGGGAGGAATCCATAAGTGAGAGAGAGAGAATGTGATCCCAGAGAAAAAGGTGTCAAACGACGGAGCCAATGCCTGAGGAGGAGGGAGGAAAGACAGGCCTTTGACAAGGGACAGGAGAGGCTGGTACAGCTGCAGATGGGCTTGCAGAGCTGAGCTTGGGAAGTCAAAGGAGCTCCCTTCTGGTATCTCCTATTTTCTTTGAGAAGCACAAGACTGGAATATTGTCTGAGAATGTAGGTGACAGTAGTTTGAGGTTTTAGGAAAATGAAGACTGCACAAAAAAAGTCATTGTGGAGATTGGGCTTAAAAGACTTTTTTCTTTTTTTAGCTCAGAAGAATTTTTAAATTTCTAAACACATTCCTTTAAATGAAAGTTTTGAGGAGCATAACCATCTATTTGGAAATTATTAAGTGCTAGATAGATGTGAAAAAAAAGTAAGGAGGCTAAATCAGTGAAACCTAAAGTCATATTCTGGACAAACTGCCAAGTATTTGAACACAAGGAAAGCCATCCTGCACATGATACCTCCCAGAAGTTGTTTCTGAATTTCCCAAACAAAAGATGCGTTCATTTGTCTGGGTGCTCAGAGCTCTCTGTCCTTTCCATATTGTCCTTTGTGCTACATCAGTCCTAACAATCCACATATGCTTTCTCCACCTGCCAACCTGTAGGCACCTTAAAGGCCAAAGGCCATAGTCCATAGCTGAATTACACAGTGTGTCTTTCAAGAAATGCTACCTTTGAAATGGTTACATAAATCTTATGTCAAAGAAGAAATGTTATCTGATTTATACAAATTGGCTTTATACATACCGAGGAAGACTCTCACGGCATAAAGTGAGGCATCTTTGTAAGAACAAAGGGTTTCATTGAGTACCCACGGACACAAAGAAGGGAATGATAGACGATGGAGCCTACTTGAGAGTGGGGGGTGGGAGGAGGGTGAGGATCAAAAAACTACCTATTGGGTACTATGCTCACTACCCGGGTGAGAAAGTAATACGTACACCAAACCCCAGTGACATGCAATTTACCCATGTAACTCACCTGCACGTGTACTCCTGGAACCTAAAATAAAAGTTGGAGGGGGAAAAAAAAGAACAAAGTGTTTCCAGAAATATCAGCATAACAAATGGGTGGGCCACACTTGGAAGCAACGTGCTCTTTATGTGGGTCACATCACTACTCTATTTTACAATTTCAAGAGAGCCCTATGTAGCCAAGTATATTCAAGGAAATGAAACAACTCCCTCCCCCGCTCCTATTCTTCTTAGATACAAAAGACAGATAATTATCTAGAGTATTTCTCAATATGAACAAAATGGAAAAGTGACCTTTGAGTCTGTGACAGTCTATTCACGTCAGTGTTTTTAGCAGGAGCAAAGCAATGTCCAGGCTTAGGGAATGCCCACAGGAGCCAGCTTCTGCTCTCCCTCACATTACATCGACCATAAATAAAAAGAAATAGTTTAACAGGCAGCCAGACCCAAATAGCTCATAGGTACGTCCTGGGAGTGATAAAATTCTCCTGCTGGTAGACTTACATAAACCAAGATGCAATGAAATTTTTAAGGATATTCTCCTTGCTTAATAAACCTGAATGTTTTAAGCCTGAAAGATGGCTAGACTAAGAGGGGAAATCAATCAATCTAGCAAGAAAAAGGCATCATTCAGAGTGTTGGTAGATTAGCTGAAACATACAGGAGATCAAATTCAGTGATTTAAAAATCATGTACTTCCTAGTTAAAATGCCCATTTCTAGCTTTTTACCCATTTTAAAACACACTAAAAAGTTTCACCTAGTGATTTAGTTGCTTAGTGCTAAAACTGGGGCTTCTATCCAATCTCTGACTTGTTTATGTTCAAAATAGAACATACAATACATTTCGAAGTCTGAAATTTTTTACAGATTCATCTGTTGTCTGATGGCAATTAACAACAAAAAAGGCACTTTACTTTATCAGACAATAAGTCAATCCAGTTGTTCATCCTGATCGTAATAAAATCTTAGAGGCTTTTTTGGAAAGTGATATTTCCAATTTATTAAAGCAAAGTACCCAGACCATTGTTTTGTTTGATTTTAAAAGAATTACACAAAAACGAAGAGGACGAGATAAAAAAAAAAACTGGTAGAAGATTGTGGAATCAGTCTGAGAAGTCCTCCTATCCTGTCCTGATTTCCCATAACCACTGGGCTTATGAGAACTTGCTAAGACTGTGAAGCACACATTCTATTCTAAATTACCCTTGTTTTGCTCCTTCTTTTAAAATCTTCAAGCACGCACCCTGAATGAAGACAAAGAATGAGGAGGACTGGCAGGAGAGTTATGTTGTCTGTGGGCAAGATATGGCTAGCAGGGCTGGAGTGTTAGATATGGATAGCATGGCTGGGAGTGTTTTCTGGGAGAAAGGATGTCCTGGGGTAAACAACTAGAGCGAGAATTGTGGTGCTTAGAGCAAAAAGGAAATCTTAAAAATAAAACAAAACCAATTAAAACTAAAATATTAATTTTATGACAACTAATTAGTTTCCAAAGTATTTAGAGAGTTGATGGTTTTTCAGAAAATTACAATGCTAGTCCCAGTCAGGTAGATTATTTGACTTTGAAATCTCTTCAGAAATTTAATGCATGGGTAACTTGCCTAGGGTCATACACAGTATGTCTGGAGTTCTTTGGAATTCTGACTCTCCACATGTGTACTGGCTCAGCTTTTTGGCAAACAGTTATTATAATGTCTACTACTGGTGAGGGGCCAGTACTGCTGAGGTGCTCATTATTAGTTTTAAGACGGCTGCTCTGCTCTTATCTGTTAAGAGACACCATGGGAATGATGTCTCCCCTGACAACCAGAGGATCTTAGGTAGGGAGGCAGCTGTGCTCATTTGTATTCATACTGCATGGTGTTCTTGAATGCTTTATAAGTTTATAATGCAAAGAAGATTTTTATGAAAAACAAAAACAAAAAAAAACAGTATGTGGGAGAAGTGGAAAACCTTTCCTTGGTATGCACATGTTTTATATGACGAAATATTCTGCATTTATATTTCTAAAACACCAGAGAGATTCTACAAATCTATCTTCTAAATAAAATAAGACAAATGGAAATCAAATGAATAACCAGTTGGTCATATGTCTTGCTGTGCCTACAATAGTTCTGGTTAATGCCTGTTGTCTCAGCATAATTATTAAAATGACTCCTTTCAGTCTCATCAGCAGAATTATATGATCACCCTATAATAACTGGACATGTAGACATAACCCAGCCTCTTGGAGGAGTTAATTATTCCATTTAGGTATTAAATTAAACTCTGTTTCTTGGCAGCAATCACCAAGGGCAACAGTGGGTTACACACATCTCACCATTTGATAGAAAGAGGCATACATGCTTGCCTATAAAATGTTTAAGACCACGGTAACAGCACTTTTGAAAATGCAGGCCGGGTGCGGTGAATCATGCCTGTAGTCCCAGCACTTTGGAATGCTGAGGCAGGCAGATCACGAGGTCAGGAGTTCAAGACCAGCCTGGCCAACATAGTGAAACCCTGTCTCTACTAAAAATACAAAAAATTAGCCAGGCATGGTGGCAGGCCCCTATAATCCCAGCTACTTGGGAGGCTGAGGTAGGAGAATTGCTTGAACCTGGGAGGCAGAGATTATAGTGAGCTGAGATCGCGCCATTGCACTCCAGCCTGGGTGACAGTGCGGGATTCCGCCTCAAAAAAAAAAGAAAAATTAAAAAGAAAATGCAGAATCTTTTGAATTTTGAAACAAAAAGCCCAAACTTTTGACCAGGTGTGGTGGCTCACACCTGTAATCCCAGCACTTTGGGAGGCTAAGGTGGGTGGATCACCTGAGGTCAAGAGTTTGAGACCAGCCTGACCAACAAGGTGAAACCCCATCTCTACTAAAAATACAAAGATTAGCCAGGCGTGGTGACAGGCACCTGTGGTCCCAGCTACTCGGGAGGCTGAGACAGAATTGCTTGAACCCAGGAGGCGGAGGTTGCAGTGAGCTGAGATCACGCCACTGCACTCCAGCCTGGGCAACGGAGCAACACTCTGTCTCAAAAAAAAAAAGTCCAAACTTTTGAATTTTGTCTTGAAAAGTAACAGATACATTTTCTGGGATCTGCTTTCACAGTGATTCTTTATTAAAACTTAGAGCATGATACATGATTTTCAGCTTTTTAAGGTCCTTCTATAGACTCTAGGCGAAGGTGATCCTGACAGCTAGGACCACTTAGCCCCAAATGCTGCTCAGCCTCAAGTTAATTCTGCTGTTGGTCCACTCTTTTCTCATACACTTATTGTCTAAACTGCCTTTTTTCTTGGGAATAAGCCCTCCACCTTGCATTTACCTTCTAGTAACTGGGTCCCAATTTGGTTCCCTACTGCATGAACCTATATTTTGGTTCCTTGCCTTTTCCTTTCTCTATTTAGGGGCCTGTTTGTGTGATCCTGAACTTTTTTGATCTGGACTCCCAGTCATTGCCAGTCATCACACTCCTCACTCTCCATTTTGCTGTCAAGGACTTTTCATCTCTGAATAGCTGTCACTTAGTACAATGCCTGGTGCATAGTAGATCCTCAATAAATAGTTGTCAAAGGGATCAATAATGAACGAGGACTGAAGCTTCCTTCTCATTGACTGGAGCTGGGTTTGCTTCCAAGTGCTACTTCCACCCTGGCTCTTTCCACTATTAACAGGGCTTAGGGAGCTAACGTTGTTTGCATATGTTAGTCTTGGATGAGTTAACACAGCCACAGAGCTTAATGAACGCCAGTGTAGTTGCTTGGTATGTCCCTAATGGGGCAGCTGCCTAGGGCTGTGCAGGGTAGGTCTCAGCTGAGGCAGTGTGAGTGGGGCTGAAAGTCACACAATGCTCACATCGCCAACACCAGGCTCTAAAGAGGGTAGCCAACAGAAAGCAGCTCTTTCTATTTTCTAACCAGTTTGCCCAGAGAGGTCCCTCTCTGCAATCCATCCTCTCGGTGGGAGAGCCTTTTTCTAATTTCATATAGTAGCTCATTTGTGTTGGAAGAGGCCCTAGTAGGGCTAACATTCCCACAAGGAAACATAGTAAGTGAGTTTTTGGCAAGTGCATTTCTTAAGGAGCAAGCATCTGTGAAGGAGTGAATCTCTAATCTGCTTTCTTCTTATTGTAAGTAAAACCCAATATCTTTCTCCTGTTAAGTTCATACAGACAGACTTCATCGAAATTTAAGGGCAACAATTTTAGCATGGTAGCTGACTACCCAGATTTTTTTTTAATTGTGCCATTATATTAAAGCAATTTTTCCCAGGGAAGCGAGGTGAACCCTCTTAGCTTGGAAGAACCCTTGGCTCTCTCAGAGGCTTTCCTCATACGAGCCTCTAATCTACCTGTGAGACCTAGGCATCTTGTACCCCCCAAAAAAACCCAGAGTGTAGAGAGGTAGTTTGCCTTGCCCATATGCACTTCTTTAGGATAATTAAATATATATTTTGTCTAGTCTTAGCAGATACATGTACAGCAGGTCCTTGAGTAACATTTTGTTCAAGGACATTTCATTACACAGTCAATGAGAAAAAACATAGATTCTCGGCCAGGGCCACTGTCTGTGTGGGGTCTGCATGTTCTCCCCATGCCTGTGTGTGTTTTCTCTAGCTACTCTGGTTTCTGCCCACATCCCAAAGCTGTGCACTTTAGGTTAACTGATGTGTCTACATGGTCCCAGTGTGAGTGAGTGCAGGTGCGTGAGTGCGCCCCGCGAGGCGGGGGATGGCCTCCTGTGCAAGGTGGGTTCCCCTGAGCAACCAGGATAGGCTCTGGCTAACTGCAGCCCTGAACTGGAGTAATTGGGTAAATAGTTATCTTATTTGTTTTCATTAATCTTTCTTAAATGTATGTATAGCTTACATTGATTTCAGTGTTTACTATAAGGAGTGTTTTGGGTCTCTATTTAGAAGTTAGGTGATGTTTTTGTGACCAGAAATATGCTGTAGGAACTTAACTCTTGTTTATCCCAATTAGCCTGTGGTAAAACTGGTTTCACTATTTATTGTTTCATTTAAAGTTTCCAAGAATAGTATAATCTCCAAGAACCTGTTGACTATGTTAAGTGAGGACTCACTGTATTACTGCTACTCAAAAATTTCATCTAACATGGTTAAAAGCACAGACATTGGAACCAGTTTCCTTGAATTCAAACCCCGTCTTTAACACTTATTAACTGTGTAAGGCACTTCATCTGTAAAACAAGGATAGTAATGGCATCTACCTCATAGGGTCATTGTGGGGGTTAAAAAGGTTAAATTCACATTATTACTTAAGATAGTGCCTGGCCATACTAAATGCAATATGCATTATCTATTATTACTATTATTTTAGGAGATTGAAAAAGGTACTGCTTAGTACAAAACGTTCATTTTTCAGTGGAGATACGCCAGGTATGTATCATGTTAATATTAGCATTGGGAAAAAATAACTCCGGATTTTCATCAAGGATATTTTCTGAAGTTTGGGTTGTATGAGAATTCTACACTCTGTCCAATTCTTATAATAACACTCATGATCTGCTGTTCATTCATGACCTCACTCAGGAAGTTCAGTTTTGCTACAAATATTACAAATACCAAACTGATGTTTCCTAACTCACTCAGTGTTCTGCCCAGATTGTGGCAGGCCCCTTTTTATGGCTCTGGCAGCTGAAATTAGGACTTGATTACTTCTGAACTCCTGAAAACATGTTTGCTCTCAGTTGCAAAAGAGGTGGCATGAGAGCGACTCAAAACATTTCCAGTATCATGACTGTTCCAGGAAAGACTTCAGAGAAATGGATACCTCAAAAAAATGAGAATAAATGTGCTGAAGTGCCAAGGAAAAGGCAGTTCTCTCTCTACTAGCTCCAATTTAGGATTTGCACTTCAATCTATTATACTTGCTCACTTGTGGAATTAAAAATCTTTTTTTAAAAAAAATCACATAATATCAGATGTGACTTTTCCACTTACTTTTATTTTTCTAAGTGCATCTGAAAGAAGAAAGGTATTTCCAGGAGGGCAAAGAAGAGAATGTATATGGTTTTTCTTCTCACTTAAGATTCTTATCAAATTTTCCTGATTTTTTTTTTTTTTTTTGAGACGGAGTTTCGCTCTTGTTGCCCAGGCTGGAATGCAATGGCGCAATCTAGGCTTACTACAACCTCCACCTCCTGGGTTCAAGTGATTCTCCTGCCTCGGCCTCCCGAGTAGCTGGGATTGCAGGCATGTGCCACTATGCCCAGCCAATTTTGTATTGTTAGTAGAGACAGGGTTTCCCCATGTTGGTCAGGCTGGTCTAGAACTCCTGACCTCAGGTGAACTGCCCGCTTCTGCCCACCAAAGTGCTGGGATTACAGGCGTGAACCACCACGCCCGGCCAAATTTTCCTGATTTTTATGTGTAGTGTTGAACAATGGAACCTAATCTGAATCATTCATTCATTCATGGATTCATTCAGTGAGTAATGATGATGAGTGACTACCACGTGCCTGTGCCCTGCTGTTTACAGTCTAGGCATTTTACATATACTACTTCTGATATTCATAATTCTTCATATTAGGTATTATTTCTACTTTGCAGGACAGGAAACTAAGGCTTAGAGATGTATAGCAACATACTCATTATCACATAGTTACTAATTGGAGGAGCCAGGATTGAAATCTCAGTCCATCTCCTTCTAAAACCCAGGTTTATTAGATTTTTTTTTTTACTACATTATACTGGCTATAAACAATGAACGTATTCTTGATAGTACAGAATTCAATGTTTTATAAAGCATATCATGGTTTAGGAAAGCAAGAAATATGCCTGAAAGGCAAGCATTTTTCCTTTTTAATATGTATCAGATTTATAGAAAGCACTGTATACATCAATAAATAAGACATTAGATTAAAGGGCTAGCATATCTTTCAGAAGGTTAGTAAAATACTGTATTTATGTATGGTCTGAACTGCATCATACCAGACAATCCTGAACATGATCTGCAGACTCAGTGCTTGCCCTGGTGGCTCATGTCTGAAAATGCCACTTACTGGCCACAGGACATTGGATGTACTATGTAATCTGTTTGAAATTCTGTTTATTCATCTATAAAATGGGACTATCATCATTCTATCACATGGGAAGCTACAAAGAGAAAATGGAGAGATACATGTAGAATACTTAACAGTGATGGACAGGCTTCAGTACCTTACCTTTTCTTCACATATTACACACACAGCTTTCCTAACAATGGCAGTAAAGCACATCTCTGTTTATCATTTACACAGAAAAAAAGAGCTCCAATGGAAATGCCCCAGAGCATGAAGATCACTGACTTTGATGGCCTGCCTGTGGTAAAACTTAGGATATAAATGAGGATCAGAAGTTTTGGGAGACATTTTCTGGATGTGTCAGGTTTAGGGTGACTGAAGAAGGGTTTGAATAGATAATCCCTAAACTACAAGTAATCTTCCACTTATGCACATTAGGTAAGGATAAATGAACATTCACATTAGCACACAGAGCATATCTACAAACAAATAAGATTTTCTTAAATACATTAGAACGTGTTCATTTAAAAGATTTATTTGAAAAAAATAAAAAGAATTTTAAAAGGTTGTTATGTGACATTGTCACTCTGAATGCATATATATTTATTTCATTCATTTGACAAATGCTTACTGAGTGTCCAGTAAGTTCAGGGCACTGTGCTAGCATTGGGCATATGCTGATACACAAAACAGCAATGGTTTTTTCCCTTCAAAATCAGTTTTGAAGCCATGAGTAGAATCAGTCACAGTATTTACTGATAAATATACATCGCTAAAAGAATTCAAGTCTGGGCCAGGCGCAGTGGCTCATGCCTGTAATCCTAGCACTTTAGGAGGCCGAGGTGGGTGGATCACTTGAGGTCAGGAGTTTGAGACCAGATTGGCCAATATGGTGAAACCCTATCTCCACTAAAAATACAAAAATCAGCTGGGTGTCAGTGACGTATGCCTGTAATCCCAGCTACCCAGGAGGCCGAGGCAGGAGAATCACCTAAATCCAGGAGGCAGAGGTTGCAGTGAGCCAAGATCCGCACCACTGCACTCTAGCCTGGGCGACAGAGCGAGACTTTGTCTCAGGAAAAAAAAAAAGAGAATTCAAGTCTGACTGACTAAAGCCTAAGCGCATCATAAAACCCAGATCCCACCAACTAGGTGAAAATATTAAACTATGCATGTCTTGGAGAATCTACATAGTTAGCAGAGGAGAGCTTTCCTAACACAATAGAAAAATGCCTTTGGACTGTATCTGTAGTCCCCTCAGTAAAGTGTCTCACATTTCCTGAGTCTGATCACTGTTAATAATGATGATAAAAAAAGATTTCCTTTTTTTAGCATTGGAAAAAATCCTACCCAAATAATTTTTGGAAGCTTGAGATTACATTATTTATCTGGTTCAGGTTTTAAACATATTTCTGATTTTTTTCTGCCAAAATCCAAGCCCTCTTTCCTCATACAGAACAACCTAGATTTCTGAAATAGTTCTTCCCTTGACATTACTTGGGAGGTGGGCATTATTTCCCCAGAAAAGTAAACAAGGGAATAAAAACAAGGTGACTCAAAGGATGAGGAAGTATGTTTTTGTAGAGAACAAAAGATCCTTTCACAGTATGTCAAAGACTTAACTGTGAACTTTCCCGAATGTAAACACTGTTCAAATGGCAAAAGGAATTTCATCTATGTCTATAAAAGGTCCTGCACAATAGCTCTTGCTTGAAGCTACTTTTGACGGGCAGTAAAATAATCTTTTCTTCAAATACTTTACATACAGACCTACAAAAACTTTTTCATTTTCTCAGGAGATATACAATTATAATTACCTTCATAATAGCAACAATAACACATAGAGCACGGTACTGCTAAAGGCAATTAATGTCATAAATTATAAGCAGCATCATTTATGCTTAGAGTCTTCAGGAATAAAGAAATGCTTTAAGAGATAGTTTAAAATATTAGGCTAAGGGTTTCCATTTAGCCTAACAATTTAAAACCTATAGGGGCTGAGCGTGGTGGCTCATGCCTGTAATCCCAGCATTTTGGGAGGCCAAGGCGGGTGGATCACATGAGGCCAGGAATTCGATACCAGCTTGGCCAACATGGTGAAACCTCGTCTCTACTAAAAATCCAAAAATTAGCTGGGCGTGGTGGGGGGGAGGGGTGCCTGTAATCCCAGCTACTTGGGAGGCTGAGGCATGAGAATCACTTGAACCCGGGAGGCGGAGTTGCAGTGAGCTGAGATTGCGCCATTGCACTCCAGCCTGGGTGACAGAGGGAGACTCTGTCTCAACAACAATAACAACAAAAACATAGGGCAGTAGATTTCTTTAAACAGATTTCGTTATGATTACAAAAAAGGAATATTAATATTTTAAACCAAAAGGAATTATGAGATGTCAGTTAGCTAAAATAAATATTTAACTTTTCCTACTTTAAAGTTTTACTCTTTACAAACCTCCTAGTTTTAATAATTGTAAAATGAACACTAGTAATTATTTAATGACAAGAATATGTCCTATAGTAAAATGCAAAGGAATAAATAGGTTTATTTGCTGTATTAGATGAATAATATATGAATTATAGTCAGGCAGATAATATTATCTGTATTTCTGGTGAGGTAGTTTTACTTCGTGTTTCTCTGTGAATCATTTTGATTAGAGTAGATTTTTTCCATTAGTATTTTGAGTATTGCTCATTTTTGTTTAGTACTGTTACTATTCATCACAAGTTGATTGTTTTTTCATTTCCAAAGGTTTGTTGTTGTGGGGGTGAGGGGAGAATGTTATTTTTTTCTACTGAAATGCATCTCTAACTTTATAATATCTGGTAATGGTAAAACAGCATTCACTTCTAGTAACAAGACCTAAGCCACAGAATTTCAGAGTTGGAAGAAAATATGCTAGATACTTTAGGCCCACATTCAGTCTCACTCTGAGAAGGGCAGCATTCCACCACCAGGGGTATCTTGCACAAGTTAGGTACAAATTTAAGTGATCACTGCAACACGTGTTGTGCCTTTACAAAGATGGCTGGGACAGGAAATAATCTAATTCCTTGGACTGTTTGTTCTAATTTATGTAAGTTATGAACGTAGTATTAGACCCTCCCCTTAAAAGAAGGGTCATTATACATACTCAATAAGTTTTCTAAAATTTTAAAGTTAATTCGGTAGCTCTTTAAAAATTTTAAAATTAGTTCACCATATAATCTTTAATCTATAATAGATAATAGGAGAAATCTATAATCCTTCTATTATTGTACATATTTATTATCATAAATAATAATATCGTATACTTTTATACTACTTTACAGTTCACAAAGTGCTTGAACATGTTATCTCATTTGGGTTTTACAACAATCCTGTGAGGTAGCTGCTATAGTCAGCTCTGTTTTACAGACGGGGAAATGGAGCTTCAAAGAGGTTAAATGATAGCCTAAGATCACTGGATAGAACTTGGAATCAAACTTGGTTTTGGCTACCTGGCTCAGAGGTGTTTATTCCATAGCCACAAACTAACAAGCGTAGAAACATGAACCAGGGTGGGATTGATCCCTATTTGATTCTTTGCCAACCTAGGCAATAGTCACTAGTGAACAGTGAGCTCATTTACAGACACAAAAGACTCAGCCTGGAAAACACCAAAGGATTCTCCAGTTCTATCATCCCTCTGAGGGACCTCGTAAAAGCTTTAAATAGCCAAATTAATATACATCCATTTACTGATTTACTGATTCATCAAGAATTTATTGAACTCTAACCAGGTGTCAGGCTCCTAGGTAGGTACTGGGGGTGCCAGCCTAAGTGGGACATACACTCTGCTCTGGGGGAACTTGCCCTTCTGACACATGTCAAAGTCAGAGATCACAGCATGATCAAGGCATAGGGATGCCGAGGAGGCAGGGATGTGTTTTGCTGAGGGTAGACAGGCTGCAGCCAAGGAGGGCTTAGGGAGACATTGGCACACAGCCTTAAACTAAGAGACACAGAAGTGGGTATGGGCATTCCAGGCAGGGGCCAACGTGAGTGAAGGCGTGGGGTCTGATAATGCATATTCAAGGGGTGTGTGGACACTGCTTTAGCTTCATTCTTCTCATTCTTACAACCAGAGGATTTTGCTTTGTCACTCATAAAATGCGTAATAAATATAAACAGAAACCAAAACAACATGGTACTGGTACAAAAACAGATACATTGACCAATGGAACACGTGAGAGAAGCCAGAAACAAAGCCACACACCTACAGCCATCTGATCTTTGACAAAGCCAACAACAAAAAAAAAAGCAATGGGGAAAGGATTGAGGATTGCTTTGACTATTCAGGCTCTCTTTTGGTTCCATACAAATTGTAAAATAGCTTTTCCTAATTCTGTGAAAAATGACATTGGTAGTTTGATAGGAATAGCATTGTATCTATTAGTTGCTTTGGACAGTATCTCCTTTATTTTCCCCCTTTCCTTCCCTCTGATTTCAGGAGACTCCATTTAAAAAAATTATCTTAGAGTGAGAATATAATAGTGTAGAAAGCAGAGGTAGACTGCCCATCTTTTTGGCTTTTGTATTCCAAACCAGGAGTTGGCAAACTTTTTGTATAAAAAGCCACGTAGTAAATATTTTAGGCTTTACAGGCCATATGGTCTTTGTTGCAGCTAATCAACTGTGCCCTTGTAGTGCAAAAGCAGATACAGACAATACATAAATGAATGAGTGTAGCTGTGTTTCAATAAAACTTTATGGACACCAAAATTTGAATTTCATAAAATTTTCATATGCCATGAAATATAATTCTTTTTATCAACTGATTTTTTCCAATTGTTAAAGTTTTTTTCCAAAAAAATCTTAGTTTGTGGGCCTTACAAAAAAAGGTGGTGCAATTTGCCAGTCCCTGTTTTAATTGCTTAGGGAACCTAAGGGACTCTTCTAAAGCATGTAGGCAAATTTAGCAACACAGGAAAGCCTGGAAGAGAATGGGGCTTCATTTCTCAACCCTGCTCCCACCCTGGTGAGAGAAAAGAGATATCAGCGGGTCCTGCCATCCCACAAATGTGTGTACTGTCATTACCCCCAGTGTGAAACATTCTAAATTTGCTGCTAAAATTTCAAATTAATGAGATTTCACTTAAAAATCTAGATGTTGGTCTTCTCTTGAAAATGGGAGGATAAGGCCAAATTGGGGCCAGATTCTCACATGGCAACAGCTAGGTAGTGACTGCCTTCCTATATGGGGCACAACTTCCTGTTCACCTGAGACCCTCCTGGCCTGTGTCCCCATCCACATTGCCTATCTGGCACCTATAAGCATTTAGTCTAATTCTACTAAGCAGAGACATCTGTTTTCTTCTCTAAGGGTACAACTTCCATTAAAACTAATCTTTTGGTCTTAGGGAAGCCACATGGGGAAGAGGCATACAAACATGGGCTTCTGAGTTAGATAAACCTAGGCTGAAATCTCAGCTTTGTTCTTTGTTAGCAGAGTGAGCCTGGGCAAATTACTTACTCCCAACCTCAGAATGGGAGCAATAATATATACACCTGAAATGGTGGTTGTAATGATCACGTGAGAGAATGTATCAGAAGCAGCTAGCACATACTCAGCAGTTAATTAAAAGAAGAATCACTAGGATGGAGAAATTCTTTGATGTGTATCTTTTACTTTTAGACCCCGTATTCATTGTTGCCTTTTGTGGAAGGACCTGAAGGATGAGCTTACAATCTACCTTATTTTATAAAAAAAGAAATTAAGGCCCAGAGAGGTGAAATGACTACTTAAAACCAACTAGTGATGGAACCAGAAAGAGGATTTGGATTTCTTAATTTTTAGTCAGAGGAAATTTCTCTGTGCTACAATACCTCACTAAAATTTCTGAATTCTTTCCTAAAAGCCTTTCATTTGATAGCCAAAAGATCTTCTAATAGAAACGACATTGACTCAAGATTTCTGGCTAGCCTAGTGACGATGCTTTTATATTACAACTTCCAAATACAGTGAAATGACAAGAATTTGTCATTAGTTGTTGAAGTTCCAGTATTTATTTGAAATACTCCTGTTCTAAGCTCACTGACACCCTCCTGTGGTCAGTGGAAATAATAATTCCAGTCAAACAAACAAGAAAAATCTGGAGCTATTTAAAGTTAATGGTTAAATATAACAAGATAGATAGATATCAAATAACATAATACAAATTCACTATAATTACATTATTTTAGGTCCTGGCCATTGCACAGAGCAAAGATTACTCGTATACCTCTGATCAAATCTTTAATGAGATTGATAGATTATAATGGATGCTTTCCTTAGGGCTTGTTCACAATAAAACTGCCTGTTATAAATTAATATAAAAAATCAGTAGCATTTCTATATACCAATAACATCCAAGCTGAAGGCCAAATCAAGAACACAATCCTATTCACAATAGCCACAAACAGAATAAAATACCTAAGAATACAGCTAACCAGTGAGGTAAAAAATTTCTACAAATTACAGAATTACAAAATACTGCTGAAAGAAATCAGAGATAACACAGACAAACAGAAAAACATTCTATGCTCATGGATAGAAAGAATCAGTGTTGTTAAAATGGCCACACTGCCCAAGGTAATTTATAGATTCAATGTCATCCCCATCAAGCTACCAATGACTTTCTTCACAGAACTGGAAAAAACGACTTTAAAGTTCATATGGAACCAAAAAAGAGCCCGCATTGCCAAGTCAATCCTAAGCCAAAAGAACAAAGCTGGAGGCATCAAATTATCCAACTTCAAACTATACTACAAGGCTACAGTAACCAAAACAGCACCATACTGGTACAAAAACAGACACATAGACCAATGGAACAGAATAGAGAACCCAGAAACAAATTTGCCCACCTACAGCCATATGATTCTCGACAAAGTCAACAAAAACAAGCAATGGGGAAAGAACTCTATTCAATAAGTGGTGCTGGGATAAGTAGCTGGCCATATGCAGAAGAAGATTGAAACTGGACCTCTTCCTTTCACTAGATACAGAAATAAACTCAAAATGGATTAAAGACTTAAATCTAAGACCTAAAACTGTAACAATCTAGAAGAAAACTAGGAAATACCATTCTGGACATCAGCCTTGGCAAAGAATTTATGACTAGGTCCCCAAAAGCAACTGCAACAAAAACAAAAATTGACTCATAAAAACAAACACACACACAAAGGGAGAAGAGAACACACTCCGTTACCTTAGAATGCCAACTAATAAATGTAGAAGGAATACTGGAATCAGAAAAATCACCACTTTGCAACTATAGTGATAATAACTGATTCAAGCAAGAGTCATGAACAGATGATAAAATTAATGGATGAAAGTTTGATGAAACAAGATTCACATCATCTTCAAATATATGCCCGCAAAACACATTATAAAGGAAAAAATAGTAATGTCACAGTGGAGACATCACCCTAACCAAATGTTCAAAGTTAACATCACCAGCAATGGGACAAACTGACATCATGTGTCACCTAGTAGAGCAGTCCCCAACCTTTTTGGCACCAGGACCTGGTTTCATGGAACAATTTTTCCAGGGACAGGGTAGAGGGAATGGTTTCAGGATAAAACTGTTCCACATCAGATCATCAGGCATTAGATTCTCATAAGGAGGGCACAATTTACATTCCTCGCATGTGCAGTTCACACAAGAGGGTTCGTGCTCTGTGAGAATCTAATGCTGCTGGTGAGCTGCTGGTCTGACAGGAGACAGCGCTCAGGTGATAATGATCACCTGCCAGCTCCTCACTTCTTGCTGTGTGGCCCCAGGCCCACGGCCAGGGGCACTGGGGACTCCTGATCTAACAGGACACATTGAGAACACAGCATTATTGTGATGTTCCTGCCAATGATGCGTAAGCTGGATCTAAAAATAGAAAACATCAGATGAACCCAGACTGAGGGATGTTCTACAGAATCATTGGCCTATAGCCTTCAAAAATGTCAAGGTCATGAAAGTCAAGGAAAGATGAGGAACTGTTCAGATTGAAAGACACCAAAGAGACATGTAAAGTAAATGTAATACATGATCTGCAATTGCTTCCTTTTTCTATAAAGGATGTTATTGAGACATCTGAAATTTGAATATGGTCTGTGGATTACACATTAATGCTATATCAATGTTAACTTCCTGATTTTGAGGTCTGCATTGTGGTTACGTTAGGAGAATGCTCTTGTGAGGAAAAATTGAAATTTTTTTTTTTTTTTTTGAGACAGAGTCTCGCTCGTGGCCCAAGCTGGAGTGCAGCGGCATGCTCTTGGCTCACTGCAACCTCTGCCCCGTGGGTTCAAGCAATTGTCCTGCCTCAGCCTCTCTAGTAGCTGGGATTACAGGCGTGTGCTACCATGCTCGGCTAATTTTTGTATTTTAAGAGAGACAGGGTTTCGCCATGTTGGCCAGGCTGGTCTCAAACTCCTGACGTCAGTTGATCCGCCCGCCTCAGCCTCCCAAAGTGCTGGAATTACAGGCGTGAGCCACCAGGCCCAGCCAGTATTTAGAGGTAATGGGGCATCATGTCTACAACTCACAGTTAAGTGGTTCATGAAAAATAATGCAGATACATAATATATATCCACACATACAGAGAGACAGAGAGAGAGAGAGAAAGTAAAAGGTTTTAAAAATGTAATTATATTTTATGAAAAAATGGTTACACTATATCTGGGGACAGAAATTATAGAGTTTGGATTTAAGACTCTGGTGATGGAATGAGTTTTTTTTCATATTATTTTTATCAGCAAGTGCCCTTGGTGAACATATGCTCCTTTTAAACTCACCAAAGATTAGAAGATATTAGTGATATCTTCTTCAGAGGTTGAAGAATCAAGACCTATCCTGTAAAGGAAATGCTATTGCAATTTTAGAGAAGCCATATTATATAAATAAGTATTGAAAATACATTTGTATAGTCTATCTATCTATCTAAATATTTTGTGAGCTGGGCTTGGGTGAGAAGGAGCTATATTCAGAATCTTAAAGTATGTTCCTGTTTTATCTTGAAAGCAGTCAGAGGCCTTCCCTACCATCAAACCAGAGGCACAAAAGAGATGTACATCTGATTTTTAAACTTTGAAATAATTATGGGCTACAAAAGAAGAAATATTGTTATTTTAAGACTAAGGGAGTCATAATTACAATAATGGCGACTATTTACTGCTGTGACATAGTCCTTACAGATTGTTGAGAGTAACCCGAAGCAGACTGGAACACATGAACTTGTTTCTGATATTGTGTCAGATTTTTCTCTTTCTGAGTAATGACTTATATGTAAATATGAAGGCAGAGCGGTTGAGGGAATGATGACTCACAATCAAATGCAGCACTTTCCTCTTTGGCTTGTGCAAAACCTATTTAAGTTTCAGATTTTCCTACGAGGGCTCTACAGATGTTCTTTATGGAAAGGATTATTCAGCCCTCACCAGCAACATGAAATGTAGGCCCTTCAACAGCTTTGTATTCCCCTCTTAAACATCCAAAAGAAAAAAAATAATAAAAATTATCCAATATGAGTGAGCTCTTTTTCTTGGGGGGCAAGGGGATTCCCACTGTTATGCTACCAGAACACTGTCAAGGAAGACTTGACGAATTTCATTCAGAACCCCAGCAACTGGAAAGTCTCATATGAATTAGACTGGACTAGAGTATTTATTTCTGCTCTCTGTATAATTAGAAAACCAAGTATATATTTCTGAGCTATTCATCCAAGGAATTAAATGGAAGGTAAAATTAATGGATACTATATCACCATTGGCCTAATTACCATATGTTAGGTGAGGATCATGCTTCATGATTGCTGTGTTGAGTGCAAAACAATAAATCTGACAATTCAAGTAAATCTGAAGTCCCAGACTCCAACAAGCCCTAAGTTAGAGGAAAGATCATTAGCTATCACTTGGAAGGAGCTGGCTTTTGCTGTCAAAACCACTAAAAAATAAAAATAAAAAAAATAAATCACATGGTCATGTGTGTTGTTCATCCAGCATTTCTTCTGGGGTGCTCCCCTCCCATCCTTATTTCCTAACTTCATGTTTCAGGTGTGACTGATTCAGTCCCTTCTCATTCCAAACTCTAGGGGTGGAGACATGGCCCAGGTCTGACCAATCAAAGTATCCCATCCCTTTGGCCACAGTGATGGGTTCAGGGCATGTGACCTCACCAGCCTATTTAAGCACTCATGAGGACTTCTGCTGAAATTACACGGAGAGACATGCCCCTTTGGCTGAGATTGCCAGCTGGGAGAACCATATGTATTACCCAGCACTACCAGGACCATCTTTGCCACCTGATGGAGAATGACTGTATGAGAATGAAGCCACCCCTGAGAAAAGCAGAGCCAAGAGGAGAGAGGCTGGGTCCTGTGACATGTGTTGAGCGTCAGGCCCTGAGACTTCTAGGTTTTGTGAGCCAATAAATTTCCTTTTGTAGTTTAAGTTGGTGTGAGCTGAATTTTTGTCATATTCTATGTTCCTAGTAAACATCATTTTACATACTTTTTGATTCCATAATAAATCTGGAATCACATAAATAATAAGTCCTCTCTTTAAAGGTACAGAGAAAAGTTATTCTTTTAAGTGGCAGCTTAACCCTAGCACACCAGATTTATCTTCTGAGGTCATAAATGACATGCAACCTGGCAATGTCATGAGTCAGGATTAGAATGAGCATAAAGGTCTTGTCCTAAGAGGTCTACTGGAGTAAAGAAAACCAGGAACACAGACACTGGCAACTTGCTAATGTATCTTTTAAAGGTCAAAATAGATTTGGGGTCTATTGGGTTAAACAAAGTTAAAGAGGTTTCTTTACAGAGAGACTTCTCAAAGCCAGATATTTACCAATTGTAATTTCATCTCTAAGAGGCTACTAAGCTATACAGTGTTTCCTAACAGCTAGAACATGGAATTTTCATGGAAAAAGGGTTCAGAGAACAAACTTTCAGAAACATTTAGCTGGGCACAGTCACTTGCACCTGTAGTTCCATCTACTTGGAAGGCTGAGGTGAGAGGATTGCTTGAGCTCAGGAGTTTGAGGCCAGCCTAGGCAAAATGGTGAGGTTCCAGTCTGAAAAAAAGGAAACATTTGACTATGCATGTTTCTAAAAACATGCATAGTTTATTTGTCCTGAGCATTTTCCTTGATTGCTCCATTTTCCTTGGCATCTTGCCATTTTTATGGTTTCACCTAAAACCTTCATGCTCAGGATCATTATATAAATATCTCTCTCACTAGCTTGAAGCTCTAGTCCCTTGTTTCAATTTCTGACTGAACACAGTCACGATTACCTCAAACAGCATATTCACAATGCCTGAACCCTATCTTCTCTCCAACTTCCCTGGTTCCTTCAGTGATCTGCCTTTTTGCCAGACATCCAAACTAGAAACATCCGTAATGTCTGCTTCCATGTCCCATAGTCAGCCAGTCTCCATCAACTCACACCTGGTCATTATCTCAGCCTCACAGTTGCCCAGCTTCACTCGGGCTGCCTTCCCAGACCACATCACTCCCATGTCCACCCTTCTAAACACAGCTTTCAGTATTATATTTTTCCTATTCAATGAGCATCAGCAGCTCCCAGTCATAGGGAATCTAAAAACCTCCCTGGGCCTCCACACAGTCTAGTCTCTCCTATTCATGTGACTCCTTATTGTACTACTGCTCAAAAGACTGTTTGCTTTAGTCAGGCTTGTCCTATGATGTACTAAAGGATGGGTATGCTTAAGACAGACAAAGGGTTGCCTGGAAGGTGAGCTTCCTTTCAACTGCTTTGAAAAACATCCAGTGTCATCAAGATATTAGTGTGCGGAAACTAAACCACACTTCTCAAATCTGCTAGGCTGTGTGTTTCCTGTGGCTCCAGACTCAGCTTTTACTCACACCTCTGCCCTGGTGTCCACTCCACTAGCTCCTTGGGATAGTTGGTGTTGAACCTGGATTTACCCTGCGGGCTTTGTGCTTGCATTAAATTGGCAGTGATATTTGTTCACTGCTTCTCTGGGGTCTGTAACCAGGTCATCCTTGAATTTGTGGTGGGCTAAGTCTATGGTATAACTCTTCCTCTTACGAAGGAAACACAGCACACTCATTCTTACATTTATGCCTGCAGCCATGATTTCTAAAATGCCTGGAATGCCCTTCCCTCTCCTTTTGAACTATTAAAAAAATCTATTTAAAAAGCCCAGACCAAGCTCCACCTCCTTTCCTTATGAATTTTATCTGCATACACACCTCTCCTTTGAACTACTACAGCACAGGGCCCAAGTCTCCCAATTTAACATTGGACTATATACTGTTTTGTACCCCTTGCTATCGTTTCATGACTATCAGTCTCATCTCCCAGTTATATAGTATAAGCTCCCTGAGGGTAACAACCATGTTTCATCTTTCAGTATCCCCTTCATCGGGCCTACATTGGTGGGTATAGAGTAAGTGCTCCACTAGAATTGTCTGGCTAAATGATTCTCAAGGGACTCAATTATCTATTGTTTGTCCATAACTTCTGTAATTTAATAGATGGCAATCTGCCCATGCCACAAAGAAATTCTATAGCTTGGATCACCACCATCTCCCTAGGAAATTATGGTTCATTGACCTTCCTGTAACCAGGCCTAGAATAAACATGGATGTTGGCCAGGGGTGGTGGCTCACACCTGTAATCCCGGAGCTTTTGGAGGCCAAGACAGGAAGATCACTTGGGGCCAGGAGTTCCGAGACCAGCCTGGACAACATAGTGAGATCTCATCGCTATCAAAGAAAAAAAATTTGCTGGGTGTGGTGGTGTGCCCACGTAGTCCCAGCTACTCAGAAGGCTGAGGGGAGAGGATCACTTGAGCCCAGGAGAGTTATAGGCTTTAGTGAGCTATGATCATGCCACTGAACTCCAGCCTGAGTGGCAGAGTGAGATCCTGTCTCTAAAAATGAATAAATAATTAAAAATGAATACTGTTATTATACGAAAACAAACTAGAATATTGGAGGAGAGGACGAAAAGAATTTTTAAGAAATTGGAATTCCAATGATATAGCCATTAAATTGTGATATGACATCACAGGAAAACTTATGCACCAAAAAAAGTATTTATGATGGCAAATGTATAATTATGTTTGGACCAATAAATGTTGATTGTTGCTTGGGGCTGCTAGAAGGCTATTCATTAGGGCCGGCTTCTCACTGAGATTGTGCTTAAAAGTTTTCACTTTATTCATATGCAGATAATTACTGAGAAGTCAATTTTTTAAAAATGTCACAGATAAAAGTCACAGTTATTTCAAGGGAACACAAACATGGCTGAAATAAGACTGATACTTGACTAGTGAAAGTGAAATCATGAAAGAGCAGTTTGGAAAAGAAAAAAGAGCCCGCATCACCAAGTCAATCCTAAGCCAAAAGAACAAAGCCGGAGGCATCATGCTACCTGACTTCAAACTATACTACAAGGCTACAGTAACCAAAAGAGCATGGTACTGGTACCAAAACAGAGATATAGATCAATGGAACAGAATAGAGCCCTCAGAAATAATGCCGCATATCTACAACCATCTGATCTTTGACAAACCTGAAAAAAACAAGCAATGGGGAAAGGATTCCCTATTTAATAAATGGTGCTGGGAAAACTGGCTAGCCATATGTAGAAAGCTGAAACTGGATCCCTTCCTTACACCTTATACAAAAATTAATTCAAGATGGATTAAAGAAAAGCAACTTCTAAGTGAATGAGATGCTAGCTTCCTCTGGGACAGACCAGCCAGTCTAATTCGCTGCTTTTATGTCCCGGCCAGGCTTCTGCTCTGCCCTAAGGCTTCAGGGTTTCACACATCCACTCTAGAAATGGTGCACTTTTCTCTGGAGAGCCAATGCTTTTAGCAGTTTTTGAATGGAAGCAGACAGCATTGGTGGTTCAGTTCTTGGGCTACAGATTGTGGAGGAAATACATGGGCTATGCTCTGCCTAGAAAGTGAGCAGTAATATTACATGGGAGAAGGCCTATTCTTATACCTGTATCTTCCTACCAGCAAATCCTGCAGAACTTTAAATGAAACTCGTTCCAGAAAATTATTCTAACCCTTGTTAGGCCTGTGTCTCCTTAAGTATTTGTATGAAAGGTCAATTAAAATTTAATTATGTCAATGGATGAACAAGAGGGAAAACTTTTATATTATTTTTAAAATCCATATTCCTTAAACTGAGGGTAGAGATCACTGGACAGGAGCAAGATTTGAAACAATTTCTGAGAAAGCTAATCAGTAACAACATCACCCATCATGACCTTGTATCAATGGGGCTCAGAAATGCAGTTCTTTTCCTACCTTTCCAATCAGAAGTATGTAAGAACATGGCTATGGGTAAGTTATGATACATTTAAAAGCAGATTGCTTCAGTACAAAGAAAGTTATTTAACTTCCATGTGCATTGGTGTGTTAACAGCTCTGTGCTTCGGTTTCCTCATCTGTAAATTGCAGTAATAACAGTACCTATCATACAGTGTTTTATAATAATTAAATGAATTAAAAGCCTGCCATTTTTCTCTGTATGCTGAGAACAGCATTGGTATATGATCAGCACATGTAAGTATTGGCTATTATTATTATTACTATTACTACCATTTTAGGGATTATTCTTCCTTGTTTTAAAACTGCTATTAGAATAGTATTAGTGAAAACAGTGTTCACAACTGGAGTTACTCCCAGGGTGTTAGTCTTTCTTGTTTATCTACTCCCAGGACCTGTGCTCCTAGGTCTATTCAAATAGAGTATCTTACTGATGTCTCTATCCAGCTGTTACATAATTCTGATCTCAACATAAATATAGAAATACTTAAGTAGACAACAACAACAACAAAGTTTTTTATTAGAATTCAAAAATATGTTCAAATTGGTGACTTCTGGAAACACTTTCATAAGAGAATACATCAGAAACTGTTACGTGTCCTATAAAGATAAGGGACAACCTACTGAACCAAGGCAGTTCAGAAAACTGATGACTAGTTTTGGTTAAGCAAGCATATGAAATTTAAAACATGATATTGATATAGGAAAAAGTTTGGGCTCTAGCCTTCCCATAATCACACTGCTACATTTCCACTGGTGAATGGAACTGAGGATCACTCTTTTTTTTTTCTTTTTTTTTTTTTTTTCTGAGACAGAGTCTCACTCTATCACCCAGGCTGGAGTACAGTGGCATGATCTCGGTTCACTGCAATCTCTGCCTCCCAGGTTCAAGTGGGAGCAGTGCCTTGTGGCTGAACCTTGTGCCTCAGCCTCCTGAGTAGCTGGAATTACAGGTGCATGCCACCATGCCTGGCTAGTTTTTGTATTTTTAGTAGAGACGGGGTTTCTCCATGTTGCCCAGGATGGTCTTGAACTGTTGACCTCAAGTGATCCACCTGCCTCATCCTCCCAAAGTGTAGGGATTACAGGCATGAACCACTGTGCCTGGCCAGATGATCACCCTTCTTAAATCCCAGAGGCACTGGCTTTCCTCTAAACACTCCACAGTGGTTTCACTACATTCTTGAGGAGAAGCAGTATCCCTGTGTGGGTCCTGTCTTTCAATGCCTCATTTCTTAAAGAGAGATTGAGGACTCCCAAGAGTCTCATTCATCCTGGGGAAGGAAAGACTGATGAGCTCATTACTACACAGCCTTAACGTTGTTTAGGGGTGGTGATGGGATACCTAATCAACTCACTTCTGTGCACTGAATCATGCTGCTGCAACTGTGCTTGTTTTTACCCTTTTCCTGACAGCAGGCTCACTCTTCTGGAAACCAACTTCAGATCCTGCTGCCTTGCTCACTTGAACAACATAGAAATTTTGCAACATTTTAACTTATTTTATCTATTCATCAAAGGAAAGAGTATCAGGGATTAAAGAAATGGCATGAGAATCTCTGAGAATTCGGTTTCTTTTTTTTTTTTTTTTTTTTGAGACGGAGTCTCGCTCTATTGCCAGGTTGGAGTGTAGTGGCGCGATTTCGGCTCACTGCAACCTCTGCCTCCCGGGTTCAAGCGATTCTCCTGCCTCAGCCTCCCAAGTAGCTGGGACTACAGGCGCATGCCACCACACTCAGCTAATTTTTGAATTTTTAGTAGAGATGGGGTTTCACCATGTTGGCCAGGATGGTCTCGATCTCTTGACCTTGTGATCTGCCCACCTCGGCTTCCCAAAGTGCTGGGATTACAGGCGTGAGCCACTGCGCCTGACCAAGAATTCGGTTTTCTGTTATCAATTAAAGAGCATCTAAAAGGATCTTTCTTACTGCTTGCCACGGAGCCGAAAATTATTTGGCTGCTCAGAAACACTGACTTCTATGGGAACCAAGATAATTTGATGGAGTTATACAGAGACAAATGGCAAGCTTTTAACTCCACTGGCATTTTCAGATTTTGGCAGGGGGAGGTATTCTGGAAACTCTGGATATCTGACTAGGTAGTGAAAGTTGGTAATGCTGCCTGGGCTGTAGGGCATGGTGGATAAAGAGCACAAATTGTAGAACTACTAACTCTGCCACTTACCAACTGTGTGATCTTGGGCAAGTTATGTAACCTCTCTGGGCCTTAGTTTCCCCATCTGCAAATAACATACCTGGAACATTTTCTTACTCCAAAAATGATACCATAGATTGAGACTTTTTTTTTTAACACTCTGACCAAATTAGCTTTCTTGACCTTAGAAGTTTTAAAGTATTCATTTAAAATTATTTTTAAGAATTAGCTTCACAGTCTCTATGTAATTACAACAATGAATGATGACATGGGATTGGATACTATTATTATTGTATACATGGCATTGTATACTATTATTACTATTGTATACTATTATTATTCCTGGGCTTGTAACTATTGTGTAATTTTATTTGCATATTGAAAAATCAACAAGGTTTTAAACATGTGCTTGTTTTGCATATGGATGTCCAATTGTCAAAGCACCATTTGTTGACTATCCTTTCTCCATTAAACTGTTTTGGCATCTTTGTTGAAAACTACTGGCAATATGTCTGTGGGTCTAATTTTGGATAGTCTATTGTGTTTCATTGATTTAATTTTTTTGCAAACATTGCACTGTCTTGACTATTGTAGTTTTATAGTAAATCTTAAAATTAGGTAGCATGATTTCTCCAACGTTATTCTTCTTTTAAAAATTATTTTGGTTCATTTAGTTCATTTATCTTCCCATATAAATTTTAGAGTTGGTTTATAGCTATAAACAAAATCCTGCAGAGATTGGATTGGAATTGTGTTAAATCTGTAGGCCAATTTGGAGAGAACTGACATCATTATTAGGTAGAGTTTTCTAATCCATGAACTCAGTATATCTCTCCATTTATTTAGGTCTTTGATTTCTTTCATTAATGTTTCAGCATACATAACCTGCACAAGTCTTATTGATTTATACCTAAATATTTCATTTTTAGAGAAAGCTGTTTGCAAATGGTACATGTATTTTTAAATTTTAATTGTTAGTTATCAATTGTTAGTATATAGAAATATGATTGATTTTTGGCTTTGATAAACTCATTTATTAGTTCTAAGAGTAGTTTCTTTTGCTTGTTTGGTTTGTCTTTTTTTTTTTTTTAATAGATTCTGTGGGATTTTCTAGGTAGGCAATTATGTTGTTTGCAAATAGGGACAGTTTTATGTCTTCCTTCCCAATCTGGATGTCTTTTATTTATTTTTCTTTTCTTATTGCTCCTTTTCTTTTTTTTATTTTTTTATTTTATTATTATTATTATTATACTTCAAGTTTTAGGGTACATGTGCACAACATGCAGGTTTGTTACATATGTATACATGTGATGTTGAATAGGAATGGTGAGCATGGTCATTGCCTTATTCCCAACGTTACAGGGAAAGCGTTCAGTCTCTTATCATTAAAATATGGTGCCAGCTGTGGGGATTTTACAGATGCCCTTTATTGGGTTGAGAAAATTTCCTTCTATTCCTAGTTTTCTGAGAGTACCACTTCAATTTCCAAGCTGCCTTGAATCAAAACCAGAAGACTCTGGAGGAAAAATGAGAAACTCATAGCTGATTACCATTTAGGTAGTTCAAATTCTGGTCTTCTTCCTCAATCCATATGCTATCATTTATTTTTCAGGGACTTTGAATAGTTGCTCATGCATTCTGTCCAGGTTTTATAGCTGCATTCAGTGGGAGAGACAAGGTGAGTGTTTGTTCCACTGTATTCAGAACTGGAATCCTTGAGTCATTTTAAAGTCAAAGAAAGAAAATTAACCAGCTTATTCCGTTCCATTAAAAAAAAAAAGTACCGTTTTAAGTTTCAAGGATCCAAAGATGAGTTAAATTTAATCACTACTTCTGAGGAATTGTTTCATGCCCACTCTCATTCCTCTTTTCCACCTGGTAAATTCCTACTTGTTATTATTTTGACTTATTATTATTTTGAAGTAATTTTTAATTCTTATCAAAGTAATAAGCATACATGGTTTAATAAGTCAGATAGTACTACAAGATGTATAACAAAAAATAGCACCCTTGTGACACAGTCTCCCCCTCAAGCAATTAAGAGGTTAAAGGTAACTACTTCAACTCTGCGTACTACATCTTTTACTATTTACTTCCATATTTCTAAGTAATATTCTTATGTCTCTCTATTCTTCAATTTCAGACGTTGTCTATTGACTTCCTATTATGAAAGGTAAGGATTATTTTACCTCTCCCACCTCAAACACACATCACTCATTTTTTTCTCCCCTCATTCCCCCTAATAAAGTGCTATCATAAACAAATCAATATTGTTTACCTTATCATTACTATACCGTCCCCGACTTACGATGATTCAATTTAACAATTTTTCTACCTCGTGGTTCAATTTAACAATTCTCCTACTTTACGATGTAGAAAAATTGTTAAATTGAACCATCGTTAAGTCAGGGACTGTCTGTATAGTAATGATAATAAAGTGCTGAATAGCTCCTGTAACTTACAATCTAGACATAATGTATTCAGTAAGTCACACGAGCTATTCAGCACTTTATTATCAAACAGGCTTTTATGTTAGATAATTTTGCCCAACTGGGAATTACCTTTGCCACTCTTTCCACCTATGTCTTCCTCTCTCGGTTTACTCCCTTTTTTTTAGTGACAGCACATCATGCAGTAACTTCTTGAGAATGAAAGTAATGTTTTTGAGATTTGCATGTTTAATAATGGTTTTAGTCTACCTGATTAATAGCTTGGCTGGATATAAATTCTAGCTGGAAATCATTTTCCCTCTTTGATTTTCTCTTTAGTTTCCAATGCTGCTTTGGAGAAACCCAGTGCCATTAGGATTTCGACCACTTTTATATGATCTGTTCCCTACTTCTCTCAAAATTAGAAGTTATCGGCCTTATTTCTTTATCCATGGGGTTCTAAAATTTCAGGTGGACATGCTTTGATGTGCGTGTGTGTATGTGTGTATGTGTGTGTGTGTGTGTTCCATTTGTTATACTGTATATCTGGTTCTTTAGTTCAGTGAAATTCTTAAATATAGATGCTACTACCTTCCTTGAGTCTAAGTAAAAAAAAGCAGACTTTCACTTTATCTTCTTGTTAGTTGTATGGTTTCCCTCCTGTCCTAATTGGTGCCTTTTGTAAGGGCAGAGGAGAGCCAGCTGCCTAGAAGCATAGGATAGAGAAGAAAATCTGGATGTCTCAATGGCCTGGACAGACTTTCAACTAATCTTTCAAATTTCAGTGCCACCCCACATTACAACCTTCAGAACTACACAGTATCTTCAAGTCCTGTTGCTAACAAAAGCTTAAAATAGGAGGAGGAAAAAGCTATGAAAAGCTTAGAAAGACAGGATTCCAATTTGCCCTGTGTTTTTGTTGTTGTTGTTGTTGTTGTTTTCCTGTTTTCTACTGTTCTCAGGACTCAGAGTAAATGATGTATACTTTGCTGCATGTTTTTTGGTCTTGTTCTAATTTGTCTTTTAAATAAGGCTAAACACTATAATCCTCTGCTGACAATTGTCCTATCATTGATTTCCTGCTTTTCTTCAAGCTGACAGGTTTAGGCAAAGACCATTTTTACAATTCCTTTTTTGGATCTGACAAAATTTTTTCCAAACAGGATTATAAACAAAGCTTACATTTTAACACTAGTATAGATGATGAATTATATAACTCACTGGATCATAAATTAATATTAGGTATTTGAGTAATAGTATTTCATTTAAATTTGGCTTTGTCTCCATAAAGCATTGAAGAATTCTGTAGCCCAATATTAACTTAAATTCTAAGTTTCTATTTTTTATTGTTTACTGAGTACTTACTCTGTACCAGGCATTACTGTATTTCATTCTTACAACAACTTTGTTAAGGTTCAATTATTTTTATATTATGATTAGAAAGTGAGGCTTTGAAAGAATAAGTAATTTGCCAGAGATCACCTACAAAGTTGAACCAGGATTTTAATCTAGGTTTGAACACTATAAATTTCATGCTCTTAAACAATAAGTTGTACTGCTTATGAATAAAATCATAAATATAATAGCAAGAAGCTTTTATTTCTATAGCCATTGTGACTGTAAGGTATACACTTACATTTAAGTGTATACACTTACCATAACAGTTCTAGAGTCATTGACTGTCAACCTATTAATTGCATTTCTCATTCAAGTTTATAGCCAGTATACTGCAGAATTAATTTGTTTTCTTTCTACTTTAAATAAATATTGTTAAAATTACCTCTTTACTTGCTGATCATGTTGTTGAACAATATGCACTAGTGATATGGTAACACAATTATCCTATGGCCTGTCTTGAGAGAAGGAGGTTGAAATAGTCCTGCTGATGATTTGAAAAGGAATTTTTTAAGGTTAGACCTTGTCTAAAGAGTGAAAGTAAGATAATATTTCTATTTTAAATACTAGTTTAACATTCTATAATTTTCATAATTTATAGGGGTATCATTCTTATTGGATATGCATAAAAAGTTAATGAAACCTCACAGCCTCCCTAAAATCATAAACTTGTTTATTTGCTTGCCTTAGGGAGGTGACTGTTGATTTAATTTTAATTGTATTTAGCAATTACTGATAATGTTGTGATCCAATGGAAGCTTTTCTTTTAGAGGAATGTAAAAATCAACTTGCAATTTCTCTCTTAAACACAATCTATATAAGAAAGGAGGCCCATATGCATGAACCCAGGAGTGCTATCTTACTTCAGGGCAGATTTTTCTTCAATTCTTTACTCAAACCAAATTTCTGGTTCAAGAAGAGTATGGCCAATTTGTGACTGGGATAACTGCAGGCTTCCACATTCCCTGAGCTAACATGATACTATCTTATCTGTGTTCTCTGTACCTTTCTCCCTTTTCTCTCATTGCTTCTGTCCCTATCACCATCTTATTGCCTCATTTCTGAAAGCCTTGCTATTAGGTAACTGCCATAATTCTCCTTGGGGAGTTAGATGATAAAGCCCTAAATAAGCAAGTGGCATGATAGAGCTAAACTGTACCAGCCTATGAGAGATAATTGCTAAATATTTAGGAATTTTTCAAGCTGATTGTTAACCTTTGGCAGCTTGAAATCATGGTGGGGGTGTTTGCACCATGGAAACTGGCAAACTTAACAACCCCCCAGTCTCCATGAGAACTGGTTTACTAGCACGCCACCAGGTACTACACTTCTCAGGGGGATCTTGCATTTTCACTCAGTACTCCTGAAAATCTTAAAGATTCAAAATGAATTTCCATGGCTGGGACTTCTCTAATAGGAATAAACAATAAAAAAAAAATTACAGGCAATGCCCAAGTGTTACCATATAGGGAAACAGCTGGATCATCTTGCTGAAAGCCAGCTCTACTGACACATGGCGAGGAGACATGGATGGTGGGAAATTATAAAAGTTCAGAAAAGCATTGCCTTTCTGGGCCAAGAAAGATTCCCAAAGACATATGTACATATAACAATCCTACAAAATATGGATTGTTCTGTAACAATGATCCACTGAATCAGACTATTTTTTCAGAGTTATTGATCAAAGAATGATGTATAAGAGTAAACTACGCTCCTTAAAAAGAACAAAGGATTTCATAATGCCATAGAGGATCTGAAGATAACCTAGCCTGTAAACTAACTGACTAATAGTCAGCCAGTTAAATAACCCAGTGGTTTCTAAAACTGAAAATGGAACTTAATATCCTACTGAGATCTTCAAAAATCAAAACTGCTGGACTAGAGATTATAGAAAAGGCCAAGCTTAGTTACCTAAGTACATCAAACTGCACTTATTCATAGTCCTAGAAAATTCTCTTTAAAAGGGGGAATAGACTAATGGTGCTTAACATAAATTAGTTATCTTTTCCATGTATTTCTTTCTATGCCTCACTCCTTTTTATTTTCAAATGCTAGTTGTGTGCTTACTGTGTACCAGGCACTGTCTTCACTATAATGATGAAAAAGTTCCAGTCTCACACTGTATTTCAGAAGATTGCATCCATTGTTAAACAACATACTACTTCCTTAAGTACTATTCCAAGGCTGCAGAGAGATCCTACCAGCAATATACAGAAGATTTACTTTGTGATTTCTTTTAATTAGAAAATAACATTTGAAAGCTATAACCTTTTAAGCCTTTTTGCTCCCGCAAAAATAATCACCAAGAGAAGATGATTTGATTTCTGAGGAAATCTGTGGTATAGCTTTAACAGCTTTCTTGGAAGGAAGACAAATGTAACTAAGTATGAATAATATACTTTAAATATAGCCAGAAGAATTTTGACTTATAATTAACCCATGTTTCTGAAAATATGAAATCTAAAAGTAATAAATATGCATTCTTAATAATGGGCTCTTAAAACTACATTTATAATAATCCTTTCAGTTTGTTGTTATGGTTATTATAGGAAAAACACATGTTCCTATCAAAGCATGTAAAATTAATGAACACATTTTATATGTAGAGCTCAAAAAATACTCTCTTGTAAGCTGTACTCATTAAATAAAAATACCAACGAATTCATTAAACAAAAACAAAAACTCAAATCAACAATGGCAAAGCTAATAACTCCAGAAGGCTGAAATGTAGCAAAGATAAAGAGAGTAGTGATAAAACATTTAACTATTAATATACTCTTTATCTCAATATGGACAGTTCCTTTGCTACGATGCAGAGGAATCAGGAGGCATGGGGATCTTATGTGGTGGATGGCATGGCAGGTTATTTGCCCAGCCCTCACTGCTGACCTAAAGGAGCCTATCTTGCTCAACAGGAACCATACAAGACAAGAGTGTATAAGCCTTTCATTGCCAGCAGGCCTGTTAATTTCCATGATGTAAAAAGTAAGTCCATCTGGCCACTAGATGGAGATCAGGTTACTCTGTCAGTGATGGGGAAGCTGCTTGCAGCCAGCAAGTGTTAAGTAAGCAGGGTATGGAGAACCTATTCTCTTTT
Organism: Hylobates moloch; assembly: GCF_009828535.3. Classification (NCBI taxonomy): domain Eukaryota; kingdom Metazoa; phylum Chordata; class Mammalia; order Primates; family Hylobatidae; genus Hylobates; species Hylobates moloch. The sequence goes on from NW_026652279.1 coordinate 103,337,156, forward strand.
TTCAATACTTCTATGAAAGGCATTTTCCAAGCTCTGAAGTTAGGAGCAGATCTGTGCTGAATAAAGAGTATATAAATGAAGCATAGCTTGAAAGATCAAACAGAAAGGGAACTGTAAAAGACAAACATTTGCTTGTTATTACTGTTGCCCCTGGAATGACTTCTATTTAGGTTTGGTTGTATAAACTACTTGTAATTAATAAGATGAGCTGGTCTAAATAAGAACAATTAAATAAACTATCTCATTATTTACCAAGCAGGGAAGAAGAGAGATATGACAAAAAATTAAAACAATGATAGATTATTAAGACAATTAGTCTTGTCTGTTTGAACATAAGAATACAGACTCATGTTTGAGTATGTATATAAGTATGCATTTTTAATATCAACCAAAATGGATCAAGGGAACTTAGGGATCAAAGGAGAATGTCAGATAACATCTCTTCTAATTTTCCAAATGAAACTATCATTCAATTCTGAATTATATAACTTTATTACTAAACATGTCTTATTTCTGTAATAGCTGAGCTTTATTTTATTTTTTTTAGAGACAGGGTCTTGTTTTGTTGCCCAGGCTGGGGGGCAGTGGCTCGATCTCAGCTCCTGCAACCTCCACCTCCCGGGTTCAAGCAATTCTTGTGCCTCAGCCTCCCAAGTAGCTGGGATTACAGGCATGCGCCACCATGCCCGGCTTATAGCTGAACTTTAAACTGGAGACATAAAGTTACATATGTCCTGGAAAATGTTTCGTTTAGGGAAAGTTCAGATATTGCACTGTGTAATGTAGCTGAATGTTTTTATTATTCTTGAGATGTTAGATACCATAATTCTGTTCATTTCTAACTTAATAACTATATATCCTCATTCAATAAATATTTATTCAGTTACATCAAAACAAGTAATTTGTGAAAAGAAAAATTCCATTTGTTATCAAATAGTTTCAATTACCAGTACATTTTAGTATATAGGAGTGTGAGCATAAACAAACATATTAATTGCTTATTGCACCAATCATTGTGCTACAAGCTAGGAGTACAAAGATGTATATATATAGCCAGAGAAGTACTGGAAGAGAAGGCCTACATGATTAAAAAACAAATACAAATTCATTTTTGTAGCAGTCAAGAACAATTATTAAATGATCAGTAAAAGTCCTTTGTAAAGTTCTATTGTGAAAAATAAACTTAATCTTGACCAGATGGAAAGCATGACCTTTGATCTCTACCACATAGAAAATATAGAAATTCAAACACAATAGTATTTACTATTAGGCACCAATGACTGTAATGAGAACAAGAGCTTAATTCAAAAAGAGAAGAAACTAATGTTTAGAATAATAAATGAAACAGGCCATAATTAATTGGTTTTCTAAATATTGTTATGAGTAGTAACCAACATTCAGTCTGTTGCTGTAATCAGTCCATGGCACTTACTTAAACACATGTTTATTTTAGAGTCACACATTTGTTTTAGCTTAATTAAATTAATATATTTATACCCCTTCAAAAAGATTTGAGTTCTACTTTGGTTTGAGGTTTTCAAAATGTGCCTACAAGCTTTTAAGGATCTAAGAGAATTATTATTCATTCATGAATATATTATTTCTATTTAAAGAAAATCACAAAAAGAATCACATAAAATAGGAATTATTAATCAGGTATTGATGAAATAGTTTGTAGAAATTTCTTATTTTGCTAATAGGCTCTTTGCAGGACAACCTGGCTGGGAGGAACCTACTTTTCTTTTTGTTGGATAAGAAAGTAATGTAAACAGGAGAAGTTTTGTTCCAAAGATTAAAATAAATGAATAGCAAATAAATCCTTTTATTATATGCTTTAGTATATATGGGTATATAGCCTTCCTCATTCTTCAAATTAGTTCCAGACAGCAACTAGATTGATTAGATGATGACTGAGTCATTTCTGGAGTTACCAGATTCTTTTCACTTTGGTGGCCTGTTCCCATATTTTTCTCCAGTGCAGGGATGGGTCTACTTATTGTTGACTACTAAATTTGCATTACTTAGAAATAAGGAAGTTGGTAAAAAACGTTCTATTGGATGCATATTTTTGCTCACCTTCTCTAGTTTAGAGGTTCTGGCCTTGTAATAATCTGCTGTATTCTAGTTCCTAAATGTTTCTGTTTCCTAGGTAGCATGTAGAGATGCTGACACTGAAGATGGTAAAAGTGAGAACAGATGCAAAGGTGCTGCTGGAAACTAGTTAGTGCTTAAGGTTAAAAAAATAAAAGCTGCTGATTGTATTCATATGTTGTGATGTCAGTAACCTGCACATTTAAGCACTGACAGAAAAAAAGGCACATTTTTACTTTTTCATCATTTAGATGGAGAATTTGTTTTTGTCTTTTTATTTTGAATCTAAAAATTCTTTTAGTTCTTTAAGCAACTATTTTTGAGTCACTGGCCCAGAAATTTTCATGACTGTGGCATCTGGAACTAAATTTATACTTGAATGTGCACCTCTAAGAGATAAGGTGAATTCAAATGGTACCTGCATATTTCTGTCATCTTGTCCAATCATGTTTCTCCATTCCATGAGTGATCGCTGCAGACGTTCAAGTCCAGTTTCCCAAAGCCTGATGTGACCTCCCATATCAACAGTAACAACACCGCTTTTGTCCCACTCAGCTAGCAGTGCATCTGTATCTGAAATGGTCGACAGCCATGTGGTATACGGCGAGAGAGATTCTGATCTGGAAAAAGGAATCCAAGTGACGCTAAGAGACCACAAAAATAAAGCAGGAGGGATGACACTGCACATTGTAACGTTCTTTACTGTTGAAAAACTATGCTCACACTACTCATTATTTTATACCTGCTCTTACCTATGTCACCACATAGGCAGTTATGAGGATATGCTATGAGCAAAAGTTCTTAAACAAACATGCCCAGGGTTCATAAGCAAACATGAGGCAAGACAATCATGAATATTAAAAAAAAACAAAACAGAAAGACTATTTTAAGAAAGATGTTTTTATAAGTGATCACAGTATATAACTAATTGGTAGGCCAGGAAACAAAGCTGGTTTAAACTGATTAGGTTCCCTAAACTTGCTATAAAGAATTTGCTATGGACTAAATGCTTGTATCCCCCCAAATTCATATGTTGAAGCCCTAACCCCCAATATGATAGTATTAGGAGGTAGGTACTTTGGGAGGTAATTAGGCTTAGATGAAGTTGTGAGGGTAGGTCCCCTGTTATAGAATGGGATTAGGGCCCTTATGAGAAGAGACCAGAAAGCTTGCACTTGCATGTGGTCTCTCCCTGTTTCCTTCCCCCCCATTCATGTTAGGATACAGCAAGAAGTTAACCCTCTGTAAGACAGCCTTCACTAGGAACTGAATTGGCTGGCCCCTTTATTTTGGCTTTCCCAGCCTCCAGACTGAAAATAAATATTTGTCACTTAAGCTACCCACTCTATAGTATTCTGCTGTAACAGCCTGATCTAAGACAGAACTCTAATAATGAGCATATTAAAAGACAAGATATCAACAGAACCATCTGTAAGGAGCAAAAATACACAGTAATTTACTGGTTCTCTGCATTTTCCTGTATTTGTAGACGACATTAGCTTCCACTGTCAGGAAGAAAGGAACGCTATATCAGTTCATACCTCACATGCCTGCAGTACTGGACTCACTCCTTAGAGGCCTAATGTCAGTGCTGAACCGATTTCTTGTTTATGCATTTCGACTGCATTTGTATGTGATATTTTGCCTTTTCTGACTTAGAAAGTTACGTGAATCTATAACAAGGAATGTATAGATTTCTTATATATTTCACACATATTTCCTTTGTTATATATTTCTGACATCTGTATGAGTGTGTGTATATATATATATATATATGTATAGTAATTTCTAGGAAAGCAAATTTGTCTGTAAGAGTCAACTGCATATCTCCTTTATCTGAGTATAGCTCTTATTATACAAAAGTGATATAGATTATAAATTCCAACTATTAGTGTTGGCTCATAAAATGCATCTGATATTTTCCATATGAAATAAATAGTCTAAAGAGATGGTCTGATAAGAAAAACATAACAAGCTATCATTGTAGATTTTGGAAAAACACAAAACCATTATATATTAGGTAAATTCTTATAATATTCTAAAAGATAAATCAAGACTAATTTGACCTTTTTTCAGTCTGCCTTAGTTGATACTAAACACAGAGTGACAAGGGCGGCCACTCTTGGACACAGAAGACTTAGAAAATGTTCATATGAGGAGAACAACAGTGGGATGGGACCATATGTTTCCAAGCTACTTTACAGGACTCCCAGAAGGGCTCCAAGAAGGTAACATTTGATACAATGCATGGTACTCTATCAATAAATATTTGCTGCAGGAAAAAACTTAGTAGTTACAGATGATGGAGTCAGGGGCTATTCAAGAATAATGAAATTTATCCATTTGTAACTATGATGTTTGAAATTCTGCCAAGAACACCCAAGCTGTATGATTCTATTGAGCACTGTACCTACTAGTTGTCACTACTTAACTCTTCACAAGAAAACTTTACATTTACAGGCAATTTCTTTAATTTATTAAAAAAAAGAATGACTGAAGAAATTACATATTTTCTACAATTTGCACACTAGGTCTAAAATCTTTTCTTCACTTAAAGAATGTTTTCCTTATAAATAATAACAAAGTTTTAAAAGGACACATAGAATTATAATAGAGTGAAGCCTAAATTTATACACAGCCACATATGAAAGCTTGGCAGTACTATTTTACAAATGCAGATAATATAAAACTTTGAAGAAAATTATGTGAGAGCAAAAGTGATGTATTCATTTTGGCCCTGAAGTTACATACAGTTTTATTGTATTTTCTACTATTTGAAATTAGCTATCAAATGGAAAATTCCTGATATCTAGCAGAATGCTAAATCTAAGCTACTAGCAAAAAAACTGAAGTCCAGATGGGTTGTTCCCTTGGATTTTATACATATGTCAAAAAAAGCAGTAGTTAAGAGAAACTCAGGACATACTGACAATGAGACAGACTCTAAATTCATACTGACAATGAAACAAACTCTTGACACTTGAAATGTGGCAAGTCCAAATGGAGATGTGCTTTAAGTGTAAAATACATACTGAATTTCAGAGACTTAGGGAAAAAAAGGAATGTAAAATATTTCATTAAAAATTTTATATTGACTACATGTCAAAATAATAATATTTTGGATACATTGGGTTAAATAAAAGATATTAAAATTAATTTCACCTTAAAACAATAATGTGTCTACCAAGAAATACATAATTACATATATGGCTTTCATTATATTTCCGTTGGACAGTGCGGCTCTAACTGAATGCATTATGGTGGCCAGCTGGCTCTGGGCTGTGCACACAGCTGCTCTTCCAGATGTTCTTTCCATGGCAGGTATAACATGTGATTCATACAGAAAGTCAAAAGAGAAAAACACTGAAATAAAAAACTAGTGAGAGAAATGACTATAAATACTGGAAAAAATTATCAATGTTTTAGATATGTTAAAAAAGATGTTATTTGCTTTTGTTACTTGAATTAGTATATTTTAATGAGCATATAATTAAGATGGAATATGCAATTTCCTCAAATGATTAAAAGCCATTTTCCATTAAACCAACACATTAGGATGTTCCAAGAAGTCATATATGTTGGAAGAAATAAATCTATTTCTTTGAATAATGATTTTGTTTTCATATTTTTTGAATCTGATTAAAGGGTCCTAAGAAATGAAGCTGTGTTTCTGAGTTATTTGTGCTATCATGCCGAGCTATTTTCTTCTAGGGGTTGGAGAAGGGGGAAGAAAGGAAGCCTGGTGACATTTTAGGTGACTGACAGATTCTGGTATCCCTGGTCTTCCTCTGCAGGCCCTCCAGGCTACTCTGCTAGAGCTTCTAGCCAAGACTTTAACCACTGTGTTGTGAGGGCTCAATGGCAATGTGAGGGAGTACATGAGAGGAGCAGATGTGATTGTAATCTAGGTCAAAATAGAATAGAAAGATTAGAGGAAGAAGGCTTTGGCATGGAGGGCAAAGAAAGGGAAAAAGAGGAACCTAGGATAAGTAGGCCAAAGCAGGTGCAAGCTTAGGCTGGAAGAGGGAAATAAGGCATGGATGCACCCAGAAAGGGATGGGCTTCAGGTGACAATGCCTGTGTTCTTCAAGGGAGAGATCAAGCTTCATTGTTTCTGTTTTTAAATCTTCAGTTTACCTAGTTTAAATGCTTTGCTTCCATAGTGGGACAATAATGAAGGAGGCGAACAGTAATGAGTCCTATCTAAAGCTTTGGGATCCTTTGGCTATTGTACAACCTTCCTGACTGCAGATACATAATAACATATATCAAAACAATATTAAAGAAATCTATTTAAATTCTTTTGATATTTTGAACACACTTACTTCAGAAAATAAATATATAAAATTAATAAGTATTATAATTTTTGTAATACTAAAAATGCTATTTCAGATACAGAAAAACTTATTAGAACAGATCAAACAAAAGAGAACAAAGACTTGCAGGCTGTTTGACTTATACCTATGTAACAGTGGAATATTTTTACAAAATGAAAATAAAAATGCCAGGAAAACATTCAGAAGAACAGCAAGATAGAAACCAACTGTAACTGGAAAAAAAAGAGCTTGCTATTTAAAGAAGCAAAAAAGTACTCATTTGTTCAGAGTACTTAGCAAGAATTTACTCATTTTTTATGACATACTAAGCTAAGAACAAAGGTGAAATGGATTACCTGGGAATAGGGATATATTGGAGTTTCTTTGATTGAAGATCAGTGACTTCTATATAACCAGATGTTTGTGGAGGAATAACATCTACAAACAAGTCATGACATGAGCCAAGTATTAAATTACTGCAAGATACCAAAATGGTGCTAAAAGTGGAATCAAATTATCTGTAGCCTAGGGTAGAACGCTGGGATCTACTTGACAAGGTACTGGGTCAACCCTCATGGCTAGACTCTGAGAAACATGCTTCCCTCAGGGAAGCATATTGGGCTGTGATTCTTTACTGTCAGAAAATAACCTAAGTTATTTTCATTTGATAGCTTCCCAAGATGAGTCAATGTTTTTGCACTTACAGTTTTTTTAAAAAAATATTTCATCATCTGAACTGTTTTTCCTTCTTAGGAAGCAACAACAATGCAGTAAAATGCGGTAGAATCGGCACACTCTCTAATTAGACTGACCTGGTAGGAAGTCCTGCTCCTGTCTGAGCTGTGCTATGTTGGTCAAGTTACTGACCTCTCTGAGGCCTGTTTTCTTCATTTGTAAAATGGGGATAACAACCCCACTGTGAAATGGGGATAACAACCTCAGATGACCACAGCATCTGAGCATCATAAGCATTATCTTGAGGATTAGATGAAATTAGTAAATGCAAAGCACCGACAGGGGTTGCTCATCACACAGTATCGGTCATTATTAGGGCCCTGCAAGACAGGGGAAGGTGAGGTGAGGATGGGGCAGTGGGGTGAGGACTCTGGAGTTTGGATCATAATCCCAAAAGACACAATCCTGAATGCCATTATTCTGATTGTTGAAATCCCAAAAGATAGATAAAAGTCCCTAAAGTTTAAAATTCTGAAAATCACAATCACAGTATAACTGCATCATGTTATACGGAGCTATTACTTTGTTACTGTCTTTGTTTGGAAATTAAGTATGGTTTAAGGAGATGCATATAGGTGCCAAGTTGACAAAGGGTGTATTTGTGGACTTAATTTTAGGTGTCAGTTGGACTGATTATAGAATACCTAGAAACCTGGTAAAGCATTATTTTGGTTGTATCTGTAATCTGGAAAAGAGATTAGTATGTGCGTCTGAGGGAACCAGGTGGTGAAGACCTGCCCTCAATATTGGTGGACATCATCCTGTAAGCCAAGAGCCTAGAGGGGACAAATACAGAAGGTGAATTGGTCTCTGAGAGCTGGGACAGTCTTTTCTTTAACTGCCAAACATACTGATATGCATGTATGACATTTCCCTTTTGACCAACTGCTTTATGAATATGGCTCATGTGTTCATAACTGTTATACTCATGTGATGTCATTAGTATACCTGAGTGTTTATGCTTGCAAAAAGTGTATGTTATTATTGCCTATTTTATTGTGCAAGGTGGTTTGTGAAGTGTTCTGCTATTTCTGTTTGTTTGTTTTCTGGAGACAGAGTCTCACTCTTGTTGCCCAGGCTGCAGTGCAGTGGTGCGATCTTGGCTCACTGCAACCTCCGCCTCCTCTGTTCAAGTGATTCTCATGCCTCAGCCTCCTGAGTAGCTGGGATTATAGGCACCTGCCACCAAGCCCAGCTAATTTTTGTATTTTTAGTAGAGACGGGGTTTCGCCATGTTGGCCAGGCTGGCCTCGAGCTCCTGACCCCAAGTGATCTGCCTGCCTCGGCCTCCCAAAGTGCAGGGATTACAGGTGTGAACCACCAACCCCAGCCTGTTCTGCTGTTTTTATGTTTCTCAAATAAATCTTCTTTTAAAAATATACATAAATATCTTTTAAATAATTTTAAAATTATTTTTTCCAGAATTATATTTTCGAGATTTTCATCTTTTGGGATTGTGCCAGAATTTTAGACTTTAGGAATATTTATCTTTCTTTTGGGATTTCGGCATTTGGGGTTATGGCATGGGGATTGTGTTTTTTGGGATTATGATCAGCTCTCAGGATTCTGGATAGTAAAGAATATGAAAAGTTGGGGGAAGATAAAGAGATAAGGGGTCCAGAGCCCTCGACTAATTCTATAATTGTTATACTCATGTGGTGTCATTAGTATACCTTAGTGTTGGTTTTCCAGCAAATTCCTGTGCTTCACTGATTTCTATTCCACAGCCCTGAGGAACTATCATCCTCAAAATCATTAGCTGCCACCACGGTGTGTCAGAAACATTGCTTAGTCTTCACAGAGAGTGCTTCTGATACTAACAACAACAAAGACTAATAATTCCTGTCTGAGAGATGAGGAAACTGAGGCTTATAGAGGTAATGTAACAATATGACTTATTTGGGGTGATACAGCTGGAGAGTGATGGAGATGGCTTCAAACCCAGGCCTTTTTAGCACTAAAATCTATGCTCTGGCCACCACTCCACACAACTTCTATGTGAGTTGGCCCTAGTGAAATAGCTATTTGTAAAATATCCCATTTTATAAAATCTTGGCCACGAAGCTCTCTTAAAAAAAACTCCCCTACACAAAACCCATGCTTTTTAAGATTTTTGTCTATCTGTTTCTCTATCTAATCTTTGATGACAATTTCTGATTAGAATGATATATTTATCTATTCATCCATCCATCCATCCATCCATCCATCCATCCATCCATCCATCTTTTATTACAATTTCTGGTTGGAATGAAGTATCCAGGATGTCCTGGATAAATTCAAATTTGAATTTATCAAAGGTAGTTTACAAAAAACAAGAAACTTAACATTTTTATTTCGTGCATGTAGTTGAAGGTTTTTAAATAGGCCAGCTGAAAAACTCAACATATCTCTTATTTATTTAACAAATGTGTTTGAGCATATTTTGCGCCAGACATCATATGAAGCATGAGGATATAGAAAAGATATGTGGTCTCTGACTTTGAGGCGTTCACAGTAAAATGGGGAAAGTTCCTTTCTATTAAACCATTGTGGGCCTCTGGGGACTTGGAAAGGATTCTAGAGTGGGAATCACAGTCCTGAGGCCAGGTATGAGCTGTAGAGCTAGGCAATGGGTTGTCCCAAGAGACAAACAGCTCAGCAGGAAGAAAAGGTAATGTCCAAGGAGAGGAATGGGTAAGAAAATAGAGTTACTATAGTAATTTGACCACCCAGCTGGATTAGCTGTCTTCAAGTGGCCATTTGCACAAAGTGAATATGCTTATCATAAGCCACACACAGTCTGCATTGGAAATTCTGCCTGTGATATAAAGTCAATCTTGGATAAAGTTTTGTATCATATATCATTTTTAACAATTCCTGCTGCTTGAACCTAGCTGAAGTAGGTTGAATTATTTATAGCTCAGGGTTCTTTGCCAAGAGTGACCAGTTACTGAAGCTATAGAGATGAGTGGAGCTGCCTCACTAACTTTCTCATATTTTGGCTTGCCACTTAGAGGCGCTTTTACAAATAAGGAATAGTATTAAGTTGAGCTACTGCCATCAGCACTTTTAGATTGCCTGTGAAAGCAAAGTAAGCCAACTTATTTTAAAATATCTTTTTTTCCCCCATATCTTTCTTTTCTTTTACTTTACTAATTAATTCCATGGTGAGAAAATGCAATAATGACTGTGTCTACTATTTCAAGAAGTAGAATTTTACTCCTGGTATTAAAAACTATTTTCATGTATCAGAGAAGGGTAATGGCTACAAATCACTTTAGGGAAATAGTAAAGGTGGTGGTAGTGGTGGTAGTAGCAGTAAGCACTTTAAAAATAATAAAAATTGATGTTTACTGATTTGAAAATAAGTCAGCTCAGAAGAAAAGCATATTTACAAAAAGATTCTTGAACAGAATACTTGACTGAATTGAGGAAGTGAAAACTGTGGCCAGGTTTCCCTCCAAACTTAGCCAAGGCCTCATCCACCCATTTTAAACATTTTAACACTGGAGTGAGGATGGAGGCTCAGTAAATTTCCATTACATTTATAATCCAAGTGGATTTCAAAGATAGGTATAAATTGTATTTAGGGATTAGTTCACTAACCATTAAAGGGAAGTCATTGCAGCAGTGTTTATCACATAGCTCCCATGATCAGTGGGGACAGTTTACATGCACAGTGCCAAGGTTAGAAGGAGGTATTAAAAACTGTCAGGCAAAACAACCAAGACAATTTTCAGAGCGAAGGTGAAATGCTATTTAAAAACTCACTCCTTCTAGAAATGTAATTTGATGTACACCTATTAATCACTGGGTTTAATACATTTCTGTGTTCACAGATAAAAAGAGTGATGTGTGCCCCCAAACTGTGCTGATACCAAATTTTTGATTTTACCCAAAGTTCAAAAAAACATTGTACTGCTTTCAATCAAGAATCATTATTTTGTGTTTAAAGAGCTCAGACCTGTGGTTTAAAAAAAGCTAACATTTAGCTAGAAGAAAAACAGTTGGAAGAAAGCAATAAATTTCTCCCCATCTGCATTAAATAAAAGCTACCTCATTATTGTGAAAGCCACCAGGAGAGTAGTCTTTACAGTTGATTTCTTTATAAAAGGCTGATGTACATTAGTTCCAGACTAATTAGATGGCTGGATTTGATTTAGTTTACAAAATTATTCTAGCTTGAATTTTCATCAGAGATCTACATGCACATAGAATTAAGTATCAAAAAGGCTTAAAGAACAAACAGCCCCTGCTTTAACCCCTACCCGCCCCCGCCGCCCCGCCGCCCCCGCCGCCCCGCCATTTCCTGCCCCCTAGAGACACTTTCAACTTTTTAAGCTATTTCTGTGGTATTCACCTTCATCATTATGGTGCCCTCTTGAGGTTTCAGCTTCAGGCATTATCTCTTGCCTTCCTCCCAAGCAAGAAGAGAGTTTAACTCTTTTTCATTCCCCAATCCCCCACTCCCGATTTTCCCATTCCCCCAAACATTCATATAATTTTGCTTGGATTAACATCCAGTGCTTATATTATTACAATTATCTACATGCTAATCACAGCTTTGCTATGTCTTATATTATCATTACTTTTTCCTGTATAACTTTTTGCTTTTATTGGAGCTAATAAGCATCATGTTTTGTTTAGTTTTATTTAGTACAAATTTATTCCCAAGGTTCCCTAATTGTTAAAATCTCTAAATATGTTCATATATATTGGGTTTATCAATTTCAATTTCTAAGAGACATCTCTCCTGAAATGTCATCTGTTCTAACCTTAGGCCTGTGCATGGCTGTCACCCTGGGATCTTCCTTCACCATACTCCTAGGGATTTTCATTCTTTCTCTCTTTTTTACAGCCCACATTTATAAAATTCTTCCCCCATGCCAGACATTGTCCTAAGCAATTTATATATGTTTGGAATATTTTAGTAACACTACTTAAACAAAAGAAGGGAAATAAAACTCCTAGCAACTAAGAGAAAAATGGCTAAATAGGCAGTTCTTGGAAGAGTAAATGGCAACATATGAAAGGATGCTCAAATGTACTAGAAGTCAGAAAAAGGTATTGCGAAACCACAATAAAAGGTTTGACCCTTACAAGAGTAGATTAGGATGGGATGCACCAGGACCCCCTTTATGCTACTGGAACACCTTTGGTAATTCTGCTCCTAAATATGCTCCCTACAGACTCAACATATACACAAGCAGACAGGTGCAAGGTTATTCACAACACCATTATTTGTAATAGCAAAAACCTGGAAAGAACCTAAATTTGCACTGAAAAATAACAGAAGAATAAATTGTTGTATGTGAAGCAGTGAAAATAAAAGTAGAACTATCAGTATGGATGATGACAAAGGTCTCTCTTTGACTGAACTGTAGTCAGGCTCTTCTGAATCCTCTTCCCAACTAGTTCCCAACTCTGGGGCCTCTGTGTTCATCTCTGCATTGTTCAATGCTAACAAGAATCCTGCTAAGTCAGTTTAACCAGAATCCCTAACCCTTGATATCTGATTGGGTTCCCCATTCTCCACCATCCCCTAGGTGATGTCAGATCACTCTGGGCTGCTCTCAGCAAGGATCCAGTTAGGTTTGTTCAGCCAGAATTCCCTCTTACCCCAGATGTTTTCTCTCAGTAATTTTCCATCCACTGACCCCCACCCTACTGCTTCACTTATTTCCACTTTTCCTTGTTATATTCAGAGTTGAGCCCCATCTCTCTCCCTTACTACAAAACTTCTTTGCAGTCATCCCTATACCTATCAAGATGGCCCTGCATAAAGCCTACCTTACCATTTTGTAACAAATGTCATGAATGATTTTTTTCTTTAGTAACAAATCTCACAAACATGATGGTGAAAAAAACAGACCAAGTTACAGAAGAATAAATACAATATGATACTATTTATACAAAGTTTAAAAACACAAAAAAAGCTATATATTATTTTGTGAATGATAAGTACTGAACTCACATTCAGAACAGAGATTACCTCTGGTTTGTCAAAAGGGAAGGCGATGAAAACACAGGAGTCTCTGACCATACTGGTAATGACTTACCAATATGGGTGGTGGGTGCAAAGATGTTCATTGTATTTTTCTTTAAACTTTTGTAGGCCTGAGATATTTTGTGAAAAATTAAAATACGCATGGAAACATGAACACACTCTTCCCGTCCCTAAATAGGAAGTGTTATGAGAGAGTATGACAAGGGCACCTGATTTAGATTTGAACAAGACCTTCTGAGGAAGTGACATTTAAACCGAGACCTGACAGATGAGAATGAGTTTGGGGGTTGGGGGGAAGGGGTGCAGCAGAAAGTTGGGAAGAATTTTGTAAATTCAAATTAACTGAAAGAAGTCAGAGAGTTATGTAATGCACAAATCACGCTGGATCTTTTAAGCCAAGTTAAAATTTCTAAACTTTATCCTAAGGACAATGTGACCTGAGTTGTGTTTAAAAATATTACTTTCTGACTAAAACAATTTTGAAAATGAAGAACAAAGTGGAAGAATCTATACTACCTAAGTCAACCAAGACTCGCTATAAACTATAAAGCTATAAAGCAATCAAGAGAGTACGGTATTCGTAAAGGGATAGACACATAGACCAATGGAACACAATAGAGAATCCAGAAATAGACCCACTCATGTGGGCAGCTGATTTTCAGCAGAGGTCTAAAGGCAGTGCAAAAGAGAAAGGACAGGACAGTCTTTTCAGCAAATGCTGCTGGTGCTGGAACAATTGAATATCCCCATGTAATTAAAATAAAGAGCCTCAGTCCATACCTTATACCATGTAAAAAATTAACTCAAAATGGATCATAAATCTAAATGTAAAATATAGAACTATAAAACTTATGGAAGAAAACATAGACGATTTGCCCTTCATCAAAATAAGAGAAAATGTTTGGAAAGTATATCTTTGACACTGAACTTGTATCTACACTAAAGAACACTCAGAGTTCAGGAGTCTGAGACCAGCTTGGGCAACATGGCAAAACCCTGTCTCTACAAAAAAATACAAAAATTAGCCAGATGTGGTGGCATGTGCCTGTAGTCTCAGCTACTCAGTAGCTGAGTTGGGTGCTGCTTGAGCCTGGGAGGCAGAGGCTATAGTGAGCTGAAATCGTGTCACCACACTCCAGCTTGGGCAACAGAGCAAGACCTTGTCTCAAAACAAATAAACAAAAGGAATGCTCGAAACTCATTAATAAGAAAATAAATAACCCGATTTTAAAATGGGCAAAAGATCTGAAAGATATTTTATTAAAGAAGATACACATAAAACAAAATGCTCAACATCATTAGGTGCTAGGGAAAACACAAATTAAAATCATAATGAGAAATCACTACACTCACTAGAATGGTGAGAAACTGACAATACCAAGTGCTGACAGGGATGCAGTGCAACTGAAATGCTGATAGAATTTCATTTCAAATATTCATTGCTGATAGAAATGCAAAATGGTATTTCTACTTTGGGAAATAGTTGGGCAGTTTCATCATATGATGCAAAAATGCCATTCCTAGGCATTTACTCAAAAGAAGCAAAACTTTATGTTCACTTAAAAACCTGCCCACAAATGTTCATAGTGGCCTTACTCTTTATTGTCCAAAACTGGAAACAACCAATAAATATGTCACCTTGTGAATGGATAAACAAACTGTGGTATATCTATGTAATAGGCAACCACTGGCAATTAAAAAAAAAAAAACACGAATGATACACACATAACATAAAAAATAAATAAATAAATGATTCTCAAATGCACTGTATTAATTGAAAGATGCCAGACTCAAAAGACCACATACTATATGATTCCATTTATATAATATTCTGGTAAAGGCAAATCTATAAGAAAAGAAATCAGGTCAGTGATAAGTTGTAGGTAAGTGGAGGCACTGACCACAAAACGGAATGGGGGAAGTTTTTGGGGTGATGAAACTCTTCTATATCAAGTGTGGTAGTGGTTATCCAACTATTTGTGTCTGCCAAACTCACAGAACTATACACTAGAAATGGTGAATTTTACTGTATATAAACTGAGCTTAAGAACCAACGTACACTGTACTTTAAAAACATCACCCTGTCTGATGTGTGGAAAAGGGTAGGAGGGGAAAAGAGTGGAAGAGGTAACAATATCATAAGGCTATGGCAACATTTCAGTGTATGATGGTGGTGCTTTGGATGGGATATTGGTAACAGAATTGGAGACAAGTGGGTGGATACAAGATATATTTGCAAGGCTGTATATCAGGACATGGTGATTGCTGATGGATGAGATGTGGAGGATGAGGGAGAAGAGGTATCAAGGTGAGTCCCAGATTTCTGGGTGAATGAAGGTGCACTAAACTCTGGTACATAACTTCTTGTAATTCCTGGAATGCTCTGCCAAGTCCTTGCATCTTTCACATGGAGTATCCCTTTCCTGGACCAAATCCTTCAACTGATTAACTCTCATCTTTCAAGAGTCAACTCATAGTCTCCAGAATGGATTGTAAACTTCTCCTTTGTGTTTATATATCACCTTGTGAATATTCCTATCTTATTACACTGTACTAGAATTGTCAGTTTATTCATCTGCCTCTTCTACCACAAAAAACATTTTAAGGAAATGGTGATTTATTTTCCATGAGTTTCAGTTGGGAAGAAACTAATTCCAAATGTTATCATATAATCAGAACTTTTCAAACCCTGTTACAGATTATTATAATACATTTAGCATTATATTTGTGAAGTCCACACTAATACAATGCATATAGACACAAGATAATGTGTCACTACCACTGTGATGTAAAAAAAAAAAAAGTCAATGAATCAATGATCAAACTTTTTCATAGTTATCTGTTATGATGAATGCCAGTGTGGTTCAATAAGAATAGCTCTAAACTTGGGATTAGAAGATTGTGGGGCAAATCTGGGCACTGTTGTCCACTGGTGGGGTGATCCTGGGCCAGTTATTTTAGTTCTGTGTCAGAATATTTTCATGTACAAATTAGAGAGCATGCTAACAATAGGATGGGGTTTTAAGGAGTAAGTGAATTTATACAAGGAGAGGAGATCATCCCAGGAATTGGATACTTTATGCAGTAATAAATATAAATTGACTTTCAGAGTGCTGTTAAGTGAATCAGTCTGCATGATAAGCCCCTGACTTTCAGTCTTAGGAGTTTAAGACAAAAGGCAGGCCTCAGTTTCTATGCCTAATACACTAAGACTTTTTAAAAGGCTCTGTGAAAACATCTTTTAGGTAAAGTTACTGCATATATTATAATATAAATGAAGATGAGTTCTAACAGCAGTGGCCACAGTCGCACACTGTGAAAATGAGTAAGAACTTTCTGAATACAGACAGGTCTTTTTAGTTACTTCTAAACTTGTCAGAATGATCAATTTTTATAAGTATGAAATGATAAAGATAAATTAAATATCCTCTGCCAAAAGGAAGCTACTTTAAACCACCTTTGTAAATTAGGAATTGGTGAGTTCCTTCTTACCTTTTGGGTAGATATCTTTTAGAGGGACTTCTCCTGGGGGTAAAATCCTCACTACCTGATTCGTATCTAAAAGAGTCACACAATTGCTTTGTTTTGGAGTCCCACTTTTCTTCTTTCCTCTATAGAATGATGTATCAGTGCCACTTCGTTTATACAAAGATGATGATCTCTTCCAAGAATAAACTTCACTGGGTGACTGAAAAAAAGAAAGAGATTAAAGTACTGAAGTACCATATACTACATTCACCACAACCTTAACAACACAGCCCTTTAAGCAGATACTAGTGGGAAACTAATGTTTCACAGGTATAAGAAAATCAAATTATTGGCTGGGTACAGTGGCTCATGCCTGTAATTCCAGTACTTTGGGAGGCCAAGGTTGGTGGATCACTTGAGTTCAGGAGTTTGAGACTGGCCTGGGTAACATGGTGAAACCCCATCCCTACAAAAAATACAAAAATCAGCCAGACATCGTGGCACATGCCTGTATTCCCAGCTACTGAGGAGATCTTGTCTTAAACAAACAAAAAATAAATAAAGTCATTTGGATGTGGTACAGGAGGTAGCTGCTTTGTCAATAATCATAACTTTCAGACAAGTGTAAAATATACAAGTTAAATTTTTCATCTTGAAATCAATTACAACTAAACAGAAGAAATACAGGAATTAGTTAAAAAATAAGTAAACAGCTATACATAATAGAACATAACTAGCATTTTTAAAGCCCTGGGAGGGCTTCAAAAGTGATTGGGCCCCTTCCCAGTCATTCTTTCTCTCCCCTAGATTTTACTCTTCTGGAATTTTGTGTTATTTTTTCCTTGCTTTACTTTAAATTTTTACCACATATGTATTTATCCTTCCTAAGATCATAAAGATAATTTCTTATGCTTTTTCTAAAAGTTTTAAGGCTTTATCTTTCACAGTTAAGTCCTTAGCCTATCAGGAATTAATTTTTGTGAATGGTATGAAGTGGGTATCTGCATTCATCCTTTTCTCGCATGTATAGCTTATTGTCCAAATACCACTAACTTTTGCCCGTAGCAACAGTATCATAAAACACAGTTTATATGCAGATATCTGTTTCCGGGCACTGCATTTTGTTCTACTGTGTATTTTTCTATTCCCAGGCCAATACATGGTCTTAGTTACTGAAGTTTTATAATTATCCTTGAAATTTAATAGGAAGAGTACTTCTGTCTGGTCCTTCTTCAGAGATGTTCTGGTTATTGTTTGCCCTTGCAATAGTGAGTTGCATTAGCTCTCTGCGTCCTTGTCAGTACTTGGTATTGTCAGTGTTTTTTTTATTTTAGCCATTCTAATGGGTAGGTACTAGTATCTCATCATGGTTTTAATTTGCATTTCTTTAATGACTAATGATGTCCAATAACTTTTCATGTACTTATTTGCCATCCCTCTATCCTCTTTGGTTAAGTGTTTGTTCAAGACTTTTGCTCATTTTTTTTTTCACATTTACCTTTAATTTTGCTTCTATATTTACCTAAATACATTGAAATCTATGAATTCACAAAAATATATCCAATTCTACTCTAATAACTACATGGTTCATTCTAGTTTTCTTCCTTTTAGTATCTATAATTCCCCTCTCCAACAGTTAAAAATTTGTTTTCATTATCCTTAATGTATTTTGTTACCCTTCACATATTTACTTTCTTGCTCAAGTCCACTGTATGTGACCCATCTCCCATCTCCACCACTAACCTTACTCCCTGGGCGGATGCTCTACTCTCCCTGCTTGGGTCCTGACAGCCCATATGGGGCCTCACTCACACAGGGACACATACTTCACCTTACTTGGGCTCCTACAACCCACTCCAGGCTGCCGCTTCACAGGAATGCCATCTTCATCCTGCTTGGGCTTAATATCCATCACTAGTGGTTACCTCTCTCCACCATAGATGTCCTTACCTTGCTTGGGCTCTGATCTCTGATAACTCACACTGGCCTACTATTTGCTCATTTGTAAAATTAGGCTATTTGCCTTCTGACTGTTAAGTTTTAAGAATTTTTATAGACTCTAGATACCAGTTTTTGTTGGAAATGTGGTTTGCAAATATTTTCTCCCAGCCTGTAGATTGTCTTTTCATTCTCTTAACAGTGTCTTTTAACAGAACTCAAATTTTAAATTTTGATGCAGCACAATTTATCAATTTTCTCTTTATATATCATGTCTAAGACACTATTACCATGTTTAATAGAAGTGGTAACAGTGGGCATCCTTGTTTTATTCCTAATAAGAAAAGAAAAGAAATACTTTTGATGTTTCACCATTGAGGATGATATTTGCTACAGATTCTTATAGCTATTTGGTATTAGATTTTAAAAGTTATATAAGTAATAATTAAGATGCCACTGATAACTCTATGAAAAAGTTAATAAGAGGTAGCATACTCATTTGTCAATAGTTTTATAGAGAATCCAAAGAAGTTCACATAAAGCAAGAAGGCAGTGTGGTGTGGTAAAAGGATGTGTGTTAAAGGGCTGGCTAGTCACACTTGAGCTCAAATCCCATTGCTTATAATCTTTGTGGCCTAGGGGATATAAGCTCTGTCTGTTTCTGTTTTTTCATTTCTAAAACCTGATAGAATTGTTGCAAAAATTAACTATCATGTATGAAAGGGCTTAGAGTAGCACACTGCCTATTCTGTTGTGGCCTAAAAATATTACTGTCATCTTAAAGGCTGCCTAGCTGACTCTAATCTTCTATTTAGCAAATATTCATTAAATATCTCCTATGTGGTAGGTACCACACTAAGTAGCAGGGATATAGCTTTTAATTTAACAAGGCCACTAGTCTTACAGGCTATAAGAATTTCTATAAGGTTAATACAAACAGTGCCTTAACTTAGCTTTTATTTTCTAACTTTTTATAATAACATTATATTTCTATATTGATTTCTTCAATCAGAAGAAGGTAATTAGAAGATCAATTTTTAAAATAGTTTTACCTCCAGAAAAAGTCCCAGTGTTTTTTTTACAGCCGCAAACATTGTAGAAAGCATATAAAACACATCTCTTTCATATCAAGGCTGCTGTAAACACTGTAGTTCAATAACATTTCATTTCAAATTATATGATAGCAGATGCTTTTAACTTGATAATTAGGAAAACATACGTCAGAGTTCTAAGCCACATATTATCCATTGAGTTTTAGATTTCAAATCTTATATCCTGAAGTACCCAGCATTCGTTAACTATATTAAAATTTTGAGGCATACAAAATTGGAGTACTGTCAAGCAGAGCCCATATTTTTATCTTTAAATAATTCTATCATCCCATCTAAAAGCTACAAAGGAAATTATAAAAATTAAATGTTTAGTCAGAACACATGGAGCTACATCTAAGGTTATTAGATGGCAACTTGGACTGAAATAACTTTTATAATTAATTTCCCCACATTTCCATCAGAGAAAGATTTGCCCAGTTTCACCTACAGTCAATTCAAATAGCTTCTCCTTTATAGGTAACAGTAGATAACAGAAGGGCCCATTTAAGAGAAAAATCAATTGAGACAATTAGCCATTATACTATAACCTAGATGCTGCAAAGATATGATAAACCAGAGCAAAACTCAATGGAAAATAAATCTATCTTCATGACCGTTGAAAATTTTAATCTGCAATAATGACAACCCAACAAATTTAACTTTACACAGGAACAAAAAACCAAATATCGCATGTTCTCACAAGTGGGAGTGAAACATCGAGGACATATAGACACAAAGAAGGGAACAACAGACACTGACACCTACTTGAGGGTGGGGAGTGAGAGGAGGGTGAGGATCAAAAAACTACCTATCAGGTACTATGCTTATTACCTGGATGACCAAACCATCTGTACAACAAACCCCCGTGACATGCAATTTACCTATATAACAAACCTGCACATGTACACTTGAACCTAAAATAAAAGTTAATAAATAAATATATAGAATGTGTAGATGGAAAAATAATTAACTTTAAAAAATTCTAGAAGACATGATAGAAAATTACCATCAGAAGGTTAAGCATTTAAACTGTATTACATGAACTCCCACATATGGAGAATACTCATTTCCCCCTACTAGATTCTATCATTGCATTACACTTTCAGTGTTAATTTTTAAAGTGTAATGAAACTATTTAGGTATAACATATTTTCTACTGACTGATTTGGAAGGCAGACTTGATCCAACATGTTTACCAGGAAATTATATTTTTAATAACCCCTCAAACAGGCTTACAGATTATAGGTCAAACTAAGGGAAAGAAATATTTATCCAATAATTTAATAGGTGCTTACCATGAGATCTGGAAAACCAACAACTATTGTAGCATAATTGTTCTCATCTGAGAGAATTCTGTTGGGAGAGGCAATCTTTTGTTCCACAGCTGAACTTAGATGTTCAGATGATAGTTGATCACTGGAAATTTTATGAGGTATGCTGAACTCTGTTTCTGAAAAGTATCAGAGAAACATTAGACACCATATGCTCCTGAAATGCTCCAGGAATTAATTTTTTGCAAGATTTTATTCTCAACAAGTCAAATGGAAAAGAACAAGTTAAAAAAGAGAAAACAATTTAAATTACATTCATGGGCTTTTGTTTGAAAAAATGCTGTTTTTATAATCAAGGCATCTTGCCAAAGTGATCTCAAGTATTTATAGAATCCAAAATTTTATTAGGAATAAATATTATAATTAATAGCTCCCTGTAGAAAAGATGTAAAAACTGACCCAACAAAGGGTTGGCAATGGTATGTTTTAGATTTTTTTCATAAGGACTATTCATCCCCCAAAACTGTGATAAATTAAGTAGAAATCCCAATGGTCTGCAGAAAAAAGATGTTATCCTAAATTATACTTGCAACCTAAATGTATATAAAAATACTGATCTGTCAGTTAAAAAAATTCAAGGACAGAGCTTACAACAGTGAACTTCCTTATGACAATTTGAGATAGTAGATTCTTATTTACTATTTCTGGTGTAGTGACTAAGTTTTTTCTTTTGGTGTAAACTTAACATAGGCTGGTGTTTTGTTCTTAAATGATTCTAGAAGACAGTATGTGTACAAGCATGCACTCACACAGCCATAAACACAGATGACATAGTATTTACCTTGTGTAACTCCAAACCCTGTGCTGGGCGGCTCCTCTTTCAGCACATACAACTGGCAAACCCCACTGCCCTCAGATTCGATGTGTGCAGGCTTAGTTAAAAGATATTTCCTGCAAACAAACAAAACATCTAGCTTAAGTGAAATTTTTCTTTTTCTAATAGTCATAAGGCCAGACTAAGAAAAATTAGATTCTCCTCAGCCTCTTTTTTATAATTCCAGTATAATTTGCAGTTTTGGAGTTTCATCATGAATTAACAAGTAACTTCTCAACACTGTGTTAAAGAGCAGTGCACAACAGCAATACAGTAATGAATGTGAGGCAAAAATCCAATGCTTCCTATAAGAGAAAGGGTTGTGTGGGGGGAAGCAACTCTAATGGGGTACACTCTTATTATCATGTAGCCCTCTCTTGATAAAACTCTGATCAGCCAGGAAAGGGGAGTATGACTTCTGATTTGTGATCATCTAAGAGACAGATGCCCTCACAACTGTAGTCTCCTTGATCTACTTATTTTTAACATTTCTAAAATATGGATGTATATATAGGCAGAAATCCTCTGCAATGAGATACTTCTGCTTGTCAGCAGAGGGGCAGAAAGAGTCTGCACTTAGCTAGTGGAGTTGTGCATGAGGGAAGGTGCTCAAAGTTGACACTGCCTTTCATCAAGAACTGCACAGTCCAATGGGTCAGATAACATAAACATAAACATAACCACATCCAAACCAGAATACACAAGATAAAAAGAGAAAGAAACTTCTAAGGTGTGAACTCTGTGAATTTACAAAGAGGCAACAGCTCTAGCATGGAGACTGTGGCTCTTTGAAGGGAAAATCTACTTTGAAGTATCTCCAGTTTAGCAAGAATACAGTGAATTCTCAAGGTACAAACAGGAAAAAGCCCAAATAAATATGGATCATATGAAAAAGCCATGACTTTTTAACTGTTAATTTCAATGCCATTTTCTGAGAAGTGACATTTATTTTTTCTCTCCTCCTCAATTCTTATAAGCCTCATATATAGAGATGCTGCCAAACACAGAAATTGTTAAAAGACAGATACAGGAAAGACACAACAGTAAAGATGTTGAATAATTGATAAATAAGATTGAGCTACAACATACTCCATGACACACTATATAAAGCCACTCACTGATTTGTTTTGCTCTCCACCAGAAGCCATTTGTCCTCTGCTACAAGGAAAACTGTCTTAAGGTTGATGGGAAGTGAGATGGTGTGAGTTCGCCCTTCTAGAACATCCAACACAGTCAGGCTGTTCCTGGAAAAGAAGAAAACTGTATCTGAAAGGAAATGGTGAGGATAATGGTTGAGTAATCTGGCGTAATCATTTCATGATACATTATGCAACCCGTAAAAAGAATGTTTTTAAGACTAAGTAATAATATAGAAAAATGTTAATTGAAAAAAAAAGATATGCAAAATTCTAAACTACGTCAGGGTGTGTATAAGTAAAAATAATGGAAAGTAGTAACTATTGCCATGTTAGAAGTGGCTATGTCATGGAATTGTGAGCACTAGCTTTTCTTATGTCTGTTTCTCAATATTCTGCAATGTGGGCAAGTTACTTTATATTAAAACATTCATAATTTGGTTACATTCACTTTATAGTAAACAAGTATAATCAAAATAGTAATTGGAATGGGCCAAATAAGAACTCCAGTTTAAATCCTCTATAATAAAGAGCTCACCCTTTTTCTTTGTAGAATACCAGCCAGTTTTTGTGTGAAAATTCTTTACACATTTTATAAGTTTCCTAAGGACAAACAAAACAAGATATTCACATTAAATGTGTCAGATATGGTCATGTACATCTTTAGCTACTTCCCCTTAAATAAAAGTTCTTCAACTTGTAAAACATGTAATTCTCAAACAAGCTATCT
The DNA here is from genome assembly GCF_009828535.3 of Hylobates moloch. Classification (NCBI taxonomy): domain Eukaryota; kingdom Metazoa; phylum Chordata; class Mammalia; order Primates; family Hylobatidae; genus Hylobates; species Hylobates moloch. Next base: position 103,360,792 of record NW_026652279.1, read on the forward strand.
ATTTATCTACTCTAAGACTCTTATGGTAAAATGGATTAAACTATATATCAAAATTTACTGTGAACTCTGTACTAAAACCTCTTATTTAAAATTTTAAAAACAACATCAAACATTGTTAAGCAATAACAGGCTATCTAATGATTAACCATGGAATTTACACCATAAAATAAACACATGGGAAACACTTTGTTTCTTATATTAGAATACATTTATGACATTTTAAAATATCACTTTTTTCATAGTCTTTTAAGACCTAAGTATGTTGACTTGCAGGGCAGAGGGTAAACCTTATTTTAAATCCATTATTTTTTTCTGAATGGCAGAATAAATTCTCTTGTGTTGGCCTAAACTATTTACTTACTAGTTTAATTTAGTTAATAAACTAAAACACTTATTTGTCTAATAGAGGAAATTAGGTATCATACCCACAGTTTTATCATATAAATCCAAAACATAACTACATAACTGGAAAACAGGTTAAATTGACTTCATGATCAGAAATTTGTTAGAAATACCATATTCAAATAGTTTTTAATTTTCTCTTACTGTTAGTCCAGTCCTGGCAAATCTTCATGCAAGTATAATGTCATAAAAAGAATTTACTGATATTTAATTATACACATATCTATGGTTATATATATCATGTTAAAATCTATACGTGCATAACAGGAAATTCTCTTGCGCATTACAACAAACAAAAGGCACTTAAAGGGATGGGCATGCATGCATCTTTCTGGTTAGAAAGCTATAGAAATCCTTGGCAATTTGCTGGACAAATGTGGTGTTTCTTACAGCTTCTTCTTTGTTCCACCAGAAAGGTTTCTTAGATGTAAGCTTCTCTGAAGGGAGGATGAGACGACGAAGGGCCCGGCCAGTAGTATCTAACAACAGGATAACATTACTCTGCAAATGATATAAACAGTGAAAAGCTCAAGATTTGTTCTGTTTTCTTTTTTTTTTAAAGCAGCAACCTCTTGGCAACCTGACAGTGAAGGTTATAGTGATAAATCAAAACAAAGACAATATTGTAATACTTAAGAAATATCACAAAGACATTAAGTGATTTTTCTTAATGAAGAATTTAAAATTTTTGGTGGTTTTATGAAGACATTTCTAAATATGTGATGCAGAAAGTATTCTCTTTAAATATTTTTATGTAAAAACCATTCCCTTTTAAATATAAGCTAGTTGAACCATGATTCTGTTTTATTATCTAGTTATAGGGAAATTACAAGGACTGATGATTTTAAGAAGTTCATCTACCTGTACCAAAATTATACTTACAGAATGCTCTGCTGAAAGCTCTCTTATATTGTGCATAATTAAATCCAGGTTCAATTTAGAAAATAGGTATAAAATAGATATAAAGATGAGTAGGCAAGAAATATGAAGGACTCCAAGAAACTAGCTAGTAATGAGTGTTCCTTCATTTGGAAATTCACCAAGCTTGAAGAACTTGGTGCTGTAATAAAGTACAAACAACAGATTTCTGCAGCATTATTAATCATAGCTGTGCAATGATGTAATCTTTCAGTAATTAGGATATGTTTTTTAAGAAAATAAATAAACCTTATGTGTTGAAATAAATGAACTGAAATACATGAAATAAAAACTTAACATTGAGAAAGCCAGAAAAAATTAAATATTTTAAATGGATGCAAAGAAGTTGGCTTTTTAGTTAAAATATAAAGAATTTTGAAGATTAGACTAACAGGTTTGCAGAAAGGTACCTGCAAGTTATTTGTCAGACCTCATTGTTATGCAGGTGTCTTTTCTTTCTTTGTTTTATTTTATTTTAAATGTGGGGCTCCTCCAGTTATCCTAACTCTTGTGAACTTTTCATTTCAAGAAGAATTTCTTTTGGAGAAAATAAAGTCACAAAGCACATGAAGAATTAATACAAACCTTGAAAAATATAGAAAACAATAAAATGTGAAGTGTTTTTTCATTTATTCCATAATATTGAGGAGCTTATATTCAATATATAAAGAATACAACAATGAATTAATCATGACCCTTGCCTTCTGTCATATAATTTAGTTAGAGAAATAAAAAGAAATGTAAAAAAATGAATGATGCATCTGCAAATCTAGCATCTCAGTGTGGTTTTAATTTTATTTTACAAGCTAATTTTGTGGAAGTGTTCAAGAATTAAAATAGTATTTGCACCATATAACTCACTTCACACCATATACTCTGTATTTGTATTAAAAAATTTTACTAAGCATGTTAACAAAGCTTAAATTTCTTTCATAAACATCACCCTTAGAATGTATCATTCTAAGGCTGGGCGCGGCGGCTCACGCTTGTAATCCCAGCACTTTGGGAGGCCGAGGCGGGCGGATCACGAGGTCAGGAGATCGAGACCACGGTGAAACCCCGTCTCTACTAAAAATACAAAAAATTAGCCAGGCGTGGTGGCGGGCGCCTGTAGTCCCAGCTACTCGGAGAGGCTGAGGCAGGAGAATGACATGAACCCGGGAGGCGGAGCTTGCAGTGAGCCGAGATCGCGCCACTGCACTCCAGCCTGGGCGACAGAGCGAGACTCCGTCTCAAAAAAAAAAAAAAAAAAAAAAAAAAAAGAATGTATCATTCTGTATAAGATATAATTCTCCATTAAGAATGTGTGTTAGAAATATTCTTTTAAAAATTAACATACAAGAAGTATCATTCACCACTACTTGACAGTTTTGAAAATGGTAATGATACCTTAGAGTTTTCCTTAAGAAAAAAATAAAATTAAGTTAAAAATTTCTAATCTCTATTCTAGATTCAATATTTTTTGAATTAAGTATTTTTTGATGGAAAAAATCTTTCTTGTATAATAAATATGTACAACATTAAAATGAATTCTTAGCACTTAAGCAATTTGGGATAATATTAGCCTTTGTAAGCAAAAGTAAGTCCTAAAAATGTTTCATGCCCAAAAATGAGTAAACATAAGAATAGGCAGTTGATTAAACAAATATGATCAAGCAGAAAAAGAAGTTACTATCGTCTTCCATTTTTCTACCTTTTTAGGGTCTAATACTTACATATTCATAACATGGCATAAGTGAACTAAAAAACTGTATCTTTCTAAGTGACAGAAAACATGTATTTCCAGCCACTGCTGTATTTAGAATTAGTTTATAAGCAGTTGGCAACATGAAGGAGTTCTGTTGCTCCATCCATCCTTTTAGATGTTAATGGTTTCCTTCTGTAAATGACTAATGATAGATTCTGTCTGGGTTTAAAAATAGAATTTTGCGTCACACATGAGTACACGTAACTGTGGCTTTGGCACTCCTTTAAGGGGGCAGGGAGGAGACGCAAGTGAGCAATTTTATTATGTTTGTATTTAACTGGGAGAAAAGTAACCTCTGGATGACCTCAATGTCCCTAAATCTGAAATTCTAAACTTTGTACAGATGTAATAAATAATCTCATGGGGAGTGGGGGAAGGGGAGAGTCTCATTTTTAGGCATGGCAAAGTTTCCCTTTCCTTACTTAAGATTTTATTTTAGCAAGGAATTTTTGAAAAACTTCTTAAACTAACCAGGCATATGCATCTGTAGCAAAGCTTTACGTTAAAAAGACAAGGAATAGCCAAATTCATGGAAGTACTTCTCTACAATATTTTTGCTTCATTTTCAGTTAGGGTAGAATGAAGAAGAAGGAATTGATGGCAGTCTACTTATTTTTCATTCCACTAGAATTATTTATCAGTTGTTAAATTTCACAGCTGTGTGCTCTTCACATGGAATTTTATAGGTCTGACATCTTGACAGAGGTATATTGTAAAATAATTAAGATACTTCCTCTGGGAAAAGAGAAGGCAGTTTAGAGGACAGGTAGAGAGGAAGTATACAGATAAGGTGTGCAGGTCTGCTCAGGGTTCCGAAGCAGTTTTCTGGAAAACTTGAAACTGCGGCCAAAGGGATAAGTAAGGCAGTGTATGTATAAGGAGGCAAGATGCTGGTTATGGAAGTCAAGCACAGCTTCACAATGAAAATCAGATTTTCTTTCATGAAAGCAATTGAAATTAAACAGGGTATTAATCAGCAATGTTACCAAATAATTGGACCTTTTGAGGAAATAAAACTCTTGCTGAGAACCTACAAATCTGGCACTTTTATTAAAGAATTTGTGTATGTAAATTTGACAGCTAATTTGACAGCTGAAAATGTGGCAGGACTGTTTAAATATTCCAAATGTAGTCTCATCCAATTTTGACTGACTTACTAAATTAAAACCACCAAGATATCATGTACCTTTTATGACAGATTGTTTTGGCTATAAAGTTAAATTCAATGGCATCGATACTTTGTTGAAAATCTATAAAGTAAAACCCTCATTCCAATTTTCAGGAGATAAAGTTTTATAAACAATATCTGGATATTTATAAATTCCGCTCCTAGGAGAAAGTAAAAGTAAAAATACAAAAGTGAAAACAAAATCAGAAAAATACTTCTAACTCAGAATTTATGATAATTTCTGGTGGCAAGGACTAAAGTTAAAGTTGACTTATTTCCTCAATGAACTACTGACATATTATGCAATACTTTTCTCTTGATTAGTGAAAGTATTATTTCTTGGTAGCACTTTACTCTTTAAATATTCATAAGTAACAACACTGCATTTAAAAAATATTCTCCTACTATGAGTACTTTTTAAGTTTTCAAACTAATCTTTTTCCCCAAATCTGTAGTGAGTGAGAGAGTAAGTGATGTTTAATTCTGGTAGGGTCAATCCAATATGCTATGAATCTCAGTTCTACTATGTACTTGCCAGACAAGTTATTTGAAGTCTGAGCCTCAGTCCTCTCATACGTAAATGTGGCTGAGAGCTACCCTCACTGGGCAGTTGGAAGAATAACATGAGTAATGTAAGCAATCTCTTACATGTTATGTCATCAGCATTTAACAATTGATCCTTATCTTTGAGACATTCATCACTTGCATTCCTGGATACCACACTCCTCAGTTTATCTATCTACTCTATTGGTCACTCATTTTCAAACTCCATCATTGATTCTTCCTCATCTCCCTGATTTCTTAATATTTTACTGCCCCAAGGCTTAGTGTTTGAACTTCTGTTCTCTATTTACTTTCACTCTCTTGGTGAGTTCTTTCAGTCTCATGGCTTTAAAGAACATTTGTTAATGAATCCGAAGCTTGTATTTCCTGGTAGGAGCTCTCCATTGAACTCCAGTCTTATCATCTATGTGGATATTTAATAGACATCTCAAACTGAATCTAATATCATCTGAGCTTCCCTCCCAAACTGATTGCTTCCCCATCTTAGTCAATGGAAACTTCAAGTTGCTCAGTCCCTAAATTTTACGGTTGTCCTTTACTCTCTCTCTCTCACCCCAAATATTGGAATTGTTAGGAAATCCTGTTGGTTCTACCTTCAAAATATATCTAGAATCTGTCATTGCTTATGAGCCCCATCCTCCTCCAAACCACCATTATCTCTTAACTAGTTTCCTTATTGTGCCTTAGCACCTACAGACTATTTACACAGAGCACCCAGAGAAATCCTTTAATCATGCTAGCTCCCTGCTCAAAACCTCCTCATGTCTTCCCCTTTTACTCATAGTCAGGACCCAGAAACTTCCACGGCCTATAAGACTCTACACCAGTGGTCCCCAACCTTTTTGGTACCAGGGACCAGTTTCGTGGAAGACAATTTTCCCACTGACTGGGGAGGTGGGGTGGGGGCTGTGTGGGTGTGTAGGATGGTTTCAGGATGAAATTGTTCTTTCTAAGATCATCAGGCATTAGATTCTTACAAGGAGCGCACAACCTAGATTCCTTGCACGCGCAGTTCACAATAGGGTTCACACTCCTATGAAAATGTAATGCTGTGGCTGATCTGACAGGAGGTGGAGCTCAGGCAGCAATGCTTACTTACCCACCACTTACCTCCTGCTGTGCGGCCCAGTTCCTAACAGGCCAGGAGCCAATACTGGTCTGCGGCCTGGGGGTTGGGGACCCCTGCTCTACACAACCCGCTTCTCACCACCCCCTTCACTTTGCCCCTACTCCAACCCACAGTGTAACCTCTTTATCTCACCTCCTCCTACTTCCCTCTTATTCAATCTTCCCCACTACACTTCTTCAAAGATGAAGAGGCATGTTTCTAGACTCTGGGCCTTTAAACCTACTATTCCTTTTGTCTAGAACTCTCTTCTTCCAGACACCTGTTCTCCTCTTCACCTCTCTAAAATCTTTGTTTAAATATCCCGCTTTCAATTAGGCAATCCCTGCCTGCCTTATTTTAAATTGCAATCTTATTCCCTCTTGTTTCTCACCTTCTAATTTAAGATATAATTATTTATTTTGCTTATTGTCTATCTTCCTGCATCAGAATGTAAGCTTTTGAGAACAAGAGTTTGTGGGTATTTTTGGTCACTGCAGTATCCCCAGTAGGAGGCACATGATATATTTGTTGAATGAATAATATGCTTAGTGTAGTACTTGGTATATACTAGATAGATAATAGGTATACAAAAACATTAGGCTCCTTTCTATTGGTATTGTATAGATTAACTTAGACCTTTAGAATTATCACTAATTGAAACACAATCTGTCTTCTGATATATGTGTTTTGTTTGGAATTATTTTTAGCCTGACTCCGGGCATCTGTGCTTGTCACTAGTATAATCTTAGTGTACTAATCCATAGTAAATGATGGATAGAACTTGAGCATCATTAGATATGGATGGATCTCACTGTATTCCCTTTGGTGTATTTACATGACTGTCTCTACCAAAAAATGTCATTCAGGTCTCAGATAAAATGTCATCTCCTAAAAGGAAATATCTCAGCACTCTTTTTAATACCATTCACCTCAATTCCTCCTACCCCATCCACATCACTCCCTTGGACATTACTCTGTTTCTATATATAACAATTATCATTACCTGAAACTGGCATGTTCATTTGTTGGTTTACTTGTCTATCTCCCCAAAGTGAGTGTAAGCTTCATAACAAAGAATCATCTGACCTCAGATGTCAATAGTGTCGAGGTTGAAAAACTCTGACTTACCTGTTTCTAGAGGTATAGGTCATGTTGAAGTCTCTAGAGAAAGGAAGATATTAGCCTGCCTTTGTGGTACTGATAAAATGCAACTTCTGACCCATCCCTCCAGCTCCTCTCCTTGATCACATGAAAGCACATCTTTTCACAGTTATAGGTTTCTAATCACTCTTGCCTTTCATGTAAGTCATTCTTCACATAATTGTAGCCTGGTGTGCTTTACCTGCTGCTCATGGAGAACCACTTGACCTTTGAGAGGACTTCCCAGCGGTGCCACTGTCATAAAAGGGTGCCAAATGCCATTGGCTGTTCTTGGGAAGATATCAAAAAAGTCCACTAAGAAGCCACTTTTCCCAGTCATATTCATAAAGTACAGGGAAGCAGGATTGCATGTAACTACATAGAGAGTATTTTGCTCATTTTCTGAAATGACAAAAAGGTGTTAATTTTGTGGCTGGCAACCAATTTTCTAATTGGCCAAGAGGTCTAGTGAAAACTGAATCATGAATACACAGCTGGAACACAGAGTTGGAACTCAGGAGATGATTTGTATCATGGCTTGATTAGGCTGAAAAGACCATAAGAAACAACTTAGTTTCGACCCTAAATGTAGATAAGGTCACACCTATCTACTTGAAAAAATTGACTATCTATTTGTTCCCCAAAGAATGTCATAATATCTTGTGATAAAACCATTAAATATTAAACAATCCTCAATGTCAGGAAATTCTTCCTTGTATGACAGTAACGTGCTTAGTGCTACAGTGAAGGTCTGTTCTCTTGTTGGTTCGGATGGACACCAGTTGGTCAACGTCTTCTATCTGCTAATCTTGCATTTTCCAGATAGTTACTAGCTCTTTAAGATTTTCTTGCTGTAAATAAGTAATTCCATTTAAAAAATCTTAGCTCTATGGATCTTATTTTCCGAACTTTTGTTCATATTTGAGTATTTCTTACTATAAAATCTCTGTCTTTTCAATCTGGGTACCTAAGTCCATTTCCTTCCATTTGAAGAAGTCAGTGCTTCTTCAAATTTCAAGTGCCTATGAATCACCTGGTGATCTAATAAAACTGCAGACTCTGCTTCAGGAGGTTTGGGGTGGGGTTTCAGATTCTGCCTTTCCAACAAACTCCCAGGAGAGGCTAATGCTGCTGGTTTGAGATCCTCCCTTTTGAGTAGCCAGGCTCTGGACTAAGTTTCTCATAATCTCTTATGTGGTCACCGTTGAAGCAAGGGATTAAGCTACTTTTGCATAATAAATGGTATCAGCATCACCTATCACCCAGGTATCTATTTTACAACGGTCATATTTTTCAAACCCCAAATTAAGACACAAGATATGACAATAAGATACGTTATTTAAATTTGGGACTACCCTGGAAAATCTGGAACACATGTGTATGTCTGTGTGTGTGTGCGTCATATCTATTTATTATATATAATGATATATTATACATATCACACATATTATATATAAAGATATAGTAAATTTAAATAAATGAGCTAACTGATAAAAAACACAAGTCAACAGGACTGAAAAAGACATATTTTTTTAGGAGACAATGCAAACTGTAGATGTTACAGTTTCAATTATGAGATAGAACCACAGAATTTATAATTTATGGATCTTTCATAATGCTTCCATTATCAACACAAATAAGTTCTATTCAACATTTATTGCATAATATAGGGCATTGGGAATACAGCAAAAGTGTTAACAGAAATGTACTTAATAAACTCATTAACGGTTTTCTCTTTTTGCAGGCATTAAATGCAGTTCAGTCTTTGTCTTAAACATATAGATACAAGATTTATATTTATCTTTTACCAATTTAAGAAAAACTATATTTTTTAAAGCACATATTTTTATTTAAAATAGGAGATTTGTGGAATAAACTACATCAACAGAACTTATAGGCACAAAAACAAGATACCAATTTTTGTCTCAACAATTCTCATCTTATCAAGTTAGAGACTCTCCCTTCTCCCAGCCACCACTTCTGTTTATATCACCTTAGTAACTGACAGCAGTTGAGGAACTTCTGCCAAAATGTACCCAGAGCCCACTGCATGAATCAGTAGGTAATGGTAACAGTCCAGAAGTGTGGATGCCAAAAATTCACATTCTTTATTTGCCATCCTTTACAATTAGAAGTTCAATGACTGCAAATCACTCCAGCCCTACTTTCATGGTTCATGTAATCACCAAACTGGAATCCCAGCCAAAAAACCCAATGTTTCTCCTTTTTATTTTTCCCTTCTATTTTTAGCACATGCCTGGGTGTGTTTAACTTTGTGCTACAATTGTAATGAGAAACAGACATGTGCATACAAACTCAGCAGTGCTTATGTGGATTCCACAATAGCATTTTGTTAGGTTGTTAGAGGAAATTAGTTCTAAATTACATATAATTGCTATCCAATCTAAGAATGACAGACACCAAGTCTATCATAAACCTTTTGATGTCTAGAGATTATTTTAATCCATCTTTTAAAAAAACATATGCAGGAGGGAAAGATCAAAAGAATAAGCAGACATACCATGTGATGTAGCAATGTCACAGATTATATTAATTTCATCCAATGGTATTCTCCAGGAGGCACATTCTTCAGTAAAGTTTAGGGATCTTTCTTCATGTCTTTCTATTGGATACTCCTGTATATTTATAAGTGCTGGACCCTATAATAAAGCAGTTATCTCGGTTAAGATATTTTGGTTGTCACCAAAATGTAGAAAAGCTAAAGTTCTTCCAAATATAAACTTTAACATTCAAGTATTTAATATCCTGCTATACCTTTTTTCAATTTATTGACAGGCTTAGTACTCATAACAACAATAATATCATACACTTGCACTTATAAATGCTTTCACATGTGCTATCTTATTTTCTCACTTTTTCTTTTTACTCACAAAATATACCAGATGCAAAATCCCATAGCATTTCTCATTTCTTCATTCCTTCCTAAGGCGAGAGGCAGTTTTGAACTCCAAGTATCAGGACGCAGAGCTGTCCAAACCAGGAGAATAGTTTGCAAATGAATGAGCCAGAGCCTGATACATTTCCATTGTGAAGAAGGATTTTTATGTCATTACACAGAAATGTAATGGTTAAACCTGGGTATTTTAAATTAAATGCAAAACATGTGGCATTTGAAATTTTTTAAAAAAACCAAACTTACTGATAACCACTAGTGGTGACTTATGAAGGATAGAGTATTTCACACATCGTGATAATTATTCAATATAAATATAAGCAGAGGAGCTAATTTAATAATGTTAAGAATATTAGTTCTGGGTACTTAGATATGACTTCTTGAAAGAATGCTATAAATGTAAGCAAAAACCAGTGATTTGCATGCCCTACGGTCCCTAATTAATCAAAAATGTTTGGACTAGATATTGGCATCCATGTCCCCCACCCACCACCCCTCTTCTATCTAGTCTATATCTTGAGGGCTAGGGAGTAAGAAACTGCATTTCCCATACTCTCTTTAAAAAGGGTTCTGGAAATGATTTAGGTTTTGCCAATTAAATGCACCTGAATGAGATTTGGAAGGCAGGAAAGAGGTAGTGGCCATCTTCTTGCAGTGATAGCAGACAAGGAGGCTCTGACAAAAATGAACAGTTGGATTAGCACATGTCTGGGTGTGTTTCACTTTGTCTTACTGTAAGGGTTGACAAACTATGGCCTCCAGGCCAGGTCTGACCCACAGCCTGTTTTTTTTATAAATAAAATTTTAGTGAAACACAGCCACTTCCATTTGTTTACGTACTGCCATGGCTGATTTTGCACTACATGGCAGAGTTGAGTGGTTGCAACAGAATCTGTAAGGCCACAAAGCCTAAAATATTGACTCTGTGGTCCTTTAGAGAAAATGTTTGCTGACACTGCTGTACTGTGCTGCCCTCAGCAGCAGGGATGACAGCAGAAGCAGAAATACTGATCTTGAAATTAGAAGTCCAGTGTTGCCCCTCAACTTCTGTTCCTGCTGCCCTTCCTAATGATTTTACAAGCATCTAATTTCTCACAGTAAATTCCTTTCTGCTTGAAATACCTAGAGGGACTTCTATTACAACTAGTAACTGATGGTTATTTCCTTTACTTTCACATGAAGACTGAACCTGGCAACAATGTGTGGCTAAAAAGAGGCCAAAAATCAAAAAGCACAGTTTTAATCCTATCAGCACAAGACAAATATCACAGAGCAACTTTCCTAGGAAAATATGTAACATACCTGACTCTCATTATCCAATTAGCTCTTTAGAAATTCTATCTAGCCTTTAGGAATTATCTACTGAGAGGCCAGCCTGATTTGAAAGTTAGAGCAGAAGCTAAAATAACATCAGAAATCATTTCTGAGATTGTTTGGATTATCTCCAGGGAAGATACAGCAAAATTTAAAAGGTTCAACATTTTAAGAGAAAATAATGATGATATTAACCTTTATGTCTATATGATGAGTTTCCACTGGACACAAGAGTTTTTGCATCCCACTTCTTGCCTGACCAATTGTCCAGTAGCCCATGAATGTCTGTTCTGGCAGAGGCAACCTGTTAAGGATGATTTGCAAAGTAAGTATTTCTTACTGTATCCAAGTCATAGAAAAAAATAACAAGCCATCTATTATCAACCACACAAATAAATTTGAAGAACGCTTTACTTAGAAGTGAGTTATACTTCATTTTATTAAAAGACAGTATATAAAATCATGTTTAAAATATACTTTAAGACAAAAAAGATCCCACATTTCAGAAACTAAGAAGGTAAGGCAAGGTCCTATTTTTACCTTAATGACAAATATAATTGATTTACATACATACTCCTTTGAATTGCAGTAATTTAACATCTAAATTTCTGGTAGAGTATAGGAAAACTTTTTTTAAAAAATTGGAGCAATCTATCAATTTTTTCAGTCTATTCCTTTTTTTTTTGAGACAGAGTTTCACTCTTGTTGCCCAGACTGGAGTGCAATTGTGTGATATCGGCTCACTGCAACCTCTGCCTCCTGGGTTCAAGCAATTCTTTTGTTTTAGCCTTCTTGAGTAGCTGGGATTACAGGCATGCACTACTATGCCCGGCTAATTTTGTATTTTTAGTAGAGACGGGGTTTCTCCATGTTGGTCAGGCTGGTCTCGACCTCAGGTGATCCGCCCGCCTTGGCCTCCCAAAGTGCTGGGATTACAGGCATGAGCCACCGTGCCCAGACAATCACATAATGAAGAGTGGACCATACTACTAGTATTTGGAATCACATAATGAAGAGTACACCATACTACTAGTCCCACATTTGTATGTTGTATAGGGCAAGTTTCATAGACTTTATTTTGGCATCTTAATTTTTTTCACTTTGAATTAAAATATAAAATACATACTAAAATGTCCACATAAATATGTCAGCTCTGCACACATGTGTAACCAGTACCCAAAGAGGTAGAGCATTACTGGCATCCAGAAGCACCTGTGAGGCCACTTTCAGCACTAATCCACCAAGGGAGCTAAATGCTGATTTCTAATGGAATCATTCTGTATTTAGATTCCCTTTTATTTAAAATGACTTTCAAATAAGGTGATTTGCCAAAACCAACATGGCAATACTAAAGCATAAAACAGCAGATAATTTTTTTTTTTTTTTTTTTTTTTCCTGAGACGGAGTCTTGCTCTGTCGCCCAGGCTGGAGTGCAGTGGCGCAATCTCGGCTCACTGCAAGCTCCGTCTCCCGGGTTCACGCCATTCTCCTGCCTCAGCCTCTCCGAGTAGCTGGGATTACAGGCGCCCGCCACCACGCCTGGCTAATTTTTTTGTATTTTTAGTAGAGACGAGGTTTCACCGTGGTCTCGATCTCCTGACCTCGTGATCCACCCGCCTCGGCCTCCCAAAGTGCTGGGATTACAAGCGTGAGCCACTGCGCCCGGCCCAGATAATTTTTTTTAAGTCTTCATTTTTTTTTTCTTTGAGACAGGGTCTTACTCTGTCACCCAAGCTGGAGGGCAGTAGTGCAATCACAGCTCACTGCATCCTTGAACTCCTGGACTCATGATCCTCCCACCTCATCCTCCTGAGTAGCAGGGACTACAGGCATGCAAAACTATGCCTGGCTAATTTTTTCATTTTTTATTTTTAGTAGAAGCAGGGTCTTGCTGTGTTGTCCAGGCTGGTCTCAAACTCCTGGACCCAAGTGATCCTCCTGCTTCAGCCTCCGAAAGTGCTGGGATTACAAGTGTGAGCCAAGTCTTCACTTTTTAATCATACTATCTTTTATTTGAGTCTTTAAAATAGGAACCATTGATTTGTCATTTAATGCATTAGAAAATTAGTGATTCAGAGTTAAAAGCTCTTTAAAAATAATATGCACATGGCTACAAATTGAAATGTATCCTTGGAATGAGTTTGATGACCATTAAAAGAACACATGTTTATATTTAGAAATTATTTTATTTACAGTAAAAAAGTAGTCTGACATAATATTTCCATATGCTTAATAAGATCATGTAAGGCTAAGATATTTTTTGTATAAAATAATAGAAGCATTCTAGTAGAATATGATTTTCATCCCTTTTGAATGCTAATGTTTATCACAAGAGGAAAGAAATTAAAAAGAAATTTACACTGAAATTTTTCTAAATCATATGACATAAATCTCTCAAAACCACACACACACTTTCGAATCTATCATCTAAAATATATTTTAAGTATCTGGACAATTATCTCAATCGGTGACCCACTTACTTCCATCTTTTTACCAGGAAAGAATGTGTATGTGCAGGGGGTCAGGGGGAGGGTACCGAATTAGGGGAATAAAGGGGTTTTACAATTACTGTGTTCTCTCTTTTGAGTGTAATAAAAATACATTTCTGTGTTAATAGGCCAGATCTTAAAAACATAGACTGGGATCTCTCTCTTGGTTTAGGGAATAAACTATATTTTACACTTGCTTTCAGCAGTTCACCGAAGGAGAATTGGGGCTCCAAATGTAGAAACAGAAAAATAAAAGGAGATACACTTAATATTCTGCCAGCATAGAAGACATAATGTAACAGACTGCAAGAGATTTGGGTTTTAGTTCTTTTATCAACCTGCTATATAAACTCAGGAAGAGGAAAGTCCATTGTTTTCTCTAAGTATTAATTTTTTTTTGTCTTTTTGACTTTGCTTGATATTAATTTCTTCATTTGTGAGATGAAGGGAATGATCTGTAAAGTTCCTTACAGCTTGGGGAGTCTGTGAGGATCAAGGAAGAGAGTAGAGAGAAGTGTCACTGGTAAGTTTTATAGTCTTGCATTGTCTTGATACTCTGAAGTGAAAATAAATAATCAGAATGAAAATATCTATAGTTACCAACAGAACAGATCCCCTGATAGATACACATGCTTTATTAAAGCATATAAAAACAAGCTCTGAATACATCCCAAATTGTTTCTTTGAAAACAACAGAAACAGTTTCACATCTTGAAATTTAATTTAATTCAGGGGAGATCATTAATTACAACGATCTTTGGTTGATACCTAGCCTAAAAAATTGATCTAATATATTCTTACATAAACCTTACAAAACGATCATACAAATGCTTAAGAAAATAAAAAAGCTTCATCCATTTGAGAAAAAGTAACTTTGCTCAACTTTCAGAATTTTACTGACAATGCCAGGCATGTTCATAAAATCTGGTTTGAACTTGCCAACTCATTCTAAATAACAGTCATGGAAATTATACGTTGCCTGGCTCTATATAAAAATAGCACTGGCTGTTTGGTTGGCAGGGTATGGGAAGGACCTCCAGGTACCCTATATAGAATCTACTTCAGAACCACATAACATGATGCTATTGGCAGTAATAACTAAACTGAAAGACACATAACACAAGGGTGTCCTGGAGTTACACAATCAAACTGACTCCATCCTGTCCCTTGGTAACATGGGGTATTATTGTTTCTGGACTTTTACTGTAGGTTCTAGGCTGGCCAAACTGAGGTATACCCAAGACCCTCATTTATTTTCCACTACTAAGACCTCCGAATAAGCTGTGGGAAAATTTGATCATTACTAACTTTCTCTCCCTTGGTAAGTTAGTAGTCAAGGGAAAGGGGAAGCATTATATGATATTTCGGTAAATGAGCAAGCTTTGGAATTTGAAACATAATCAACATTAATTTAGGGGAAACTCTAAATAACCAGCTAGCAAAAGGCCCTCTATTCCCTTAGTGAACTATGTCATCCAACTCTGACCAGACTTAAGTTTTAATAACTGATTTGATTAAAACAATAATGCCATTTTCCATAGCTTTAAGACTTTGTCACTTGTATTGTTTAACTTTGTTAAAGTCCTAGCTGGAATGATGTGTGGATTTGATTTCATGGGGAAGGAGGAGGAACTTAAGGCCCATAAATAGCACTACTTTTTATCTTCAATGTCATTCATGAATTTATGTTTTTTAAAAACAGTGAAGTATTTCAGTTCCTATGTTTGGCATTTCTTAATCCCTTGTGGAAATGATAATAAGGATCTGGAAGTAAAAGTTTGGACTAAAAGAAAGGTGAGTATCATAATTATGACTCAGGTCAAATTATAGTACTTGAGCCAGTTACAGAAAGAACAAAAAAGGTTTTCTTTTTTTAAAACACACACATACAATTCATAGCATGATGCATATGGACACCAAAGCCAAGTACTATAGGCTGAATGACATGCAACAGATTTGTCTAAGATTGCTTCCATAAAGAGGTGAGCTGGGTTTTAAAACAGTATGTTCTGGCAAATTTCTGCCTTCTCTGAACATTTGCCAATACTATTTTTGGAATATGAAAGAAAACACATGCAAAAGATTTGGATCTTTCTAGGGGCATTATGCAATTGGAAGTTGTTGACATACCTATTATCAACAATTCCTAAAACATTTCCTTACCACAAGAACTACTAATTTTCATGGGAATAACGGAACCCTTCAGGGCTGTTTCACCAACTCTCAAAAATTCAACAATTACTACCATCTTTGAGAAGAAAAATAACAACTCCAATTTTAGCAGGCCTCACTCATTCCTGATGTTTTAAATCTAATTTCTGGCAAAAATTAAGTTGAGTTGTCCAACAAAGTTCACTGGAGCCTTTCATGGAATAGCCCTGACTAATAATTCTGGCTTTGTGCTTATCCCTTCCTTTCAGTCTCAGCCACCTCAAACTATTAGTTGCTATTCTTGAACATGCTATGCATTTTCATGCTTCCAGGAGGCCATTACCTCTGCCTAGAATTCCTTTCTGCTCTGGCCTCCTTGGTGAAATCCTTCTTATTCCCAAGTGCCAGTTCAAATGTCACTCTCCCTTGCATTACTCCCCACTCCCCTATATTCCTTTCTGGGAAAAATGAATTCCTTACACTTCTGGGTTTCCACATAAATTTATACATACAAAACTCCTAGAAACTCTTAGAATAAAGTTCTATAGAATCTATACTTTTCACATTAAAGACCTGAGAGAGAAGAAATTTGAGAGAGCAGGTCAGAAGTAAACCAAGAAATCCCTTAAAATATTTTTATATGGGGCCGGGCGCAGTGGCTCACGCCTGTAATCCCAGCATTTTGGGAGGCTGAGGCGGGCGGATCACCTGAGGTCGGGAGTTCGAGACCAGCCTGACCAACATGGAAAAACCCCGTCTCTACTACAAATGCAAAAAAAAATTAGCCAGGCGTGGTGGCGCATGCCTGTAATCTCAGCTACTTGGACGGCTGAGGCAGGAGAATTGCTTGAACCGGGGAGGCGGAGGTTGCGGTGAGCCAAGATCGCACCACTGCACTCCAGCCTGGGCAACAAGAGTGAAACTCAGTCTAAAAAAAAAAAAAAAAATTTGTGTGTACTAAAAGAAAAAAACAGCACATTAAAGAGAGATAATACAAATGCCCCTTTACATACTTTAAATTAGTAACAATGGATACCATTATTAATTCCCAGTAATATCTTCCTTTATTTGCTAGAAACTTCAGAATGTTGGTAAATTAATTTGGCTTTGCTGCAAATGATGTATACGTGAGTATTTGTACATATTTTCTTTTTCTGTGCTTGGTTCTGCATTTAGCTATTATGGCTTCCACTTCATAACTTAGACTTGTATACCTCTGCCACCTAGGTCCTGCAGAGATGACAGAAATGCAGAGTAATCTAGATGTATGAGATGGAAGATTTTGGGAAATTTGCTATTCTTGGCAGGCACTTCTCAAATATACTCCCCGATACCCAGAATGACACTGTAGTTTAGTGCTGTTGCCCAGCGTCACTCAGTGCTAAAGCA
This sequence comes from Hylobates moloch, assembly GCF_009828535.3. Lineage (NCBI taxonomy): Eukaryota > Metazoa > Chordata > Mammalia > Primates > Hylobatidae > Hylobates > Hylobates moloch. The sequence continues at coordinate 103,378,096 of NW_026652279.1, forward strand.
GATGTTGTCAGCTTGCTCCACACATCTCTGGCTCTCTTCCTCCTCACAGAAGTTGCCAGACTAGTTCTGGGGCCAGGGTTTCCTTTCCTTCATCTCTCTTCACGTTTCACTGAAAAAAAGTCTTCTCTCTTTCTGCCATCTGCTTTATCAGCTGCATCTTAGTATTTTCTAATCTTATGTTCTTTCCTTTTCTAATCATCCACAACAAGAATAACTGGGACTGAAACTCTCCCAGTTGTCGAAAACTTTCCCAGAGAAAAATTTCCTGTATTTCTCACAAGAAGGACTCACAGGATGAAAACTCTACTATGAATACAGCACTTTGAATATAACATTGCATAATAAGGTTGGTAGTTTTACATGTTTTCCTTACTAGAGTGTTAATGCACTGAGAATAAGCCTTACATCTTACTCATTTGGATCTCTAGTATTCAGAATCCATCAGTTCTGCCACCTAATCCTCTCTCGCTGTTGTACCTCTTTTTCATTGCCACGGCCACAATGTGGGCCTCATTCTTCATCACCTGGGTTACTGCAACTGCTTTGCAACAGGTCTTCCTGCCTTTAGGTTCACCGCCTTTCAGTTTATTACTTTTAGAAAACCAAAAAGGAGTCTTTTTAAATTAGAAAGGTAACCATGTTGTTCTCTGATTGAAACTCTGATCTCTTCCTTTCAGCCTCACCACTCACTTAACCCTGAGTTAGTTGCCAAAGGGCCTTTAGTTTCCAAAATGCACCATATTTTCTTAAAATGTGTCCAGTGTTCTTCCCTTATTTGCCTGGAGAATAATTTAATGATTCAGCCTCTCTATCTTCACTGACTCTTCCCCAGGGCAGATGGCTGCAATCCTGAGTCTTGGTTCCCTCTTGTGTGGCTCTAACTTCACATGAGTCACTCTGTCTCTCTTTTTTTTTTTTTTAAAGAAACAGGGTCTAGCTATGTTGCCCAGCTGGAGTGCAGTGGCTATTCAGAGGTGCAATCATCGTGCTCCACAGCCTTGAACTTATGGGCTCAAGGAATCCTCCTGCCTCAGTCTCCTGAGTAGCTGGGACTACAGGCATGCACCACCACTCCTGGCTACAAGTCAGTCTTTCACTTGACAGCTTTCCCAATTAACTGCGATCGCTTCGAAGGCAGATAATGAGTCTTCGTCATCTTTATAATTCATACTCCCTATATGTTGTTTACCACTAAGTAAGTGTCTGGTAAATGAAAGAATGCTTAGTTATATTATAACTGCCAACATTTTGACCTACTTGTTTCTCATCTCAATGGCAATTTGCAAACTACTATGGTACATTTTCCCTTTGCATTCTGATTACATGTCGACCATTTCCTTCACTTACAAGACTCAACAAATGATGCACTCTACTTTGCAGGTATACTAGAAAGGATAGCTACAGGTGGGGATTGGTGATTTCTATTCAGCTAGGAGACAGGCTTTCATAAAACATCACTTTTAAATGCTTAAGGGATCAAGAATCATTCTGTGCTACTGCATGCATGAGAGAAGATTCATAGATCTTGAAAATTTCTATGTAGATTTGTTTTGTATCCCCATAAATGAGCTAAAAGCAAATGGAATGGCTGTGAAGCTACTTCATAATATGCCAAGAGAATATAAGGCAAAGACTATGACAATATAAAACTCATCACCACTCTTCTGCTTATGACACTTTTGAGATGTCATTAAGTAGACTTTATCAGTTTTGAAAAACAGCTCTTTCTGAAATGAAATTAAATAGTCATTCAGAGTGGAACTGTACACCTTAGAACTCCACGATCAACACCATGAACTTATTTGAAAAAACTATGACTACAAAAAGAAAATTATGACATATAATAGTTTGGGAAAATGAAAGACAGGCACAAAACTTTAAACAAAGAATATTTTACGTTAGTAGGATAAACAGTAAACTGATAATCATTCTGACTTTCAAAGAGAAATCTAATGAAAGTATTCCAAAGACAGGCCCTGGCAGGGGGATGTTCTTTTTGATGCCTCTGATACTTTGAAGACTCCATAGTTGTTCTTTGTTAGAAAAGTAGCAGCTGCTATTGATGGCACAACTATGTAAATTTTTAAAGCAGAAAACCGATTCTAGGCAGATATCCTTTCAAGGACAAATTCAAAAGAGATGAAGCTTTCTGTCTGCAAATAGGCACATCTGGCCCTGCTCTGAAAAGATAAATACTAAGTACAATCCTGTAACACACACTGCAGTACACACAGATGAAAACACAATCTCAGCTACTTTCATCAGGGGTAATACTAAAATATGTTGATGCATCCAAAGTAAGGGTAACATCTCTGATATAAGGGAAGGAAGTTACTACTTATTTGGCTTCCCTATTCAATTAGGGACAGTAGATGACGGAAGCTATGAGTTGGAAGGACGTTAAGGACTACTTAATTCATTGTTCTAAGTCTGAATCCTCTCAAGTGCCTCCCCAAAAGGGTTTGTCCAGCTCTGTCTGAACCCAATCTACAGAAAGTACACCTTCTCTTTGTCCTCAGTAGTCTATTCCTTCTTTGAATACAGGAGCTATTAGCCCCCTAAAGGAACCCGACTCTAAGTTGTAATGACTTAATAGCAACTTACAGGTACACAGGTAATGCACAGGGATTTATGATTAATCTGTTAAAGTGATTATATTAATGATCATAATTTTGAAGATCATAGTACTAAGTAGAGGATTCTATATAAAAGAAATTTCAGGCCAGGCGCAGTGGCTTACGCCTGTAATCCCAGCACTTTGAGAGGCCGAGGCGGGCAGATCACGAGGTCAGGAGATCGAGACCATCCTGGCTAACACGGTGAAACGCTGTCTCTACTAAAAATACAAAAAAATAAGCCGGGCGTGGTGGCCAGTGCCTATAGTCCCAGCTACTTGGGAGGCTGAGGCAGGAGAATGGCGTGAACCCTGGAGGCAGAGCTTACAGTGAGCTGAGATCACGCCACTGCACTCCAGCCTGGGTGACAGAGCAAGACTCCGTCTCAAAAAAAAAAAGAAATTTTAAAAAGAATTGTTCTATTCATTTTGAAGAATTTGTTAATGCAAACACTTTTTTTTTTTTTTTTTTTTAAGCAAAAGCAAATCCTTATTGCAGGAGAAAAGATTTAGGATACAAATACTACATGTTCTCACTCATATGTGGGAGCTAAAAAACTTACCTCATGGACATAGAGAATGGAATGATAGATACCAGAGATCGAGAAGGTTGAGTGGGTGGGAGGGGCTTATGAAGAGAGGTTGGTTGATGGGTACTAAAATACAGTTAGGTGGAAGAGATATGTTCTAATGATTGATAGCAGACTAGAGTGACTATACTTAGCAATAATATTTTGTATATTTCAAAGTAACTAGAAAACAGTACTTGAAATGATACCAACACATAGAAATGAGAAATATTCAAGGACATGGATACCCCAAATACCCTGACTTGATCATTATACATTTCATGCATGTAACAAACACTCACATGTGCTCCATAAATATGTAAAATATTATGTATCAATAAAAAAAGATTTAAGATAATCTGCTCAGATTTTATAGAAGGGATATGTTTATTAATTTCTGGAATCAATGACAAATAGCATTAATATGAGGAAAACTGTAATTAAAACAATGGGCCTAGTCCTCAATGCAAATATCTGATCCATGTTCCCAAATGGTAGAAAATAGAATTTGAAAGACAACTCTAAAGCTTCCATTATCTTTGAAATCTCCATATCTAATGTTGTATTGCATGGCTTTTCTCATGAAAACAGTGGACTAAACATAAGGATGGTGTTTGGAACCAGAGAGATCTGTGGTTGAATGCCCCGTTCTATCACTTATTGGTTGTAGAATTTATTTAAAGTCTCTTGAGTTTCCGTTTTTTAATCTGTAAAACAGATTCAAACACACAAATGTACATACCCCAAAACCTAATAGATAATAGAAAAAAATTCTTTAATAGAAAAAACAATATTGTAACGTAGATTAGGTGAGTTAACATTTGTAAAGTGCTTAGAGCACTTAATAAAGACTTGATAAATGTCAACTATGTTTATTTTTGCTGCTTTAAAAATGTGTTGTCCACCCTCACTTGATACGTTTATGTTGACACCTACCAATGCATAAACTTACTTATTCTGGTTAAAATGCCATAGAAATGCCTAGTTAACTTGATTTTTCACTTGCCATTGGCAAAAGTGCCAATGTTCTGCCATTAGAGTAGGTACTGCTGTGTGGTACAAGCTTTGCTGTACTGGAGGCAAAGGTTCTAAGACACAGCAATTTCAGCACAGGACTTTAAAATTTTCATTTAAATAAGAGGACAAAATGAAAAATTCCAGTGTCCGGAGAGTCAACAGACATTTTACAAATAAAATGTAGAAAATAATACGTGTGTTAGAAAATTAAAATATTACTAAATGTGATGCATCCTTTTCTCTTTCTAGGGCCTCTCTCAAAAACAACCACTACAAACAGTTATCACTGTGTTTTGAAATAGTTTAAAGAGCAAAACTGTTAATTACATTTAATAAAAATAATGGCTATTATGGTCTTAGAACGTGTTAATTCAAAGTTACCTTATTTTGCCTGAAAAACAAAATTTAAAAATTTTTAATTAAAGCATTAGAAGGCAGGAAGAAAATGCATAACAACAGGAAATCTGAGGAGTAACTACAAGACTTCATTAGGGCATCCTTTCCAGCTACAGGACACTTTTAAAGTACAGTCTCATGTCACAGTTATTTTTAGATGTGCAGTTTATCTGGCAAGAGCATTTTTATATGTCTGAAAAGGATGACATTTAAACCTATGCATAAAGACACAAAGCACTGATACTAATGTTTTTAATCCTGATGAGAACATCTCATATACTTTATGAATCTTGTTCATTATGTTTAGAAAAAAATAAGTTTAAAATTTCAAGGAAGGAGGGAAATGGAGAAAAAGTAGAGATGGGAAAGAAGTGTTAGACATAATCAAATCAAATTTACTTTTGATAACTTTCTTTCCCACAAATTAGCTTGTGAATGAAGTGTCTTAAGAAGAACTCTTGGAACATTTATTATGTCAGAAAGAAAGACTCAAGAAAATAAAAATAAATAGAAAGAAATATTTTTCAGTGCATGAAATAACACATACAGTCACAGGAAAAAGTCTAGAAGGATTATCAATGGCTATTTCTGGATGGTAATATTACAGGAGTTTTTATTTTCTTTTTGCTGATTAATTTTAAAAATAAATGGGATGCCACTCTTCATTTAGTAAATATTATCATAAAGAAAGCCAACATCTAAAAAACTTTTTAATTTCCTTAGTTTTTTTTTTCTACTTGACTGATAGAAATGGATGTTTGTTAAATAATAGCTAGTTTGCTAGTGGCAAATAGGCAATGAATGCTCTGGGAGGAAAAGTAGCTTAATATGAAGTAAGTAGCAATAAAAAAGAAATCAACGGAATTAAGGGCAAAGAACTTGGAGCACAGAGAATGAACATTTAAATATTTTATAGAATGTGTGTCTCCTGGAGAAGGCAGGGAGAGAAAAACACATGAAGGTAACTTCAGAGGATAGAGACAATTTCTCTGTATGCTTATTTTAAAAATTACCACAATCTTTGAGAAGAGTCTATAAATTTCTTTTGTGTTCCAAATCAAGAAGAAATGATGGCTAGTATACTTCTTATATATGGTAGTCATACAAAGTTTTCTAAGGTTTTTATTTTTCTAAGTGAATCACCTTGTGTTTTATTTCTTGATCCTCCATATGTCACAAGAAAAGAAAACTTAAATGAGAATGAAGAGGTCTCCAAAATGATCTCTGTTGTGCCAAAAATCTCTATTTATCTGCTTTGTGGTTACTCTTCATTTTGAACTATGGCTAAAATCCAAGCATCTGAATCTGTTATATGTACATGACATCAAGGTCAATGATGAGTTCCAAGTTGGTTACTTAAAATCCCAAGGTCCTTTTAAGCCAAAACTATTGATAATTTTCAGTATCTAAATAATTACTCTGATTTAGAAATTCCCTACAATCTACATATCAATCTGTTTATATCATCCTTAGAATTGGAATTAATATTACATATAGCCCAGCTGTACCCCTGCTTTCTAACCTCCAGCAAGTTACATAACTTCTCTGTGCCTCAAATTCCTCATCTACAAGATGCAATAATATTATACATATGCCATAGGTCCATTGGAAGAATTATATATATTTATGTAAAGAAAGTGCTTGGAAATATGTCTGGTACTTAGTTATCTATAAATGTTTCTATTACCATCATCAATATTATTGTACTACCATCATTATTACCATTATTATGAAATATAATCATAACATTGTTGTTGTTATAATTATATTTAGAAGTAGAGTATTTACATTTCATTGTTGATCTATGAAATGACAATTTTCTCATCTTCAGAACTGGAAAGTAAGAGTGACATATAAATTTAAGATAAAATAGTGTATAAGTTTCTTAAAATGGAAAATTCATGAAAAAGATAGCATTTTTTTCTCTCTTCAAAACAAATGTTTTCCCAGTATAGTAGATTTCATAAATTATTCTGAAACACACTTTTTAATTTAGAAGTGCTAATGTGCTAGCAGTATGTTTATTCCCAAATAAAAGAAAGTTCAGACATAAAAGTTCACTTGAGGAAAAAACAGGCAAACTTTGCTTTAAAGTTTATATTTATAGTTGTCTATATTGAAGTATAGCAGATAATCTATGCCTTTGGTTGGATGTTTGGACCTAATTCTCTTAAAATATGTATGTTACAAAGATATTTCCAATAACAACATTTAAAATTCAAGAGTTTCAATTTTAACATAAATCCTCCTATCTCTCCCTACAATACTGACAAAATGACATTAGTACATGCAACACACACATATAGCATCAATTGTCTTGTTTCTCTATAGGACAAACCCCCATCTTGAGTGTGGGGATGATCATCTTTTCTTGATTCATAGATGACATACAGTTGTTTCTCTACAGGACAAATGTCACAGAATTAAATTCAACCCCCATATAAAGCATAGTATTCATATTTTTAAAAATAATTTCTCCTGTGTACTTCCTTATTTGGTTATGTTTGCCTTCTCTTGGCATGTCCTTTCCCATGTATCAGAAACTTAAAAGAGGAGCAATAACAAACCTCAGGAAGTACTAGTGGAAAGTGGCAAATGCAGTGGTTGGGTGGGGTCTAGGTAACCAATTCTGATCCTGGTACTAAGGTCTGGGAATATATTTGCAGATAAGGAAGAAGAGCTCCATTATGGCAGGATCAAGTAAAATAAAATAACCACCCAATAAGACTCAGTCTAAAAATACCAGGTTTAGCAAAAGTTTATTAAAGAAGACAAGTTAAATTCACCTCATCACACTGGGCCTTTAAAAAATGTGCAGAAACCTGTGAGATAGATAACATCACTGCACTCTTTAGAAGAACAAAAGGGAAAGTGACAGCATCTCTCTTTTGGGAATTTTGCCAAAGAACACAAAAATAACATCACCACTACTGAACAGACAAGTATATTCTGATTTCAGTTGAGGAAGAAGGTGCTGTAGATAGCTACACAAATAGTGGTTTAGTATTATCTTGGCCCACGTAAAAAAATTCCCCCTTCTAGAACATCTGACTTATATCTCTTTTTAGCTATATGTAGTGGGTGGCCAATTATCTTTCCATCCCCATCCTGAGTGTGGGTATGATCATCTTGTTCTAGTTTCAGTGTAACTTTACTCCCATCAATAAGCATTGTGGTTGGATTAGAGAACATGAAAATTAAGTTGTAGCAAGAACTGTTCATTCAGGGCAAAAAAATGATCCTTCTTCCTTAGGAACTGAAATTCAATGTGTATCTTCCCCACTAACAGTACCTGCAGAGCTGGGTAGAAACAGCCTAGAAGAACTGGTTTAGCAAAAGGTCTAGAAAAGTCAAAGTGAAATCAAAGACTGCATGGAGAAGACTACCTTTTCGGTGATCTATGTGATTACCATCAACAGTACACTACTTGTCAATTTTGGCTTTTGTTGCCATTGCTTTTGGTGTTTTAGACATGAAGTCCTTGCCCACGCCTATGTCCTGAATGGTATTGCCTAGGTTTTCTTGTAGGGTTTTAATGGTTTTAGGTCTAACATTTAAGTCTTTAATCCATCTTGAATTAATTTTTGTATAAGGTGTAAGGAAGGGATCCAGTTTCAGCTTTCTACATATGGCTAGCCAGTTTTCCCAGCACCATTTATTAAATAGGGAATCCTTTCCCCATTTCTTGTTTCTGTCAGGTTTGTCAAAGATCAGATAGTTGTAGATATGCAGCATTATTTCTGAGGGCTCTGTTCTGTTCCATGGATCTATGTCTCTGTTGTGGTACCAGTACCATGCTGTTTTGGTTACTGTAGCCTTGTAGTATAGTTTGAAGTCAGGTAGCGTGATGTCTCCAGCTTTGTTCTTTTGGCTTAGGATTGACTTGGCGATGTGGGCTCTTTTTTGGTTCCATATGAACTTTAAAGTAGTTTTTTCCAATTCTGTGAAGAAAGTCATTGGTAGCTTGATGGGGATGGCATTGAATCTATAAATTACCTTGGGCAGTATGGCCATTTTCACGATATTGATTCTTCCAACCCATGAGCATGGAATGTTCTTCCATTTGTTTGTATCCTCTTTTGACAAATGGGATCTAATTAAACTAAAGAGCTTCTGCACAGCAAAAGAAACTACCATCAGAGTGAACAGGCAACCTACAGAATGGGAGAAAATTTTTGCAACCTACTCATCTGACAAAGGGCTAATATCCAGAATCTACAATGAACTCAAACAAATTTACAAGAAAAAAACAAACAACCCCATCAAAAAGTGGGCAAAGGACATGAACAGACACTTCTCAAAAGAAGACATTTATGCAGCCAAACAACACATGAAGAAATGCTCATCATCACTGGCCATCAGAGAAATGCAAATCAAAACCACAACGAGATACCATCTCACACCAGTTAGAATGGCCATCATTAAAAAGTCAGGAAACAACAGGTGCTGGAGAGGATGTGGAGAAATAGGAACACTTTTACACTGTTGGTGGGACTGTAAACTAGTTCAATCATTGTGGAAGTCAGTGTGGCGATTCCTCAGGGATCTAGAACTAGAAATACCATTTGACCCAGCCATCCCATTACTGGGTATATACCCAAAGGACTATAAATCATGCTGCTATAAAGACACATGCACACGTATGTTTATTGCGGCACTATTCACAATAGTAAAGAGTTGGAACCAACCCACATGTCCAACAACGATAGACTGGATTAAGAAAATGTGGCACATATACACCATGGAATACTATGCAGCCATAAAAAATGATGAGTTCATGTCCTTTGTAGGGACATGGATGAAACTGGAAACCATCATTCTCAGTAAACTATTGCAAGGACAAAAAACCAAACACCGCATGTTCTCGCTCATAGATGGGAAGTGAACAATGAGAACTCATGGACACAGGAAGGGGAACATCACACTCTGGGGACTGTTGTGGGGTGGGGGGAGGGTGGACGGGGGAGGGACAACATTAGGAGATATACCTAATGCTAAATGATGAGTTAATGGGTGCAGCAAAACAACATGGCACATGGATACATATGTAACAAACCTGCGCATTGTGCACATGTACCGTAAAACCTAAAGTATAACAATAAAAAAGAAAAAGAAAAGAAAAAAAAAACAGTATACTACTTGAAGGGCAGGGGCGGAGAAGGGGGAATGAAAAATGTTAGTATCACATATTTTTATGTTTGTTTTTGCAGATGAGACAAACATTAAGATTATATTAAAATTCAAAGGATGTTAGAATAGAAAGGAACCTTACTGATGATCCACAATGAAGATAATCACATATTCTGGCCTGGCCAGGGCAGTCTTATTTTACACTCTTTTTACAGAATTATTGTCAATAGCTCCCCCTGCCTTTCTCAAAAATGTCCTGATTTAGATGGTAAATCAAATATTTTTAAAAATAATTTCTCCCAGTGTACTTCCTTAATATTTTTAAATATTCGAATATTTAAAAATATTTTTAAAAATCAAATACATATGCTATCTATAAGAAAAGGCCCTCCATACCAATAGAGAATTAGTTAAGTAACTTCTCTAAATTCAAATGACCAAAATGGAATGGTGAGCTCTTTGAGGGCAGGATTCTGTCTTTTCTTCTGTTTCTCCATGTCTGATCCAGGTAGACAGGTGAACATATGACTAACTGCTAAATTCCCAGGCCATTACTTTGTTCACTTTGTCATCCTACTCTCTCTAAGTACAAGGCTGATAATTTGATAGAAATTGCTATGGAACCTGTGAATTTCATGAGGGCAATAAACACTACTTTTGAGCTGCCTAAGTTATTGCAATTAACAGATGAGGAAAAAAATGCTCTGAATGACCGTGGAAATTATAGCCTACTCTGATCTCCTTCTAAAAGGAAAATTCACTCTTCCTTCACATCTGCTTAAGTCTATTTCTAGCTATATGCGGTTGGGGGAAAACTAGGTGTTTCCATCCCCTTGTAACACAAGAGTGTGACCAACTTGTTTCCAGGTTCAAAGTACTTTTGCTTCTACTCAAAAGTACTAGAGTTAGAATTAACTTGCCATAGCAAGAATTTTTCTGTTTAGAACTGAGGATGACAATGAATAAATTAAACCATTTTTAGTTTCTTCCTTAGAAACTAAAATTGCTTTAGAAGTAAAAATTTTCTCATGATTAACCTTACCAATTAATATGTATTTTACTTTTTATTTATAGTCATGCAAGAGTAGAAAAAGAAATTGTTTTAAAATCATGAGCTTAGTTTCCATAAAGCCAGTACTCTAATTATATAAATTTGTTAATGGTAATAAAAGCCATCTTATTTCCAGCTAAAAATGAGGGAGTTTATAAAAACGAAGTAAATAACTTAAGTTTGCATATTAAAGAAAATTTATAATAGAAAGTTTGCATATTAAAGAGAATTTCCTGAACTCTCTTATACAGACAATTTGTTATACCCATTAAATTACTGACTTAGTTTCAAATGCCCATAAGGACTGCTAATCAATCAGTAAAATAGCATTATGCCAAAAAAAATGTGTGCATTTGCAATTGCCACCCAGTCTTTCTTCTGGAAAATAATTTACTTATTCATTAATAATATAAACCAATGCACAGATAATATAATTTCTAAGATAAGTCCATCTTGTTCTTTTAACACAGAAGGGAAATATTTGTTTCTCTTTTAGAAATTCCTGATACTGTAATAATTTATTTCTATTGGCATATATCCTGACAAGTTTTTATAATGACTTCAAAGAATCAATAAATATGGATGAGTATGCACTTTGGAGATTTTATATATATATATATGTATATATATACATATATATGCAACTTTTTTTTGCTAATCACTGATTTATATTTAATATATAATCAGTGATTTATATTTAACACATTTTTTCTACAGAAAGATAGTGTCTCCTTTTGGGGCTAAAATTGAACAGTAATTTAAAAGTGATTATTATCCCCTACAAATTTATAATTAACTATTTTTATAGACAAAGATGGTATTAGATGCATTATCAATAAGTTAGGCATATTGAAAACTATTTTCTAGTGAATTTGTGCTGACTTAATTACTCTACTAAAAAACTCTGTCAATTACTTTTCTGATCAACACCATATGTGGAAGATTCTTAACTAACATTAAGTAGTAGCCTATGATTATAAAATAAAGGGTAGGCAACTAGCTCACATGAAATAAACCCACTAGTTCTTACTCCTCTTTCATCTATGAAGCTGACATAAGTAACCAAAAATCTCTCTAGTTAACATGATCACAAATTTAGAAAATTATCATAAAGAAAACTATATACTAACAGAAATAAGAACATATCAACTAAATATACATTATCTCTTTATGTGGTTTTCACGTTCATACAATGATGTGCACTCGATTATACGAAATAGTAATACTCATAGTAATTCAACAAAAGGACTGAGACTGTTAAAGAAACAAATATTTCCCTTTATTTGACTGTATTACATCTACTCATGGGACATACATAATAATCAAAATGTTCAATTTACAGGCCTATAAATAATGCTATTTAACTGAAAAGCAGCCAGCAAATAGCAACATATACATATATTTGAAAAGCTTACTCATGGAAAGTAATTTCCATAGCAACTCAGTTTTGTAGAATGCAATGGTAAATCAAGAACTATCAGCATTTAAGAATCAGAACAGTACTGATCAACAGTGAATTTGCCTTACTCCTTTGCCAGCTGCACACTGGTAGGCTTTGCTCCGATAGGTATCCCGTATTTATGTAAAATGTTAATCAATATCTCCCTCATGTCATTGTTGTAGGAATCAAAGTCAAACACATTTCGAACTACACTGGAGAGACCTTCAGTGGGAAATTTCTGTATTAAAAAAAAAATTCCCTTATTATGCATGTGATAAAATATACAACATTATAAAGATCTATGAAATGGATAGGACAATAATGATCAAATGAACTACAGCAGAAATTTACTGGCCTTGTCAAATAAGCAGGTAGTAGGCATATAGACATTTTTCTCTTTCAATGTTTGCTCAGATGACTTAATAATATTTTCCTTTTTAAATAAATGCCAGAATTTGAGGGGAAAGAGTTCCTCCTCTCAAATGTTAGAGCAGTGCCTAGATCCTGGTGTCAGTGATTGCCACTGCTTTCTGAAATCTCCTGCCTTTAATATGAGTACCAGATCGAACAGTTTAAAAATGCTGGTTAAGTAAAGGAGTGTGTTAAATATCTATACCGAAGTTTTCAGAAAAGTCAGTCTATGAATAAGAAAAGATAAAGCAACAAGAAAAGAAGGAAAGAACATAAAAAGTACAAACAACAGAGAAACAGGGAGCAGTAGAGGGCAAGAAAACAAGTATGACTACAACTGAATTTACACTGCTCATATCCTCCAAGTCCTTTCCTGGGTCTGCTTTGATTTTCTTTAGGTGATGGGTTCTGGGCTGGCTGAATTGGACTTATGGTTTTATAGGCAGAACAAAGCTTTTATTTTTAATCTTGTTTTCTTTCCATATATTTTTAATTGACAAATAGTAACTGTATATATTTATGGGATACAATGTGATATTCCAATGTATGTATGCCTTACAGAATGGTTAAATCACACTAATTAATATATCCATCATTTAACACACCTTTATTTATGGTACAACCATTACTTAAAATCTACTTTCTCAGCAATTTCAAAATATACATTACGTTGTTATTAACTATAGTTACCATGCTGTGCAACAGATCTCAAAAACTTATTTCTCCTGTCTAACTGGAACTTTGTATCCTTGGATCAATATCTTCCCCTGTGTGTACTCTCCCTGCCCCACCTTTCTACTTTTCTTTCTAGGGTTTTCTTGGAGGGTTGGGGATAAGGCGGAGGTCAAGAGTTGTTGGGTTGTGACTGTTAGCTTGGAGACCCTTATTTGTTCTGTAAGATTTATATCATTTTTTATTTGTTTGTTTTCTTTACTAAGGTGGAGTACACATTGTACATGGTCGCAGGAAATTTCATTCTCCTGCCTACTCTATCTTGTAAAACTTCCTTGCAGTATTTACAGGTATTATTAAGTACTGTTAGTTCCTACTCTGTTTACTGTTGTCTCCATGTGATTTGTTTCAAAATGAAAATATTTTTTACCCACATACCACATGCTTGTTGTAAAAAGCCAAAGAACAGAACAGGAAGGTTTCCCCACTGACTCACTCTCTTGCCTCACCTGCCCTCTAACAGCCTCCCACCAAATTTCCTAACTCCTTGATAATGACTACAGACTTTGCCAAAGTTAATTCAAAAGCAGAACAGATAATAATGTTCATTGGCCTACCATATTTATAACTTAGATTATACATATTTCAAATCATGTAATCTGACTCATTATTATATTTACGGAAATTAAAAACTCTGGTACAAACTGTACAGTCTGAAAAAATAAAAAATAAAAAAGAGAGTGATGGCTCTTATGTACAGGTGTGTGCCATACCTACCTGTAAATGTTTGACTATGTTGACAACTTCTCTGGTAGAATAAGGATAGTTAATAATCCCTTGGTCAGCCAAACTCCTCAGCTCTCCGAAGGCAGCCACAAGCTTCTGAAGGATGGGCTCAGGCACATTTGGTCCATACTGTCTGAGCATCTTGAGCTCCGAGTGGGGTTTGGGGTTATCAACTGCATGGCAGCTAAAAATATCACCTAAAGGAGAGAAAAGATTCATATTCAGTATGCAACAAATCCATTACGATGTCACAGGAAAAAATGGAATCGTTGTTTAAAGAGCCACTGGTTGCTTATCAAAGCATAGAAAGCCCATCCAACAATAGGATGGTACAGAGAAGAAAGCAAATGACTGAAGCAAAAGAAAGAAAACTGGGTGATAGATGGTTTATCTCCACGAATTTATTTTTGTTAAAAAACTTACATAATACTTGAATACATGCTCACCAGGAGATATTCCAATACAAAGAGGAAAAAAGATTCTCCTTTAAGTCTCTGCCAATGCCACTCCCTCCCCAAAAAGCACTGAGTCTTAATGTTTAGTGTATTTATTTTTCCAGATCTGTATTAGTACTTTTTTTAAAAAAAAAATGCATACATGCAAACAGAGTTTAGATAATTTATTCCTTTTCTATTAATGGGAATATATTTTTCAAATGGTTCTGAGATGGCCTTTTTAAGTTCAACAAATGTTGAGTATCTTAAAAAATTATATACATCTATCTCATATAAATGCTTCTTTATGCACTAAAAAAGGGAGAATTAGTAGCATCACTCTCTAAACAATTTGTATCTTGTGCAGATCGACAGAATGTACTTCAGAGATTAGTTTTGGTAGAGTAAACCTATAGAGACATTGTCTGAATTAAAATCAAGAAAAGGAATGTAGAAAAATAATATTTCATCTGTAATTTAGGGAAATGAGAATGTACTAGAAAAACAATTCTATTGATTCATAATCTAAGAGACCAGGGATCAAATGAAGTAAAAGTAAATAGACTTACATCATATAATATGTTCATTTTAGAAAATGAGGATATCTAGTAGGTAGCAAGAAGATCTTACTTTGATTTAGGAACCATTTGAACAGTTATTTTGTATGTGTGTATTTAAAAGCAATTGAATAAAATGAAAGCCACGATATCTTCAAAATTTTATCTCATATACTAAAGCTTTTCAAATACAAAAGTGAAGAATGGCTTTTGCCTTTTTTTGCTGAAAATAAAACCTATCACTAACATAAAAAGATAATTGACCCCTCATTCATTCACTCATCAAATAATGATTAATTAGGACAGTAGAAATGGTAATGCTGGGGGAGATCAGTCAGGTAAACCTCATAAGAAGGTAACATCTGAGCAAATGTTGATACCTGGGGGAAGAGCATTCCAGGCAGCTGGTACAGCTAATCCAAATAACTTAAGGGAGGCATACCTGGCATATGGAAGGAAGAGGCAGGAGAGCAGAGTGGATGGAATAGAGGAAGTGGAGAGAGCAGCACCAAGCAGTACAGGACACGAGGTTACAGACATAGGAGGATGTGGGAGACATACTGTGTAGGACACTGCAAACTGTTGTAAATACTTGTACCTCTACTCAGAATACAATGGGAAGCCATGGAGGATTTTAGCAGAGGCGTGGACTACTGTGCTGTGAACACACCACAAAAGAGTGTAGGAAGATAAATATCTTGTGAGCAGAGGCACTGACCACATTGACTGTATTTCCAAGAATATCTGTAGAGCAAACAGTGCAGCCTTGGAAAATATATTCTCTCTCTCTGTCTCTCTCTCTTTCTTTGTAAGAAGGTAATTTGGGTTACCTAAGCTCTGGGTTCCTCTTCTATAAGGCATCTCATAAGTGCAGGTATCATTTGGCCCTCTTCCTGTTGCCCTGTGGGAAGCGGGGCTTGAGGAACCAGCACAAATGCTGGTACTTTGACTACTGCTTTTGCTGAATAATCACTCCTCTTTTGTCTCTGACTCAGGAGTCTAGTGTCTTCTGCCATGAAAGCCTTCTGTGGTAGGCTGACTTGTTAGCTTAAAAGTAGAGTAAACTCTTAGATCTTTCACAGTTCATAACAAAGAATAAGGCTGGAAGCAGGGCGACCCATTAGGGGACTATTTGAAGTAATCTAGGTAAGAGACGATGGTGGCTCAGATCATAATGGTGGCAAATGGAAGTGATGGGGAAAGTAGGATAATTCTGAATATATTTCGAGGGTATAGCCAATAAGATTGCAGGATATTTGGAAAACAGTATAAGAGAAAGAGAGAAACAAAAAATGAATTTGGAGTTGTCATTAACAGAGATTTACAAAAGACTACAAATTAATCAGGTTTAAGAAAAAAAAGTAAGTTCATCATGGACATGTTAAATTTGAGATACAGGAGCTATTGAACTGGAAGCTGGATATGAGTGTAAAGTTCAGGAGGAAGGTCTGGGCTGGAGATGAATATTTGGCAATAACAGGCATACAATTGGTAGTCTAAAACATGACACATTCCAATTTTATTAAAGGAATGAGTATAGATAGGTAAGAGGACCAGGGCCTGAGCCTTGGGACATTCTAACAAGCTCCAACAAATAAGGCTGAGCAGGAATAGTTATTAAGGTAAGAAACCAAGAACATACTTAAAGAAGTATTGTAAGTCAAGTGAAGGAAAATGCATCAAGGAGAAGAGAGTGACTAACGGTATCAACTATATACTATATTAAATACTGCTGGTAGATTCAGTACGATGAGGACTAAGAATCAACCACTGGATTTAGCAATAGAAAAGTCACTAATGACCTAGATAAGAACTGTTTCTGTGGAGTAATGAGAGCAAAAATCTGATTAGAATGCATTTAAGTGAGGATGGTGCAGAAGAAATGGAGATAGCAAGTGTAGACAACTCTTTTGAGTACAAATGACTGTGAGGAATTTTGTTACAAAGGAGAAGAAAAAAAGTAGCAATAGATGGCAAAAAGAGTAAGATTAAGAGGTTTGTTTGTGTGTGTTTTGAAGATGAAGGAAATAGCCTGATTGCAGATGGGAATAATGTAAGGAGAGGGAAGTTGCTGATACAGGAGAGGGAGGGCAGAACTGCTAGAGCAGCAACCTTCAAAAGGTGGGATCTGGTGCTCATCTGGAGGGACTCCCTCTAGATGGGAATGTGAACAGTTTACCTGCAACGAGTGGGAAAGCAGAGCATCACAGGTGGAAGACTTGGTTGTAGGAGTCTGTGGACATTTGTTTTTAATTGCTTTAATTTTTCTCAGTGCAGTAGGAAGACAGGAGAAAGTAACAGAAATCTAAAAGAAAGTCAGTAAACTGAATCCTGGTTAGCAATGGGGAAGGAATGTGACTGGCGGGAAAATGAAAGAGAATTTCCCTTTCCCCTCCATAAGCCCTTCTATATTTCAATCTCTTGCAGTAAGTGAATGTTCAAGTATTGTATAATTTTAAAACAAAAAGAAATTCAGCAGCAGTGTTGGAGCTGCGAGGAGAGAGAAGATATGAATTACCCTAGGAGAACAGGAAAGTGAAAGGTCTAGCGAAGCACGGTGTGACTGCATTTAGGGACACCTGAGGTCCATTGTTAAGAATTTGAAATGAGATTGGTCAGTTTTGGGCTTTTTCTAACCACATTCAGCTGCACATGTGTAGGTTCAATGTTGTCAGAGAGTTGGCAGTAACCAACTCTCTCTCTCAAGGGCAGAGGGGTTCCAAGTGCATAGGACAAGCTAAGAGAGGAACAGGGAAGCTGAAGAATATATGTAAGGGAGTCATAAATGTGAAAGATCATGGAATTGAAGCTGGGTAAGAAAAAAAAAGGCTGGATAAAGCAGAAGAAAATATATCAAGATGGGTAGGTGAAAAGGTGGTAGGATCAATGGATTGAAGCTTCTCATACATTTGAAGAGTTATTGGATTTGGTGTAGTAGAGGGAGTAGCTGGAAAGACTAGAGGTGGTGAATGCATGGATGAGATAAAAATCCCAAGGACAATTGAGGACAGAATATGAAACGGAAATTACAGAAATGTCAGTTGTAGAAATTAGCCATGAATGGCTAAGATATGGTATAAGACCGCTGGAATAAAAACATCCAAGGAGCCAAGAAGCCAGAGAGTGGAAGGGTCACATATGTGTATATTGCAACCACTCCAAAAGAAGAGTAGGGTTGGAGAGAATGAAAGTGAGTAAAGGGCTAAAGATCAATAAGAAGTGACAAGGATGAATAGGGGTAGATGACAAAACAAGAGCAGATGGCACAGTATGTTTTAGGATTTGGAGGTGGATGGAAGATGGAGACAGAACAGGGAGTGAGTATTCTTATAGGCATTAAAATAAATGTGATAAGGAATGACTTGGGGTATAAGGGGTGACCTATAAACGTAAAAAGAACTCAAACCTCTTTACAATTAGAAACAACTTATCTTTGGTGTGTTTACGTTATTACACTTCTAAATGCATCAGTAATCTATGAATTGTTAGTAACTTTTAAGGTAGTATCTGTACATAATAAAAACTACAAAAATAGTATAACTATTTTATATTCCCATCCCTAACTTCCATTGCAAACAATGCCTTATCAGATTCTTGTGACCTTTCTGGAGAAATTCTATGCATATACAAGCATAGGCATGTACCCATCCCTCCTGCCTTTTCCAAAACATATGAATGGGTAAACTACTATACCCACTTTACTTACTTATTGTTTGAATTACTGTTTTGAGTACTGATTTTTTTTCTATCAGCATCAGTAAACTTATTCTCTTTTTTTAAACAACTGCATAGCATTCTATTGTGTGGATACAAAAAAATTTCTTTATCCAGTCCCATTTAGATGGATATTAGGGTTGTTTCCATTCTTTCTACTATAAACAATGCTATAGTGCCTATCCTTGTACTTAAACATTGTATAGGTAAATTCCTTGGATAAATTCCTTTTCGGGTAATTGCTAGATCAAAGATCCCACTGAGAGACTGGGTCCGCTTCACATTGAGTGTGAGAGTCCAGAATTATATACTTGCTATAGAGAAGAGAAGTCCTTCTTAAAGACTTTTGATGAGTAAGTTTATCCCAGGGCCTCTCCAATCAATGTGAATCAGTCTCCTCAGAGCTGAACTCAATCTTTTTCATGGTTAGGGGGATGTGGCAAAAGTAAAACCATTTCTTATTCTGTGTTTTATTCCAAGAGGTCCTAAACAACAAAGCATAGTGTAATGGTTTAAGAAAAAAGACTCTGGGATCAGACAGACTTAAATATGAAGCCCAAGTTCACCACTCATTATTCCAGACACTATCAAAAAATAATCTCTCTGGGCCGGGCATGGTGGCTCACATCTGCAATCTCAGCACTTTGGGAAGCCGAGGCGGGTGGATCACATGAGGTCAGGAGTTCGAGACCAGCCTGGCCAACATGGTGAAACCCCATCTCTACTAAAAATACAAAAATTAACCGGGCCCAGTGGCACACGCCTGTAATCCCTACTACTGGGGAGGCTGAGGCAGAAGAATTGCTTGAACCTGGGAGGCGGAAGTTGTAGTGGGCTGAGATCATGCCACTGCACTCCAGTCTGGGTGACAGAGTGAGACTCCATCTCAGAAAAAAACAAAACAAAAACCTCTCTGAATATCAGATATTTTTCTTCACTAAAAGGGGGATAATAAATATTCTCACAAGGTGATCATGATGGTGGCACAGCACATGATAAGCATTCAATGACAGCCATTACAATAGTGTTACTAATATTATTATTACTGCTATTGGTATTGTTATTATCATTACTGTTTTTACCTAAGGTACCGAAGAAATCATTGCCTAGGAAAGGAAATCCAGGTCTGTTTGCCAGAACAATCATCCTAAAATCAGGATGAATCACTACAACATTTTCTCTTCCATTCACATTAGCAGAATCTGAAAAACAAAATTTCTACTTATTCTGTATCAATATTTAATAATTCTTAAAAATATCAAGCAACAGTCTTTAAGATAACATAAATAGTTATACTGTTCAATTATAAAAAGCTCTAAGATATTTGGCTGTGATAACTTGGTTGCAGAAACAAAAACTTCCTTGAAAAAATTTGCTCAAGAACCAAACACTGATAAAGCATATACTAAATTGTACAGGGACTTGCACTCTTATATACATTCAGTGTACATCTAAAAAAAAGCAATCTTGTCTAAATGTAGACTTACAGTACTTAAGCCTGGCTTGAGATGTTGTTAGTCCTTAAAAAAATTAAAGATAGAAATCCATAATAAGGGAAAATCCAAGGAATAGCTAAAGGATAAGTTCTTTAGTTTTTATCAAAGCAGTAACCTCATCCTTTTGCATACAGCCTGCCATTACGCAGCTAAGGAGTTATTCCTGTTTAGATCATGCACCCTGAAAACTAAATACATATTAATAGAATAAAGGTCTTAAAAACCTAGTCAACTCATTAGTACAATGTTGATTTATTTCCAATCATGGGATTGTACCATAGTTCTTAAAACAAGTGACCTTAAGTTGACTGGGGCTTTCTTTGTGTAAATGTGAAAGGTATTTCTACTGGCTAGTGTACATTTCAGATAGAATTGGAAGTCCAGAAAATAATTTAAGATAGTAAAAGTTTTATCATGGTTATTTCAGGAAGAATCACTTGCTATCTGAATTTACTTAAACCCCACCCTTAGGTTGCCCATCTTTAAAAAGTGATAGTTGTGAAGTACCTACAGCTTTATTTGAGGTGAGTTTGGAAGAGCCTACTCTCATTTTTTTATGATACTAAAAAGTAATCTTTCAGCACGTACATATTCATGTACACCAATACAACCAATAGTTTTAACTCTGATCCCCATTAATCTTAGTAGTGGAAAATAACAAGGGTGTGTGGCTACAGGCAAAATTCAATCAGATAATCAAAACAAAAATGACAATAAAAAATGAAAAATTTAAAAAGTAAAGAAAACGAAAAATATAACCCTACAAGTGATGGTTCATGAAACTACATTCAAAAGAGCTTCAAGTGCTCTTGTTCAAAATGTCAGCTACAATCATACTTGAGTTTAAAATTATAATGACTATTCCTCAAAAATATATCAGAGAATGTAGAGGGTTGCCAGGAGATAATTATTTCTTAACTACAATTTTGTTTCAGCAATTCTTTCTTCTTTTCCATTTCACTGTCCTCATAATGCCTCATAAGGGCAGGCAGAATTCTGAGGGTCTGAATGATCTTTTTTTTTAAGAGAAAGTATTCAGGGTAACTCAAATTCTAATTTTCCACATAAATTCATTGTGAAACTGAAATATTAGAATGCTTTTATTAGTGCTAAGCTCATGCTCAGAAATGGCAATCTTGCAAGGATGCTGTTGCAGAACGTCTCTGTGGTGATGCACTTGTACCTTTTTAATGGGGTTTTCCTTACATACTCTCTTTGAATATTGAAGATTTTAGTTATTAGTCTCAACTTGTTTGGTTACTCTGGTTGGCTATATATTTTCAATGGCTAGTGATAAACTTTCAAGTCCTTTCAGGACACAAACGTTTTAAATTTGAAATTAGAAAATGTTCTTACATTGCATCAAACTTAATTGTTCCTTGAGGTTTAAATACACTGGCAAGATTAATCTATCTTCATTTTTTTTTCTAACAATAACAACAAAAAGAGTGTTTGTGTGAGGGGGGCAGGAGACAATAAAAAACAGAGGATAACTTCTTCCTAAGGTAGGAGTGTGTGTGTAATATATATGTCTTTATATATACACATGTATTCACCACATATATGTGTACATATAAAATAAAAAGTCCAGCATTTTTTTCTTATAATGAGCAAATTGAAAAAAAAAATCATACACAAATAATTGGGAGATGAGTACAAGGGTTATATGTTGGTATTGTCAGAGTAGAAAAATACAAAGTTGATTTGTCCTAATGCTACTACTAAAAATTTCAAAGATGCTTGGTGGCTGTAAAAGTAAAACTGACAAAGCTAGATTCAGATGTATTAATTTTTATAAATGATTGTCAATACAGGCAACTTAAGTCATATTGAACTTATGCTTATTATTGTAAATAAGTAGCCAGCTAGGTTTGTGATTTGATACAGAGATATAAACATTGTATTTATTAAAGGAAATATTGCTTTTTAAAATACTCACTTGCAACAATGCGTCTTCCATCTGCTAGAATCATTTCTCCATTTTCTACTAGAGTTTTTAAAATACACGTGACATTTGTTGGAGCTTTGTCGGCCTCATCTACTACCAGAATATGACCCAACTTTACTGCTTTAACCTTTGAAGACAGAAAATTTATCATAAACAATTAAATGAAGACAGCCGTTATTAAAACTTCATTACTTACTGCTTTGGACTTATAACAGCTGGCTTTATTTGTTACAAGTATACACATAGACACACACACACACACACACACACACACACACACACACACATCTATAGCAGAGCTGTAAACAAAATTTTGGGATTTCTACCAAAAGCTTCACGTAGTTACTAAACTGCCAACTCCACAGTTATCTTTTTATTTCATTTTAGTATTAAAATTATTCCCATGGTAGTGATACCCAACAACATCTCACACCCAAGAGTAGGAGAGATTTAAAACAAGCATAACAAATAGAGAAAGTGCCATGAGAGTTATGAGGAGTGAGACATCACAATCACTGTGGATATTAGAACACTGAATTTGTTAAAGCTCTTAAAAGAGTATACAATTGTAATAGACCCAAATGGATAGTGCAGAAAAGGTGGCTACTCAAGACAAAGAGAATCAATGGTCAAACTCAAGAAATCCTGGGGCATATCCAGAAATGAGTGACTATGAACAGTCTATGCTGGCTGAATTAGAAGTTAAATGTGAGAAAACAGACTGGAAGGGTAGACTGGGTGTCTACCACTAAGGATTTAACTGCCAGACCAAGAAGTAGGTACTGCCTCATTAAGTAATGGGATGCAATTTAATGGTTATGAGTTCACACATGATAGAAGTGGAGCTTGGAGCTACACTTCAGGATATTTAATCTGGTGACAATATGCAGAATAGTTTGGCCAAAAAGTGGTTTGGGAATCTGATTTGAGGGAGGTATGAAAAAAATGGAAATAAAAGGCATTAGATTGATTTGAAGGTTTTGTAGAGACAGAATCTATAGTCTTGGCAACTGCTTAGGTGGGAAGAGGAGAAAGGAAAAATAAGTCTTAGGTTTAAGGTGACTGGGTTGATGGTGACATCATGAAAAGAAAGAAGAAAGCTAGAGAAAACTCTTAAAAACATTTTTGAGGGGTGGATAAAAGAAGATACCCATTGAATTTAAGTGAAAATCTCAAGTTTTTTTAAAAAAGTAGTAAGAAATATAATGTAAAGTGGACTACATCCTAATTTTTCTCATAGGATGGTATATTTTAAGAAAATACGGATTAAGCAATGGGCATTCCTTCTACCACGATTATTTTAAACCATATTTTTAAGAAACTTATAAGAAATTTCTTTTTAAAATTTTAGGATTAAAAAAACCTGAATTTAAAAAAAGAAAACAAGTAGCTTCTATCCTCAACCCCATCTTTGTTCAGGGAAAGACAGGCCCAACCTGGGAGAACTCAAGCAGGAGATCCTAAAGACTCCACTCCCTGGGGTCTGGACCACAGAGGTTCCCATGATGACTTATTTGTGCCATTACTGCAAAGGTGTGTGCAGAGGGACACGCCTGGCAGGCTGAGATTTCTTTAGGTCTTGTGTAGGAAGTTGAGGACTGGATCTTCCCAGCTGTCTAAAACACTTGGCTAATATTTTATTAATTAGAACCATTTTAAAAAACTTTTCTAGAAACCTTACCTATTTTCAAACTCTATACATTTGAATATGATAGTAAACTTAAAAAAAAATCTGGAATAGAAAAGAAATCAATAGAGGATTGCTGTCATTCTCTAAATCTCTCTGAAGAGAGAAGAACAAAACAGGAAAACATGTTATCTTCCCAATAATTTGCATATATCCTCTCCTAAAATGAACATGAATGAATGCTTTCCAGTTAGGCTGAAACGTATTAGAATCTGATATGGTTTGGCTGTGTCCCCACCCAAATCTCATCTTGAATTGTAGCTCCCATAATTCAAAAGAGGGACCCAGTGGGAGGGACCCGGTGGGAGATAACTGAATCATGGGGGCAGTTTCCCCATACTGTTCTTGTGGTAATGAATAAGTCTCACAAGATCTGATGGTTTTACAAGGGGAAACCCCTTTGCTTGATTCTCATTCTCTCTTGCCTGCTGCCATGTGAGACATGTCTTTCACCTTCCACCATGATTGTGAGGCCTCCAGAGCCATGTAGAACTGTGAGTCTGTTAAACCTCTTTTTCTTTATAAATTACCCAGTCTCAGGTATGTCTTTATAAGCAGCATGAATATGTAATCCATGAGACTAATATGTAATCCATGAGAGATCCATCCTCCAAAAACTGAAATACAACTATGATACAAAAATACACTTGAAAATATTTCTATGATTAGATTACTAACCAAAGGTGAGTCTTCATATACAATAAGTCCGTCTTTAACTGAAGGCTGAAGCGTAAGAGTTTGTACTGTGGTATCCCTAAAATAAAACCAACACATTTTATAGTTAGTAAGGAAATAAGCTGACGATTGATCATGATAAAAATACAGCACAGGTGCATTTTTAAAAAGATTTTTGCTCATCATCCTGCTTCCCCTCCTCCCACCAAAAAAAAAACAGCAAGTGAAATTTATTTGAGTAACAATACTTTGTAGACTTAATACAGTATAAATTACAAAGAATTTGAGAATTAATCCAGACTTATAGATTATCCAGATTCTTTACTTCTGTTTTTCTTTCTGGTAATATCTCTTGTAACCATTTCACACCTCAAAATTACCGCCTGAGGGTGAAGACGAGAAACTAAAAAAAATATATATATAATATTTATGTTGTTTAAATATAATTTTGATGGCAAGTTTGGTAATGATTGGCATGCTGACATGGACAATTAAAGCAAATCTAGTAATCACACATTCAGGCCCAAACTGCCATCACTAGGTGCCAAAGCCAGACTATTACACCGCTTGCCAGGAATACTCAAGAATTACTTTATGGGATTTTGAACATTTCTGCTGGCATTAAGGCAATCCATTATATTTCTTAAATCTACTTTTTACTATTTACCTGACCCTCCTTTAGATCAGGATCTTCAAAAATATTAACAGTTGGCTATCTTGATGTTAAGAGCCTCCTTACATGATGAGATGTAACATTTACATCAAGTGTGGATATTCTTGCCAAAATGTGTGTAAGGAAGTTGCAGGTGGTAGGTAGGGTCAGATATTTTTAAGGGGATCAATTTTGTATCTTCACCTTCTATCTAAGATTATTTCCCACAGAGAATTAGAACTACTTTAAAAATATGACTAGCATCTTTGAAGAGTTCAGTTATTTTTTCAAACTACCCTACTTCTTATTCAAAGTAAAGCATGAAGTTGCAATTGTGTTGTTTTGACTATCTACTATGTATAAGACACTACTGGACAGTGAACTTCAGACCTCGACGTTATACTTGTGAAACGTACATCCAAAACCAAACTTTACTACAATCTATTAAAATTGTAAAATGTGTATCTGTTTTTTAAAAAGAAATAAATAGCACTTGACAATAAAACACAAGATAAACTTAACATGTCATCAGATAACTGTTTTGCTTTTAGTAGAACAAATATAATAAAAATCAGTTAATTGCTTTGAGAGGCAGCTGCGGAGTAGTGCAAAGAAGACCTTGGAGTCAGATCAATCGGGATTCAAATTCTTGTTTTTGCCCCTCATTGGCCATGTGATTGTGGGTAAGTAATAAAACCCACCCAAAAGGATTGCTGATAGAACACTTGGAAAGTGTCTAATGCCATATCTGGCAGACAGCAGGGGTGTAATTACACACCAGCTTTAGATATTTGTTATCATTATTGTTGTTGTTGTGACTAAAGTTCCTTGCCTGCCTACCTTTCACTTGATCTTCAGTTTTTTAGCATAGATGGTACTTCTTGAAAAATCTCTTCCCTGGCCTTTTGTAGACCAGCTTAGGTGCCCCTGCTATGTGTTCCCCTTGTGACCCATATATCCCCTAATTCAGCCCTTAACACACTATACTGTAAGTACTTATTTTACTATCTTCCCACACAGACTGTAAGATCTAAGAGTACAGAACATGTCCACAGTCCCTCATTCTGTCCCCCATCTAGAAGATGTCTGGCTCACTGGAGGAATTCTATAAATATTTGTTGAATGAATGAAATAAACGAAATATATGAAAAAGTAAAAGTCAACGATGTAGTTTATGGTGCAGGATAAAATACATGGACTTTCAAATTTATCAGATCATTGGATTTTGTTTTTAAACAGAGAATCTGGAACCTACTTTAGTAAATGTGGATTTTGTTTTTAAACAGAGAATCTGGAACCTACTTTAGTAAATGTTGGGTCAGAGTAAGGCTAATTCTCTTACGGGTAAGAAATGGTACATTATGGCTGGGTGCAGTGGCTGAAGCCTGTAATCCTGGCACTTTGTGAGGCTGAGGCAGGCAGATCACGAAGTCAGAAGTTCGAGACCAGCTTGACCAACATGGTGAAACCCCAACTCTACTAAAAAATACAAAAATTAGCCAGGAGTGGTGGCACATGCCTGTAATCCCAGCTACTCAGGAGGCTGAGACAGGAGAATCGCTTGAACCTGGGAGGCGGAGGTTGCAGTGAGCTGAGATAGCACCATGGCACTCCAGCCTGGGTGACAGAGCGAGACTCCGTCTAAAAAAAAAAAAAAGAAATGGTGCATTCTAAGGAATGCATCTGTAGGTCTGTATTAGAAAGTATAGTCATCTTGAGAAGGTATGCATGGGGTTGACTAGTCAAGGGACTGAGGAGTTGACGGTTTATGTCCAAGATGGAGTTGAACTGGAACTTACGGTTGCAGTGCATACCTTCCCCATCAGAGTCCTCATTTACAGAGCTTGAACAGGTATGCTGGCAATACAACTATTGACATTTACAATTTGTAGACTATTTGCCTTATTTGCCTACAGCTTGGAAAGGTTCTCCTTCTAACTTGACCAAACAGTTTCTTCAGTTAATTCTCTGGGCTTCTGGCCTATTGCTGTTCCTGATTCCTAACCAACTCCCATCACCATAATCCTGGCTTTCCTGGGCCGGGCACCTGCCCCCATAATCTACTGCTTCTTATGGCCCTAGCACTACGCTTTACAAAGAATCTAATTTTGTTTATCTTCTCTAAAAAACAAATTAAATTGTGTCTAAAAATAAAGCCCTGTGGGATGATAGGGAAAGTGAAAAATACATTGTGGCAAGTTATTGGTGATTATAAACCTTTAGTATGAATAAAATGTTCCCTGTATAACACATGGATTGTCATATATCTATTTTCTGTATTTATGGGTTTTATAAACTTACTGCAGGGCATATGTTATTTTTTTGCTAACAAATTAATTATTAAAGTTTTAAACAAATCAAGAACAAAGTTTAATTAAACTTACTTATATTAATTGTTAATATTCTAGCAATAAAGAAGGGGGTGGATGAGGAAGGGAAATAGATGTGTTCACACAGATTTTTATAGTAATATAATGAATTTCTCACCTCAGCTTTCACATATTTAATGGGCAAAAACATGTCATCTTCCAGTACCAAAAAGAAAAAGGAACTCTTGCATCATTATTAGTAGAAAGGAAATTCAGTTGTTACCTTAATAATTATATTGTGCTTCATAGCAGATTAAGAAAAGTAAATTAAACCTGAATTCTAATTTTAAAAAGAAAATGAAGTTGCTCTGTAACACTCGAATTCTGATAGCATACAACTTGTCAAATTATATTTCTCAAAAGACTTCTGTGCTAGAAATAAAAATCACAGGTTTGAGAAAACAAGCACAAATCAGATGATTTCCAAAGGAGACTAAAATGAGAATAAATGCAAATGGGAAACGTGGCTTTTAGTGGAGTAGTATGCGAGAAAGAGAAATTTATAGGATAAAGGTGGTTTTGTTCTGCTCTTATAATAAGTCCCTTCATCTAGTACAAAAAAAAAAGCAAAGGCTAGTAAAATATGTAAAATAATATTGAACTTAAGAAATTAGTAGGTTTATGTTTCAGTAAGTTACCTTCATTATGTAAGTGGGAAATAATCCACTATTGTCTGCATAAGACTTAATACAATAAGAAAAAAGGCTTGATTTCCAAGATATACTATAAAATTACAAACTTTAAATTATTAAGTAATAAGGTGACTACTGTTGTTACAGGTAGCATAAACTGACTCTTAAAGACAATATAGTATTTCTTTTTCAGAGGGTGCTTGATTAAAATAATTGCTCTACATTTATGAGCAACCTGGATAAAAAGATTAATTCTCCACACAAATAAACAATGACCCTAAGAGAATATTTTATTTCTTGCAACTTCAATCCTCTTGTGAATTGTTCCTTTCAAAAACAGCTTTGAAATGTAAGCTAATGAAAATTTAGTGTCACAGCAATACTAGAGAGAATAAAACTTAAAACACACTTTAGTTACTAGTTCTTAGCCTAAAGCTTAAAAAAGAGATGTCTTTCCAGCACAAGACATTAATCAGTAATACTTGATGAATTAATTAGAATGTTCAGCTAAGTGTTGACATTTATGTTATCACTGTTCTCACTTTTTACTCTCTTACAGACTACAGCATCTATCAACTAAAGCCTGTGTCAATAAAGGGGCTGTTCAAAGAAATATTGTACTAAACTCTATTCTTAACTTTGGCACTTTAAAGTATTTTAAAAAATTAGAGTTATATTTCAATAGTAATTTAAAATTGTTCCACATGTAATAAAAGCAATTAAATTGTGTAAAGACCAAGTTTTTGTCAAAATAAGAAAAGAAAATTGGCCTCTAGAGAGCAAGCACAATCTGTTCTGAAATATTGCTTACAAAGGTATGTTAAGTTAGTATCTTCTAATTTATTGAGGAGCAGAAGATCTCAAAATAGCGATGTTTACTTTAAGAATGATATTTTAATAAGTTGTATCTTAACTGATTTATAGTTAGATTTATTTTAGAAAAACTATAATAGTTAAACATAAGAGTAAAGGAAGAAAGAAGACACATAAGAGTTTCAAAGAGCTGATGAAAATCTGTCTTTATAGTTCATTAAAACAGAAATGCCTATAGGAATGGTCCACGCAATAATACGAGCCAAACGTGAGAAAGGAAAGACAGAATATGGCACAAAGGCAACACTGAAAAAATGTTTGCTCAATATTTTTTCTTTTTTCTTTTTTTTTTTTGACAGAGTCTCACTTTGTCACCTATACTGGAGTGCAATGGCATGATCTTGGCTCACTGCAACCTCTGCTTCCCAGGTTCAAGTGATTCTCCTGCCTCAGCCTCCAGAAGAGGTGGGATTAGAGGCATGAACCACCACACTTGGCTGATTTTTGTATTCACCATCTCTACCAGGCCAGGCTGGTCTTGAACTCCTGACCTCAGGTGATCCGCCCACCTCAGCCTCCCAAAATGTTGGGATTAAAGGCGTGAGCCACCATGCCCAGCTGCTCAACATTTCAAACAGAAGTTTAATTATGAAAAGAGAATTAAATGGCAATTTTTACCAGTAAAACATAAACCTAACATCATTGATTGAGAGAAGTAAATGCTGTCAAAAGATATTTTTCAAGTGAAGATGAGTTCTTGGTATCAAGAACATAACTTTCACAAGACCTATTTTAAAATGAGTAATGAAATAAAGATAAAGAACTAAAAAGAATTATCACCAATAAAATAGAGTGGTACTTAGAAAAAGGTGATGTAAACAAGTTTAAGAATCACTTGATGTTTACAGTCTGAGCTGTCCGCAGAATAGTGGCATCCCATCCCCTAGCCCTATCTATAAAAGACAAATTCACTTTGCCATATTAGGCAAGAAACTTCCTTAGCCCCTCAAACAAAAACAGTCACTGTTAAAAGCAGTGTTGCTATCCGATACAACAATAGGAGGGTATAGAATTTTGAACAGGAAGAACATGTTTTCTTCTTCTTTTTGATTTCTATTGTACAACATGGTGAATACTTCTAGTTTATTACAGTGTTGCCTATTTCAAAATTGCTAAGTAAATTTCAAATGTTCTCATCACAAATAATGTTAACTATTTGACATGATGGGTATGTTAATTAGCTTGATTTAATTATTTTGCATTGTATTTGTAAGGTATAACATCATTTTGGACTATACATTTTTTTTCCCCACACAACTCCCTCTTCACAGAACCCATAAATTTATACAATTATAAACTGTCAATGTAAAATTAAAAAAAAAGAGAAAAGAAGAAGACAAAATGAGCTATGACTACTGCAGTGTTGAAAAGCAGCACCAGACTGAATCTGAGGCCTTTTCCCAGTTTGGTCAATCTAACCTCCTGAAGCCCAAGATTACTCATCTCTACAGAAGGAATTAACGTAGAACACTGAGGAAATATGATAGTGTAAAAAGTATGGAAGACAAAAGAGCAAGAATGAGAGACAGAAAGAATACTATTATACAGTGTTTTGAATATTTTGAACGCTTTGAGGAAAAAGTCCTTTTAGTATGATAAGTAAAATATTTCCGCCAAAGCTGCTAAAAAGACTCTATATCTTAAAATAGTTATTTTGTTGGGCAGTTTATTTAGTAGTCAATCACTCATCACTAATATGCTCAGATGCAAAAAATCCTAACTATAAAAGGAAGGAAAACATTAGGGGGATAATATTCATAGAATATTATCTGTGATGAAACACTTTGCTCTTCAGAGGTAGGGTCTTGCTGGGAACTGCTGGCAGCAAAAAGCCACAGCAAAACAGTCACCTGATGGAAACTAAACATTTCAAACTGTGTTTAGTTTACAAAATCTACTTATCTCTACCACGTCTCCTACTACTGTGTTAATACTATTTAAAAAGAAATTCTTCAAAAGTCAAAGCCATGCTGATAATCAAGTCTTTTAACTAACTAACTGAAAATTTTCGAAGTTGTCCACTGTTTAGAAATAAAAACAAATCTACTAAAATAGTATATAGAAAATTGGATCTTTTATCTGCACTCTGAAAACTGGCTTTCCAGCTTGGTAAATTTTAGGCATTCAACGTGACCTAATTTCTTTGCAGGAACATAATTTTCCTTTTTCCTTACAAAAAAGGAAGACAGTGTGCAGGTCCCTTATTTGAACAGAAAAACATATTTTCTAATCGTTTTTTTGAAAAAAAATAGAAGAATGAAATAAGGATAAAAATACAAAGTTGAATGAGTGTACAAAGATGCACACACAGATGCAACCAGCGGGTGTGGTTGATGAACACTGTATCCACTGCATAAATCTTTAGCAGTAAATATGGTATATGTGACCTTTTTAAAAAGACTTTATCAATTGTAACAACATAAGAGTGTGATAAAGAGACAAAATTAGTGAGTGACCACTTTTTCATGTTAGGACTTTCTATGGTCTTTTATTCAACAAATATTTATTGAATAACAATGAGTACTGCTTTAGAGATTGGAGGATTAGCTGTGAACAAAACAGGTAAAAATTCCTTTTCTTGAAGACTTCAAATTCATACTAAAGGGAACTTATCTTACCATACTAATAATGTACCATCTTTAGTACAGTACTCAATTTTGCATGAGATTAAATATCAAAAGACATTTTGTCACAGGCAATTCAAAGAAATAAAGTTAAAATGAATATTTTTGATCATCAAGACAAATAACAAACTAGTCTGGTGCAGTTTAAATCTACCAGGGGAGTCATGTTCTCTATGAAGTTGGTTAGGTATGTCTCTTTTGGTTAATAACCCAAAATATATCTTCACATAATACATGTTATCTAAAACTTACTATATAAGTTGCATTTTGTATATAGCATAATATTATTTGATATACTCTAATCCATGAATTATTTTATTCTCATTTTGGTTGTTCATCAACCAGGAAAAATTCCCAATGCTCTAGTTTTATGTTTATCAGACTTTAACCACCCAGGTCAAACAAAAAATAGTATATAAATAAGCACTATGTTTGGAAAACTCTTACCTTAAAGAAAATCTGTGTTTAAGTTTTCTACCATTTACCTATTTTATTGAGTTTTTATGATAGATATTCATAAAGAAGACACAATTGCATCACAGGAAAAACAATATATTTTGCATTTTTAGCAACAGAAGTTAAACAATTCATTTCAACCCAAGCCTATCTTCTAGTATAATTTTTTTTTTTTTTGAGACAGAGTCTTGCTCTGTTGCCCAGGCTGGAGTGCAGTGGCGCAATCTCAGCTCACTGCAAGCTCCGTCTCCCAGGTTCATGCCATTCTCCTGCCTCAGCCTCCCGAGTAGCTGGGACTACAGGCATCTGCCACCATGCCTGGCTAATTTTTTGTGTTTTTTAGTAGAGATGGGGTTTCACCATGTTAGCCAGGATGGTCTCAATCTCCTGACCTCGTGATCTGCCCACCTCGGCCTCCCAAAGTGCTGGGATTACAGGCGTGAGCCACCACACCCGGTCCCCAGTATCATTTTAATGGCAGAGGAAAAGGAACAGATATCTCTAAGGAATCAGAGGACAGAAGACTGAAGCAGCTCTCTAAACACATTTTCTTGTCATCTTATGTTTTATCTTAAAATTTGATGTAGTTTTTTTTTAAATTTAAAACTTCTTTTACTCTCTAGCCCTATGTCACAGTGATGTAGATTTTGAAAGCTATTCCATAATATACCCAGCTTCTTTCAATATAAAAATATTTAAGCCGTCATTAGGAAAAGAGCAGCAAGGAGCTGTTGTCCTGAGCCAACACTTTCAGGAAACTGGGTTGAACTGAAGACGGCTATCGCTGCAGAGCAAGTTCAGCATCCGCACGCATTTTTCTGTTCTAGTATCAATCACATTATATCTTGGACCTCATTATATCTTGGTATAAATGCAGTCGGTTTTTTTAGTTTATGAACTACGTCAGAGTGATCACCATCCAGAGCCTCCAGAATGATGCCAAGAAGGAGGTATGTGCAGCATTTTTTGACTCCTGCTGGTAGGCATTTCAACAATGGCACCTTTTAAAGATATCACACAGCTTAGGTCATGTGGGACCAAAAAGTTCTCTCATCTCCTGGGAAATCTACTACTTCAGGATGAACATGAGGATGTGGTTCATTTGTCCTGTTTTCTCATCTGAGTTTAGGTATCACTGAAATTTATTTAAGATTAGCCAAAACATCTTCAAAACCACACCCAAACAAAATGCTTAATATATGGGTCAAATTAGAAAAAAACAGGCATATTTACAGAGGCAAAACACTGGAAATAGGCTACTGTCCAGTGCTACTCAAATGTCAACCTTCCCAGAGAGGCTTTGCCTGATCAACCTATTAAAACTATAATCTCTGCTCTGGCCTCCTTCCCTGCTTTCTTTTCCCCCATAACACTTATCACTATTTGATGTACTATGTATTTTAATGATCTCATTCTCCCTCTCACCAGCAACTATAGATAAACATGAAGACTGGCCTTTTTAGCACTTGTTCACTGACGTTATCACTCACACTTGGAAAAGTAACCAGCATGTAGTAGGTGTTCTCAATGCTTGCTGAGATGCACGCATTTCAGATACTTCAATCACGTACCATGAGGCCATACTGAGCTATTAGAAGTTCCTTACACACCGGGTTTATTTGTGTGCACCTTTTCTCCTTTCTGCAAAGTTCTCTTCCCTTTCCGCCACTTTTTTTTTTTATTTTTTTATTTTTTATTATACTTTAGGTTTTAGGGTACATGTGCACAATGTGCAGGTTTGTTACATATGTATCCATGTGCCATGCTGATTTCCTGCACCCATTAACTCGTCATTTAGCATTAGGTATATCTCCTAATGCTGTCCCTCCCCCCTCCCCCAACCCCACAACAGTCTCAGGAGTGTGATGTTCCCCTTCCTTGTCCATGAGTTCTCATTGTTCAATTCCCACCTATGAGTGAGAACATGTGGTGTTTGGTTTTTTGTCCTTGCGATAGTTTACTGAGAATGATGTTTTCCAGTTTTATCCATGTCCCTACAAAGGATATGAACTCATCCTTTTTTATGGCTGCATAGTATTCCATGGTGTATATGTGCCACATTTTCTTAATCCTTTCCGCCACTTTTTATGACAAATGGTTAAGGCCCATTCCTTAAACACTCAGTTCAAATGTCACCTGCTCTTAGAAGCATTCCTTATTTCTCACTGTTATCCTCCCAGCTGAACTATTGTTCTATGGAAAGCACTTTACAGTTAAGAAACTTTTCAGTTGTTCACATGAGTATCTCCCTGACAAGGCATACTGTCTATAGACAAGGGTATAACATTTTTTTACGTATACCTAGTGTCTATCATTATGCCTTCAACATTGTAGGCATGCAAAAAATGGTTAGCCAAAGAATAAACACATGAGTGTATTAAATACTAATTATAAAACGAATTATATTTATACATTTCCAATGTGCAAAGCAGATTATTAGGCATGAAGGTTTATAAAATGAATAGTTCACATACCCTAATCCCGGGAAGCTCACATGACAGACAGGGAGACAGACATAAGGCAATTAAATTAAATTCATGTCAAAAGATGACAAGGGCTATAACAGAAATCAAAACAAAGTGCACTGGGGACACAGAAGAGAAGGCAATTAATCCTGGTGGAAAAGAACAGAGTCCTGATTATGGAATTTGATTTTAACTGGCAGGAATGAGTAGAAAGTATGTCTAGGCAGAGGAACAAGCATGTAGAAGTTGGGGGATGCAAGAGAAGTTTAAGGCTACACTTAGTTATCCAGCATGTCTAGGATATAGTCGCATGGAAGGATGTAAAGCTAGATAGGCAGGCTAAGTCCAGAGTGTACAGTCTTCATTGCCATTCTGGAGTCTGACTTTCATTTCATGGAAAATATGAAGCCATTGGAGAACCAATCATCTATCCATTTCAGAGAGAGGATTGGAGAAGATTCTCTAAATGGATGTTCCAAAGATGGATGGAAGGGAAGAGACATTACATTCATTCATTTGTTTAACAAATGTTTATTAAACATCTACCACACTCCAGGTATCATGCTGGAAGTAGGAAATTCAAAGATATATTCCTGCCCTTAAGATCTCTCTGTTTAGCAAAGGAGACAGAGATGGGAATATGTAATTGTGATAAAAAATGACAGGTACAATACCAGAGCCTGTTCTAGGTCAGTGGCTCTAAACTTAACCGTCAACAAAAGTTTTTAAGAAGACACATTCTAAAATACACAAAAATAGAAACAAAAAACAACGAGCTAAAGGTGAAAAACAGTACCTTAAAAACACTCCTGGATTTTACTGGTTAATAATGCAAAACCTTTTTTGTCCTCATTAAAAATTAAAGGAGGATATTTTGGGAAGAGCAATGTAATCTATATACTTTATTATTTGTGTGATTTAAAGGTCTCCTCCTAAATTCAGTTTACTTTGCTACTTTGTTTCAATGCCTATCATCTCTGAAAAAGAACTCACAAAGACATGAGATCCAAATGGAAGAAGTGCAATACTGACTGCATTCCCTATAGTTCAACACGCGTTTTTCAATCTCATTTATCAAACATAGAAAGGCTCTTTTGCACCCCACTTTATGCTTATGGTGGCACAAAGAAAGGAACCAACATCTGCTTGTGGAGAAGAAGAGGAAAGAATCTAAGATATTTTCTTAGAGGAAAACACTTTGATTTTCATTTTGAAGATAAAGTATGAGTTTTCCAGGTAGACTTGACAGGGAATTCCAGGCAGCAAGAGCTGCACGGAACAAGTTGGGGAGTAATAGATGTGGTATGTGATACCTGGGAACCACAGGCAGCTCATATGGCTTAAGCATACGTGGGAGAGAAAAGGTTGGTGGAAGACAAGTAAAACAGATAGTGGCAACAGGAGTCATTGCAGGGTTCTGAGCAGAAGAGCAAGTAATCAACTTTATTGGTAGAAACATGTAAGGCACAGAAAGGAGAGATTAGAGGCTGAGTTCTTAACCAGGAGGCTACTACAATAGTTCAGGCAAGAAAAGATAAGCAATGGACTGGTTCTCACTGCTACAAGCATGCTGTCAGGAATGATTCTATTCCCCTAGTGAGAGACCTTAACTTGGCTTGGTCCCATTAGCTGTTGGCTGTAGTCCTATTCCAAACTGTCACTTGACCAAATTCTTACAACCCTCTAATTGCTGTAATGTGAAAGGCTGGCTATTACTTCGCTTACAGATCAAATCTGCATTGGTTCAATTTATCCACCAACTCTCCAGAATAGACGAAGTTGCTGAAATGCCAGAATGTCTCGCCACAAATAAACTACAATTATGAAAATAATAATTGCTGCCAAACATATCAGCATTTGAGTTCTCCTCAAGTAGTCTCCCATTTATTTCTTATCACATTACCCTTTAAAAATGTTTATATCATTTTCACTTTATTAATAGCATTGATATTTTCCTGTTTATTAAATTATTTGTTCATTGCCTATCTTCTTACCACTAGAAAGAAAGCTTCATGATAGCAGTGACCCTGTCTGTCATTCTGTTCATTGTTGTGTTCTCAAGAACAGTACTATGCACATAAGAGGAACTCAATAAAAGTTTGTGGCAATAGATCTCCTTTACCACCAAATGCAACTATAGCACTGACTTCTGAAAGCTCAAAGTTAAACCTTTCTCTAGAGAATTTTCTTCCACTAATGGGAGTTACCTCACCCAGAAATGCTTGGGAGGTCACAGGTGCCTGCTTCCCTTTCTCCCTCAGGGCAGCCCTTAATCAATGACTTAGAGACATGAGGGTGAAAAAGGCTGGTGCTCTTGCTTCCAGGTGGGGTAACTGAGTAGTAACATTCACGCTCCAGAACTCCCTGTGAAGAGGCTGAGGCCAGCCTTCAGCTAAACCACCTCTTTTCACTGGCCTTATCCTGAGTCCTTCACTTCCCTACAGATTTCACCTAAAAGCTGTCCCTCTAAATCATTTCCACAAACATTTGCATCTCTGGTTCTGCTGCTAGGGAACCCAATCTAAGATATCTGTTTACTGTTCGAATGAATGAGATAAATGTATAAATATTAGATCTTCTAGCAATACTTTTAATTCTTCCTGCATAAAACATTATAGATACACCTCAGTTAACAGAAATTAGCTAAGGAAGTTGTGAACTGAACAACCCATAAATACATAAATCTACTCACTACTAATTTAAGCCCCTCATCCCATCCTCTTCTGCTCATTTGTCACTGTTGCCATCATCTGAAGATTCTGGCTAAAGCAATAAGAAATGGCATTTTATAAAACTAAAACAAAACAAAACACCATTTTAAATCTAATTGAATAAGAAGAAAGTTGGGAGGTATCTTCTTCACTCCGTCTGCTTACCTAACAACCCTGTAAGAAACCTACAGCTGGTGCTGACTAGAAAGGTCCAAAGAGAGGAGAGCAGGTTTAAGTGGTTAGGACATGATGCTAAACATGTTAAGATAATATATGATTGAAACAGTTCTAATATTGACTTGTTTTATTTATTCTTATTTTTATTTTTTTTTTTTGAGATGGAGTCTTGCTCTGTCACCCAGGCTGGAGTGCAGTGGCGCAATCTCGGCTCACTGCAAGCTCCACCTCCTGGGTTCACGCCATTCTCCTGCCTCAGCCTCCTGAGTAGCTGGGACTAAAGGTGCCCGCCACCACGCCCGGCTAATTTTTTTTGTATTTTTTTCAGTAGAGACGGGGTTTCACTGTGTTAGCCAGGATGGTCTCATCTCCTGACCTCATGATCCACCCGCCTCGGCCTCCCAAAGTGCTGGGATTACAGGCATGAGCCACTGCGCCTGGCCTATTTTTTTTTTTTTTTTTAATTCTACTTTAAGTTCTAGGGTACATGTGCACAACATGCAGGTTTGTTACATATGTACACATGTGCCATGTTGGTGTGCTGCACTCATTAACTTGTCATTTACATTAGGTATTTCTCCTAATGCTATCCCTCCCCCATCCCCCACCCCATGACAGGCCCCAGTGTGCGATGTTCCTGGCTCTGTGTCCAAGTGTTTTCATTGCTCAATTCCCATCTATGAGTGAGAACATGTGGTGTTTGGTTTTCTGTCTTTGTGATACTTTGCTCACCTACAGAATGGGAGAAAATTTTTGCAATCTACCCATCTGACAAAGGGCTAATATCCAGAATCTACAAAGAACTTAAACAAATTTACAAAAAAAAAATCAAACAATCCTATCAAAAAGTGGGCAAAGGATATGAACAGACACTTCTCAAAAGACGACATTTATGCGGCCAACAGAAACATGAAAAAATGCTTATCATCACTGGTCATCAGAGAAATGCAAAGCAAAACCACAATGAGATACCATCTCTCACCAGTTAGAATGGCGATCACTAAAAAGTCAGTAAACAACAGGTGCTGGGGAGCATGTGGAGAAACAGGAACACTTTTACACTGTTGGTGGGAGTGTAAACTAGTTCAACCATTGTGGAAGACTGTGTGTGAATCCCTCAAGGATCTAGAACTAGAAATACCATTTGACCCAGAGTTGTTTTTATTTTTATTACAAATAAGGACTAAATTTTTAAAAAATCCCTCTTCCATCAGAATATCACTGATTTTATCATAGAAATAACGATTTTCTTAAAAAAATTTTGCTTTACAAGCAAAAAAAAAAGGATTAAAAAGTTACAAACTAAATTTATAATAGTGATTGACTTGAGGAAGGGGAGACCAGATTGGAAGTGGTGGCTAAAGGAGACCTCAGCTGTAATTATAGTGTTTTATTTCTGCAAAAGGAAGAGTAGAATCAAATTTGGAAAAATATGAACAGTTGTTAAAACTGGGTGATAAATTTGGATATGTGTTATATATTTGTATTTACATTTTTTGGATTTTTAACGTTTTTCTCAAACTAAAAAAGTAAATAACACTTGAAAGGAATGTAGCTGTTCTCTAGTGGCAAGGGACATAACAAAACTAAGTAGAAAATACAAGCTGCATCTCAGTGGTTCTCAAGCTCCTTAAGCTTGTGATCTAGAAAATAAAGATGAAGAAATCCACAGAATCCTGTCTCCAGTCTTCTTTTCCAAAACAGCCCTGAGCACACCACTTGCTGGTATCTCCAGTTTCAGGAGTCTGTAGCTCTGACTCATCAACTCCATAACCCACAAATTAGATGCCAGGATAATGTAACCACCTGATGGGTACACTGAAAGAAAGGATATTACTGAGGTACCCAGCCGGGGAGGAACATCATCTAAAAGATCAAGGAATTAATCTGGTAGAAGTTTTTATGAATCGCCCAGGTGACGGAACAGAAAACAGGACTATTAAATTTACTGATGACACTCCTCAAAGGAGGTTGTGATTCAGCATCAATGTAAGTGTAATAATCCAGCAAAGTGA
Organism: Hylobates moloch; assembly: GCF_009828535.3. Classification (NCBI taxonomy): domain Eukaryota; kingdom Metazoa; phylum Chordata; class Mammalia; order Primates; family Hylobatidae; genus Hylobates; species Hylobates moloch. Next base: position 103,417,668 of record NW_026652279.1, read on the forward strand.
AATTTAATATGAATATCACTACTGACAAAAATGGAGTAATATGGAATAACTGGCCAAAAAATGTGGAAAAATACTTTGGGATCAAGCTGAGCAAGGATTAGGAATATGATGCTAGAATTTTAAAAATCAAGTATTATATTATACATAGGCTGAAGTGTAGATTGTAACAATTGGTTTGACCCATAGTCCTATCACATGGATAATACTTTAGTGACATACTTACTGCAGTACTATCCTCACTAAAATACCATGGATTCAGCATAATAAACTCAAGCAGCAGTTTTGGTTACTGTAGCCTTGTAATATAGTTTGAAGTCAGGTAGCGTGATGCCTCCAGCTTTGTTCTTTTGGCTTAGGATTGACTTGGCGATGCGGGCTCTTTTTTGGTTCCATGTGAACTTTAAAGTCGTTTTTTCCAGTTCTGTGAAGAAAGTCATTGGTAGCTTGATGGGGATGACACTGAATCTACAAATTACCTTGGGCAGTTTGGCTATTTTCACAATATTGATTCTTCCTATCCATGAGCATGGAATGTTCTTCCATTTGTTTGTATCCTCTTTTATTTAGTTGAGCAGTGGTTTGTAGTTCTCCTTGAAGAGGTCCTTCATGTCCCTTGTAAGTTGGAGGGACTTCAAATTCCCTTTGAAGCAATTGTGAATGGGAGTTCACTCATGATTTGGCTCGGTGTTTGTCTGTTATTGGTGCATAAGAATGCTTGTGATTTTTGCACATTGATTTTGTATCCTGAGACTTTACTGAAGTTGCTTATCAGCTTAAGGAGATTTGGGGCTGAGATGATGGGGTTTTCTAGATATACAATCATGTCATCTGCAAACAGGGACAATTTGACTTCCTCTTTTCCTAATTGAATACCCTTTATTTCCTTCTCCTGCCTGATTGTCCTGGCCAGAACTTCCAACACTATGTTGAATAGGAGTGGTGAGAGAGGGCATCCCTGTCTTGTGCCAGTTTTCAAAGGGAATGCTTCCAGTTTTTACCCATTCAGTATGATACTGGCTGTGGGTTTTTCATAAATAGCTCTTATTATTTTGAGATACGTCCCATCAATACCTAACTTATTGAGAGTTTTTAGCATGAAGCATCGTTGAATTTTGTCAAAGGCCTTTTCTGCATCTATTGAGATAATCATATGGTTTTTGTCGTTGGTTCTGTTTATATGCTGGACTACGTTTACTGATTTGCGTATGTTGAACCAGCCTTGCATCCCAGAGATGAAGCCCACTTGATCATGGTGGATAAGCTTTTTGATGTGCTGCTGGATTCGGTTTGCCAGTATTTTATTGAGGATTTTTGCATCGATGTTCATCAGGGATATTGGTCTAAAATTCTATTTTTTTGTTGTGTCTCTGCCAGGCTTTGGTATCAGGATGATGCTGGCCTCATAAAATGAATTAGGGAGGATTCCCTCTTTTTCGATTGATTGGAATAGTTTCAGAAGGAATGGTACCAGCTCCTCCTTGTACCTCTGGTAGAATTCGGCTGTGAATACATCTGGTGCTGGACTTTTTCTGGTTGGTAAGCTATTAAATATTGCCACAATTTCAGAGCCTGTTATTGGTCTATTCAGAGATTCAACTTCTTCCTGGTTTAGTCCTGGGAGGGTGTATGTGTTGAGGAATTTATCCATTTCTTCTAGATTTTCTAGTTTATTTGCATAGAGGTGTTTATAGTATTCTCTGATGGTAGTTTGTATTTCTGTGGGATCAGTGGTGATATCCCCTTTATCATTTTTTATTGCATCTATTTGATTCTTCTCTCTTTTCTTCTTTATTAGTCTTGCTAGTGGTCTATCAATTTTGTTGATCTTTTCAAAAAACCAGCTCCTGGATTCATTGATTTTTTGAAGGGTTTTTTGTGTCTCTATCTCCTTCAGTTCTGCTCTGATCTTAGTTATTCCTTGCCTTCTGATGGTACTGGTACCAAAACAGAGATATAGACCAATGGAACAGAACAGAGCCCTCAGAAATAATGCCGCATATCTACAGCTATCCGATCTTTGACAAACCTGACAAAAACAAGAAATGGGGAAAGGATTCCCTATTTAATAAATGGTGCTGAGAAAACTGGCTAGCCATATGTAGAAAGCTGAAACTGGATCCCTTCCTTACACCTTATACAAAAATTAATTCAAGATGGATTAAAGACTTACATGTTAGACCTAAAACCATAAAAACCCTAGAAGAAAACCTAGGCAACACCATTTAGGACATAGGCATGGACAAGGACTTCATGTTTAAAACACCAAAAGCAATGGTAACAAAAGCCAAAATTGACAAATGGGATCTAATTAAACTAAAGAGCTTCTGCACAGCAAAAGAAACTACCGTCAGAGTGAACAGGCAACCTACAGAATGGGAGAAAATTTTTGCAATCTACTCATCTGACAAAGGGCTAATATCCAGAATCTACAAAGAAATCAAACAAATTTACAAGAAAAAAACAAACAACCCCATCAACAAGTGGGCAAAAGATATGAACAGACACTTCTCAAAAGAAGACATTTATGCAGCCAAAAGACACATGAAAAAATGCTCATCATCACTGGCCATCAGAGAAATGCAAATCAAAACCACAATGAGATACCATCTCAGACCACTTAGAATGGCGATCATTAAAAAGTCAGGAAACAACAGGTGCTGCAGAGGATGTGGGGAAATAGGAACATTTTTACACTGTTGGTGGGACTGTAAACTAGTTCAACCATTGTGGAAGTCAGCGTGGCGATTCCTCAGGGATCTAGAACTAGAAATACCATTTGACCCAGCCATCCCATTACTGGGTACATACCCAAAGGAGTATAAATCATGCTGCTATAAAGACACATGCACACATGTTTACTGCAGAACCATTCACAATAGCAAAAACTTGGAACCAACCCAAATGTCCAACAATGATAGACTGGATTAAGAAAATGTGGCAGGTATACACCATGAAATACTATGCATCCATAAAAAAGGATGAGTTCATGTCCTTTGTAGGGACATGGATGAAGCTGGAAACCATCATTCTCAGCAAACGATCGCAAGGACAAAAAACCAAACACTGCATGTTCTCACTCATAGGTGGGAAACGAACAATGTGGTGGGAATTGAACAATGAGAACACTTGGACACAGGAAGGGGAACATCATACCCCGGGGCCTGTTGTGGGGAGGGGGGAGGGGGGAGGGACAGCATTAGGAGATATACCTAATGCTAAATGACGAGTTAATGGGTGCAGCACACCAACATGGCACATGTATACATATGTAACAAACCTCCACATTGTGCACAGGTACCCTAAAACTTAAAGTATAATAATAATAAAAAAAAGAAATACATTTTATAAGGCCATGGTTGCCATAGATACTGATTCATCTTATGGATCTGGGCAAAGTCAATTGAAAATCTTCTGGAAAAGGTTCACCATTCTAGATCCAATTAAGAACATCTGGCTGGGCACGGTGGCTCACATCTGTAATCCCAGCACTTTGGGAGGCCGAGGCAGGCAGATGACAGGATCAAGAGATCGAGACCATCCTGGCCCACATGGTGAAACCCTGTCTCTACCAAAAATACAAAAATTAGCTGGGCGTGGTGGCACGTGCCTGTAGTCCCAGCTACTCGGGAGGCTGAGGCAGAAGAACTACTTGAACCCGGGAGGTGGAAGCTGCAGTGAGCCGAGATCATGCCACTGGACTCCAGCCTGGTGACAGAGCGAGACTCCATCTTAAACAACAACAACGGAGGGTGGAGCCAAGATGGCCGAATAGGAACAGCTCCAGTCTCCAGCTCCCAGCCCGAGCGACACAGAAGACGGGTGATTTCGGCATTTCTGCTTGAGGTACCGGTTTCATCTCACTAGGGAGTGCCTAACAGTGGGTGCAGGACAGTTGGTGAAGCGCACTGTGCATGAGCCGAAGCAGGGTGAGGCATTGCCTCACTCAGGAAGTGCAAGGGGTCAGGGAGTTCCCTTTCCTAGTCAAATAAAGGGGTAACAGATGGCACCTGGAATATCAGGTCAGTCCCATCCTAATACTGCGCTTTTCCAACGGGCCTGGAAAACGGCACACTAGGAGATTGTGTCCCACACCTGGCTCAGAGGGTCCTATGCCCACAGAGTCTCGCTGATTGCTAGCACAGCAGTCTGAGATCAAGCTGCAAGGTGGCAGCGAGGCTGGGGGAGGGGCGCCCGCCATTGCCCAGGCTTGCTTAGGTAAATAAAGCAGCCAGGAAGCTGAAACTGGGTGGAGCCTACCACAGCTCAAGGAGGCCTGCCTGCCTCTGTAGGCTCCACCTCTGGGGGCAGGGCACAGACAAACAAAAACTCAGCAGGAACCTCCACAGACTTAAATGTCCCTGTCTGACTGACAGCTTTGAAGAGAGTAGTGGTTCTCCCAGCATGCAGCTGGAGATCTGAGAACAGGCAGACTGCCTCCTCAAGTGGGTCCCTCACCCCTGAGCACCCTAACTGGGAGGCACCCCCCCAGTAGGGACAGACTGACACCTCATTCCGCCGGGTACTCCTCTGAGACAAAACTTTCAGAGGAACTATCAGACAGCTGAATTTGTGGTCTCACGAAAATCCGCTGTTCTGCAGCCACCGCTGCTGACACCCAGCCAAACAGGGTCTGGAGTGGACCTCTAGTAAACTCCAACAGACCTGCAGCTGAGGGTCCTGTCTGGTAGAAGGAAAACTAACAAACAGAAAGGACATCCACACCAAAAACCCATCTGTACATCACCATCATCAAAGACAAAAAGTAGATAAAACCACAAAGATGGGGAAAAAACAGAGCAGAAAAACTGGAAACTCTAAAAAGCAGAGCACCTCTCCTCCTCCAAAGGAACGCAGTTCCTCACCAGCAACGGAACAAAGCTGGATGGAGGATGACTTTGACGAGTTGAGAGAAGAAGGCTTCAGACGATCAAACTACTCTGAGCTACGAGAGGAAATTCAAAACAATAGCAAAGAAGTTAAAAACTTTGAAAAAAAATTAGAAGAATGGATAACTAGAATAACCAATGGAGAGAAGGGCTTAAAGGAGCTGATGGAGCTGAAAGCCAAGTTTCGAGAACTACGCGAAGATTGCAGAAGCCTCAGTAGCAGATGTGATCAACTGGAAGAAAGGGTATCGCTGATGGAAGATGAAATGAATGAAATGAAGAGAGAAGGGAAGTTTAGAGAAAAAAGAATAAAAAGAAATGAACAAATCCTCCAAGAAATTTGGGACTATGTGAAAAGACCAAACTTACGTCTGATTGGTGTACCTGAAAATGACGGGGAGAATGGAACCAAGTTGGAAAACACTCTGCAAGATATTATCCAGGAGAACTTCCCCAATCTAGCAAGGCAGGCCAACATTCAGATTCAGGAAATACAGAGAACACCACAAAGATACTCCTCGAGAAGAGCAACTTCAAGACACATAATTGTCAGATTCACCAAAGTTGAAATGAAGGAAAAAATGTTAAGGGCAGCCAGACAGAAAGGTCGGGTTACCCACAAAGGGAAGCCCATCAGACTAACAGCTGATCTCTCGGCAGAAACTCTACAAGCCAGAAGAGAGTGGGGGCCGATATTCAACATTCTTAAAAGAAAAGAATTTTCAACCCAGAATTTCATATCCAGCCAAACTAAGCTTCATAAGTGAAGGAGGAATAAAATACTTTACAGACAAGCAAATGCTGAGTGATTTTGTCACCACCAGGCCTGCCCTAAAAGAGCTCCTGAAGGAAGCACTAAACATGGAAAGGAACAACCGGTACCAGCCACTGCAAAAACATGCCAAATTGTAAAGACCATCGAGGCTAGGAAGAAACTGCAGCAACTAACGAGCAAAATAACGAACTAACATCATAATGACAGGATCAGATTCACACATAACAATATTAACGTTAAATGTAAATGGGCTAAATGCTGGCAAACTGGATAAGGAGTCAGGACCCATCAGTGTGCTGTATTCAGGAAACCCATCTCACGTGCAGAGACACACATAGACTCAAAGTAAAGGAATGGAGGAAGATTTATCAAGCAAATGGAAAACAAAAAAAGGCAGGGGTTGCAATCCTAGTCTCTGATAAAATAGACTTTAAACCAACAAAGATCAAAAGAGACAAAGAAGGCCATTACATAATGGTAAAGGGATCAATTCAACTAGAAGAGCTAACTATCCTAAATATATATGCACCCAACACAGGAGCACCCAGATTCATAAAGCAAGTCCTGAGTGACCTACAAAGGGACTTAAACTCCCACACAATAATAATGGGAGATTTTAACACCCCACTGTCAACATTAGACAGATCAACAAGACAGAAAGTTAACAAGGATATCCAGGAATTGAACTCAGCTCTACATAAAGTGGACCTAATAGACCTCTACAGAACTCTCCACCCCAAATCAACAGAATATACATTTTTTTCAGCAGCACAGCACACCTATTCCAAAATTGACCACATAGGTGGAAGTAAAGCTCTCCTCAGCAAATGTAAAAGAACAGAAATTATAACAAACTGTCTCTCAGACCACAGTGCAATCAAACTAGAACTCAGGATTAAGAAACTCACTCAAAACCGATCAACTACATGGAAACTGAACAACCTGCTCCTGAATGACTATTGGGTACATAATGAAATGAAGGCAGAAATAAAGATGTTCTTTGAAACCAACGAGAACAAAGACACAACATACCAGAATCTCTGGGACACGTTCAAAGCAGTGTGTAGAGGGAAATTTATAGCACTAAATATCCACAAGAGAAAGCAGGAAAGATCCAAAATTGACACCCTAACATCACAATTAAAAGAACTAGAAAAGCAAGAGCAAACACATTCAAAAGCTAGCAGAAGGCTAGAAATAACTAAAATCAGAGCAGAACTGAAGGAAATAGAGACACAAAAAACCCTTCAAAAAATTAATGAATCCAGGAGCTGGTTTTTTGAAAAGATCAACAAAATTGATAGACCGCTAGCAAGACTAATAAAGAAGAAAAGAGAGAAGAATCAAAGAGATGCAATAAAAAATGAAAAAGGGGATATCACCACCGATCCCACAGAAATACAATCTACCATCGGAGAATACTACAAACACCTCTACGCAAATAAACTAGAAAATCTAGAAGAAATGGATAAATTCCTCGACAAATACACCCTCCCAAGACTAAATCAGGAATAAGTTGAATCTCTGAATAGACCATTAACAGGTTCTGAAATTGTGGCAATAATCAATAGCTTACCAACCAAAAAGAGTCCAGGACCTGATGTATTCACAGCTGAATTCTACCAGAGGTACAAGGAGGAACTGGTACCATTCCTTCTGAAACTATTCCAATTGATAGAAAAAGAGGGAATCCTCCCTAACACATTTTATGAAGCCAGCATCGTCCTGATACCAAAGCCTGGCAGAGACATAACCAAAAAAGAGAATTTCAGACCAATATCCTTGATGAACATTGATGCAAAAATCCTCAAAAAAATACTGGCAAACCGAATCCAGCAGCACATCAAAAAGCTTATCCACCATAATCAAGTGGGCTTCATCCCTGGGATGCAAGGCTGGTTCAACATACGCAAATCAGTAAACGTAGTCCAGCATATAAACAGAACCAACGACAAAAACCACATGATTATCTCAATAGATGCAGAAAAGGCCTTTGACAAAATTCAACAACCCTTCATGCTAATAACTCTCAATAAATTAGGTATTGATGGGACGTATCTCAAGATAATAAGAGCTATCTACGACAAACCCACAGCCAATATCATACTGAATGGGCAAAAACTGGAAGCATTCCCTCTGAAAACTGGCACAAGACAGGGATGCCCTCTCTCACCACTCCTATTCAACATAGTCCTGGAAGTTCTGGCCAGAGCAATCAGGCAGGAGAAGGAAATAAAGGGTATTCAATTAGGAAAAGAGGAAGTCAAATTGTCCCTGTTTGCAGATGACATGATTGTATATCTAGAAAACCCCACTGTCTCAGCCCAAAATCTCCTTAAGCTGATTAGCAACTTCAGCAAAGTCTCAGGATACAAAATCAATGTACAAAAATCACAAGCATTCTTGTACACCAATAACAGACAGAGAGCCAAATCATGAGTGAACTCCCATTCACAATTGCTTCAAAGAGAATAGAATACCTAGGAATCCAACTTACAAGGGATGTGAAGGACCTCTTCAAGGAGAACTACAAACCACTGCTCAATGAAATAAAAGAGGATACAAACAAATGGAAGAACA
>NW_026652279.1:103435908-103455806 GCF_009828535.3 Hylobates moloch
AAATGATGAGTTCATGTCCTTTGTAGGGACATGGATGAAACTGGAAACCATCATTCTCAGTAAACTATCGCAAGGACAAAAAACCAAACACCACATGTTCTCACTCATAGGTGGGAATTGAACAATGAGAACTCATGGACACAGGAAGGGGAACATCACACTCCAGGGACTGTTGTGGGGTGGGGGGAGGGGGGAGGGATAGCATTAGGAGATACACCTAATGCTAAATGACGAGTTAATGGGTGCAGCAAACCAACATGGCACATGGATACATATGTAACAAACCTGCACATTGTGCACATGTACCCTAAAACCTAAAGTATAATAAAATAAAAAAAATAAAAATAAAAAATAAAAAATAATTACAACCTTTATTTTAGATTCAGGGGGTACATGTGAAGGTTTGTTACATGGCTATATCGTGTGATCCTGAGGTTTAGGGTATGACTGACCCTGCCACCTACACAGTAAACATAGTAACCAATTGTTAGTTTTCAATCCTTGCTCCTCTCCTTCTCTCTGCCCTTTAGCAGTCCCCACTATCTATTGTTGCCATCTTTATGTCCATGGATACTCAATGTTTAGCTCTCACTTATAAGAGAGAACATGTAAGATCCTATGTTCTTAAAGCACTAGAAAAGGCTAGAAATTTTCTGAAATATGTGGTTGACCTATATAAAATTTGGGAAATGAAATGATGGGTGACAGAAGAAAGAAACATGGAAAGTTGGGAGTGGGAATGTGGGGGACAAGTAATATGACAATGAGAAGAGGGCTTTCTACGGGACAAATTCTTAACATTTAATGCCTAACATATTGAGAAGAATTATATTTAGCTTGGCCAATTCATGCATCTAGCTTTGTAATTACAATTCTCTAATATTGGCAGAAATGATGGTAGCATAAAATCAGGATTAAAAATGTATTGTAAACAACAAAGAAGAATACCTTCTATTTCCAAATAATGTAGAATGAACACTATATAGCAGAGATACTGAGGATATTGAGGGTGATGTTGAGGTAGATGAAGATAAGGGGAAGAATTTAGTATGACGGAAGCTCATCATCTCACAAGTATGAAACAGATAACCTTCAGTTCCATTTCAAACAGCCATCAACAAGTTAAAAGTATTTGAAGAAATAATGGTGTCTGTTGACCTTGTTACATAATATTAACAATAGCAAATTTAAAATTTGCATATATTCCGTTAAATTAATTTATTCCTAAATATATTCTTTACACTACTGTAAACAGTATTTTTAAATTTTTTCTCATCGCTATAGATATATATGGAATATATATGGAATACAATTGATTTTTGTACATTTTCCTTGTATCTTATGACCTTGCTTAACTTGCTTATTAGTTCTAATACTTTTTTTATATGTTTCTTAAGATTTTTTATATACACATTCATGCAATTGTGTCATCTATAAATAACACGTATGCCATTTATTAAGTTTTCTTGCTTTATTGTGCTAGCTGGCACCTCCAGCATAATATGAGTAGTTAATATTCTTGTCTTTTCTCCTAATCATGAGAAAAATGTTTAGTTTTTCATTTTTAAATATGAAGTTTAGCTACAGGCTTTTTATAGATGCCTCTTATTTGATTGAGGAAGTTTCCTGATATTTGTAGTTTAATGTGATATTTTATCATGAATGGATATTGAATTTTCTCAAATGATTTTTCTGGTGGCAATTAGAGGATCATATGGTTTTTTATTTATTCTGTAAATGTGTTATATTATTTGATTTTTAAATGTTAAGCCAGCCTTGCATTCCTGAGATAAAACCTCCTTGGTTATGACATATTATCCTTTTTATATATTGTTGAATTTGATTTGTTAACATTTGTTAAAAATTTTTGCATCTATGTTCATAGGAAATTCTGAATTGTAATTTTATTTTTTTGTATTATACAGGTCTGCTGATAAAAAACACTCTCAGTTTTTGTCTGAAAATGTCATTATTTTGCCTTCTGAAGAATATTTTTGCCAAATATACTAATATATGCTGATTTTTTTTTTCTTTCAGCACTTCAATTGAATTGTGGTTCATATTTATTTCTCAGGAGAAGTTGGCAGTCACTTTTATCATTGTTCCCCTATAGGTAATATGTCTTTTATCCTCTGGCAATTTTAAAGATTTTTCTCTTGGTTTTTAGCAATTTGATTATATGCCATGTAGTGTTTTATTGTTTATTCTGCTTGAAGTTCATTGAGCTTCCTGGATTGGTGATGTTATCTTTTTTATCAAATTTGAGAATTTTCCTACCATTATTTCTTCAAATATTTTTCTGTCCCATTTTTTTCTCCTCTCTTTTGAGACTACAATTGTGTGTATGTGAAGCTGCTTTTTTAGGGTTGTCATTTTACACTAAGAATTTCCAATTATTCTGTCATTATGTTCATTTTTCTCCCTTTAAATGTTTGAATCTATTTACGGCAACTGTTTTATAGTCCTTGTCTGCTAATTCCATTATCTTGTCATTTTTAGTCTATTTCTATTGACCAATTTTCCTGCTTTTTTTGTATGTCTAGTCATTTCCTATTGAATGCTTGACTCAATGAATGTTATGTTGCTGAGTGTTTGGATTTTGTGGTCTTCTTGGTTGAGTGTTAAGTTTTGTTCAGGTATGAAGTCAATTTACTGTTGAATCACCTGATTTTTTCAAGGTATTCCTCCCTACCTCCCCAAATACCCATTATTTTTATTTTTAAAGCCATTTTATAGGAGACAAAACTTCCAAAATAATATTAAATAGCAAGCATCCTTCTTTATCAGGGCTTAGTTTCAAAATTTGTAAGGATAGGTATGGAGTAACTCTTACTTTAGGGATAGATCGTCCTACTTTTAAACCTAGACTTTATAAGATAAATACCCTTCTGAATACCAGGGGTATTTAATGAAGGAACTCTGGTAGTTGTTCAGCTCAAAGATACCTAGTAGTTTTTCTTTTCCTAGTGTTTGTGAATTTTGTTCAGTTTTATAGTTTTTATTGTGGTAGGGCTAATCTGGTACCACTACCCTGTCATGCTCAGAGGTATAAATCCCAAAAGGCAGTTTTTCACCATATCTCAGCTTTCCCTGGGTCCTTTCCTCTTTCTCCTTTGACCCACTAACTCTGCCCTTTATTCTCCTACAATTCTCTCTCAAGAACTGATAATCACTTAGTGAAAAGACCCAGACCAGAAACTAACTCTTATAACTCAATTCAATGCTCTATTATACTATATATTTTTTACTTCCTAGGATTAAAACAATAACAATCTAAGTTAGCTTTAAGTTGTTCATTACTTGATATATTTCTTGACTTATCTATTTTGTTTTTGGTGGATCTGTCATTTATATTTTATTTTTTAAAAATTAGAACAGGTTCACTCATAAAGCTAAAAATGAGCCATATTGAGAAAAACTATTTGATTAAAAGCTGAACCAGCATTCTAACCATACAAAATTATCTAAAAAGTAACTTTAAGGAAGGCAAGGAGACAACTAATAACATACTTCTTTCAGATTTCTGGGTTCCTTATCACATACCTGAGATTCATATAGTTTATTATTTCTCCTTGTGAGCTATTTTAGCTGCTTGTGAGAGAATAGGCTTAGATCCTACATGTTTTTCTTCTAACTTAAGAGCCTTTATGTTGATGAGATCTGTTCCTAGAATGTAATGTTCATCACTCTGTCCACAGAATATCTATTAATTCATGTTTATAAAGCATTACTTTAAAAATAAATTTTGCATGGTTTTATTACCTTTAAAGGAGAGAAGAGATAAAAGCAAGAGGAACAGAAATAAAACTGGTTTATAAAATGGGCCTTTAAGAAAGTATTTTTAAATTGTACCAGGAGGGAAACAAATGATTAAATGAGATTTTTAAGAGGTTGTGGGTCTAACAGTCTTACCTGTGTAGTTGAATATATTCTCGGGGTCTGTTGAGCAGGTGAAGGAATCTGTCAACAATCTTGTTTTTTCCTACACCCTGTAATTACACAGAAAACATTAAACAAAAAGAGGCTATTTTCTGGAGATAAGCTTATGCCAAACCAGAAGAATCTTTTACCAAAACCTGCTTTCTCACCTTTTTACTGTTTTAGTTTATTGTTCATGAAAACCAAACTGGCAAACATATACGGAATATCTCCTATGACATAAGGGTTTAAAAAATTTATTTCTAAACATACTAGTTCTAAGTCATTCTTATTTGAAAGGAAATCCATAAATTAGCCTCTTACATATTGACTTTTCGGTTCTGTAAATTTACACTGAAGTCTAGGCATCACAGCAGATGCCTATAGTATTAACTATTTCAGATTTGAAGAATGTCATCAAAGGTGATCAAGTAAGTATAAAACAATGGTCTTTCTAATCAGTTCTTCAGAATTATGATTCTCAGTTACAGAAAGGTAAATATAATACTGTACTTTTTCTATTCGAATCAAACACTCATTTCTTCTCCTTTTATGCCACTTTCCAGTCCTTTAAAACCTTGGAAACCTAAATTTAAAACCAAGGTGTATTAATAAAACTCAACTATATGTGCTCTTCCTAGAAATGCCCTCATTTCCTTACCACTTACTGGTGCTGAGAGTTGCTATCCTTTTGTAGAAGACAGACTGTTAAAAATGGAATCCACCCCCATGCTATTTTCCTATTTCAAAGTTTTCACTTAGAGGTGAAATACAATTAATGGGGTGTAAATCTTTTAACAAGTAGGTTGTGTGGAAAGAGTTATAGTTTAAAAGCTGACTTCATATCATACATGCTAGCAAAAATAACTCTTACTGATTCTTATATGGGTTGAGCATCCCTAATCCAAAAATCTGAAACCCCAAATGCTCCAAATTCTGAAACTTTTTGAGTACCAACAAGATGCTCAAAGGTCATGCTCAATAGAAATGCTCATTGGAGCACTTCAGATTTTGGATTTTTAGATTAGGGATGCTCCACTGGGTATGTATATGCAAATACTCTAAAATGTGAAATGCTTCTGGTTCCAAGCATTTCAGATAAGGGACACTTAACCTATACTGTGCCAGGCTGTAGGGTAAGTATTTTCATGGGTTATTTCATTTAATCATCACAACAGTCCCATGAGGTAGGCATTAAAATTATTTTAACCTTGCAAATCAAGAAACCAAGGCTCAGAGGTAAGCACTGTGCACACAGTCACACACAGGTAATTCTAGTGAAACCAGGACTCACATCCAGGTAATTCTAGTGAAACCAGGACTCACATCCAGGTCTATATGATTCTGATGGTCATAATTATAGTCCCTGCATTATGGAATACCTTTCTTTCAGTTTGAAATTGATTTTGGTAATCTGGGCCTTAAGTTATCTCCTTCCTCACTTCTAGGTCCATCCTAAAGAAATAATTAGGCAGACTGGGGCAATGCATGGTATACAGGAACAATAGCAGAAGCCCAATAGGGAAGCAGGTATTTTTACTACATATGCAAACATCTTGTGAAGAAAAGCATTCTACAAACATCAAGGATAGAAATTCAAATCAACTGAAATGGTATTTATTGAGTGCCACAGGGGGTAGAAACCACGTCTGTTTTGCTTATCACTATATCCCCAGAGCTCAGCACAGTGCCTGAGAGTGCATTCAATAAATATTTGTCAAGTGAATAAACGAATAAAGGGAGTTTGGAAAGTACTGGAAAAGGAGTGAGGATTCTGGTAAAACATAAATGGTGACCATGTTAATAAGGATGCTGAAATTATGGACTTATAAAAGAAGAACGGGCCAGGCACATGACTCACACCAGTAATCCCAGAGATTTGGGTGGCTTAAGTGAGAGGATCACTTGAGCCCAGGAGTTCCAGATCAGCCTGGGCAACACAGTGAGGCCTCATCTCTATAAAAACAAACAAAACAAACAAACAAACAAACAAAAAATTAGCCAGTCATGGTGGCACATGTCTGTAGTCCTAGCTACTCGGGAGGCTGAGGTGGAAGGATCTCTTGAGCCTAGGAATTTGAGGCTGCAGTGAGCTATGATCACACCACTACATTACAGCCTGGTGATGGAGCAAGACTCCACCTGTAAAAATAAATAAATAAATAAATAGATAGATAGATAAATATATAAATAAATAAAGTGGGATAAATTTTAAAAGTGATTTATTTCGCCTACAGAAGATTCAAGGTTATCGGAGCTGAATGTCAAATTGACAAATTCACTAAAGTTAGAACAATGGATCATTTCATCTTCTAGGAATCTTTTCAGTATCTAATTGGATTTCACCCAAAATAGTTTCAAGTCTAGCATAGAAGCACAAATGAGGAAAATAACATTTGCACGTTTGTATGTAAATTACAACTGGTATGTATACTTTAAATGGCGTGTGATCATAAATATAAATTTTTAAATAGATAAATTCAGATGAGTAAAATGTCTGTGTTAACATATTAGTTCTGTTAAATTCAGCAATCCTAGAAAAAGCAGACATCATAAATGCATTACAATGTCAGAAATACAAAGGATTTCCTGGAAGAAATGTCATGAAAACGTGCTTTCAGGGAGTTCCTCCTCCCTCCCCACCTCTAAAGTTATTAAATAGCCATGCTTATTCAAATTCCTCCTGAGCAAGGCACGATTTAGGAGTCACAAGTCCCATAAATGTAGTTTGAGATGTGGAGTCCCAGCTGCCACTAAGGAGCTCTTTTGCTGTGTCTCTTTAAATGTTGGAGTCTCCAGAACCCCAACCTCAGCTGTCTTGCTCCATATGCTCCCTCTCCCATGACCTCAGTCATCACATACAGCTCACATTTCTTTTCTAAGCTTCATTCGATATCCCCTATTCTTAACCATCAACTGAACTTCTGAAACAGATGCTTATCATCCTTCCACCCAAACCTACTTTTTTCAACCCCCATATAACAGCATAGCCACGTACTCAGCTGCTCAATAAAAGAATGCTAGAATATTTTTGATGGCTTCATTTTTTCCCCTCTGCAAAATGTCATTAGGATCTTTACAGTCCCTACCTGCAAAACTTTTAGTTTTATTCTTTCCCTCCATTCCTTCTGTCTCCTTCATTCCTCTTTCCCTTCCAACATTTTCTCCCTCCCTCCCTTCTTTTCTCCCTCTCTCACTTCCTTGCCTAACTCATCAATTATTTGAGCACCTAATATTACAGCACTGTACTAGTTGAGCTGGATATAATGGTAAAGAAAACAGCTACAGCCTCTTACCATATTCACAGCTTACAGTCTAGGAGGGAACACAGGCAACACATATAACAGATAGTGTCCTCATATGACAATCCAAGATGCTTGAAGATTTAACGTAAGGGCTCAGGAAGGCCGACTGCACAGTTATGTTTAGATTGAGATATCAAGGAATTAAAGAGGTACAGGGAAAGATGAGAAAGGGGAGTGTTACAGGTAGAACAGTATGTGTCAAGACTCTTGGGTAACAGTCAGTTGGAGAGCTGGACAGGTATGCAAGAAGTCAGAAGCTAGAGAAACGTGAGAAAGGGAGTGGTAAGAAACCAGACTAGAAAGGTACGTGGGGTTTAAGTCTGGCTAAGCCCTGGAAGCCACTTAAAAGAGTTAGAACTGTTTCCTCAAAGCACCAAGAAGCCACTGAAGTAAAGGAATAATACAATCAGATTTTCAGTTTTAGAAAATTGCTCTGATGGAATTGGTACGGTGGAGTCTGGTAGAGAGCAGAAGAGAAAGCAAAGGAAAGCAGTTTGAAATTCCTTTAAAATTCAAGCAGGAGATGATGGTGGTCTAAACTATGGGATAGAGAGAAATGAATAGATTTAAGAGATATTTAGGAAAAGGAACCGACAGGACTTAATGAGGGCCTGGAGTTAAGGATGAGGAGATGAAGAAGTGCAAGTTTCTGTCTTAGGCAATAGAGTGGCAGGTCACAGAAGAAACAGGGGAGGAGAACTGAATTAGCTGGGTGGGGGAGGGAAGTCTAGTTATAAAAGGCAGTTTAATTTTGGATATGTTTACTTTGAAGTGTCTGCTTCCCATATCTGCTCCTTCCTCTCCAATTCACTGTCTCAGCTCAAGGGTAGCTCATCCCCTCCCCAGACTACTGGAAAGGGACTAATTTGGTTTGGTTTCCCACCTCCAGATTTACAACAAGACAATCCCCAATTTGTTTAGTTATTTTTCTAAAACAGAGAGCTCATCAAGTTGCTTACTACTTCATTTTAAGAAGCTCTGATAATTCCTTCGAGGAAATGCTGAAAGCATCATCTAGGAAAGAATTTCTGTAAATATCCTGAGCAAAATGAAACAGTTATAATGACTTGTTCCTTCTAATCACAGTTTTTGCCTAGAATAGAGAATCCTCAGGATTATTTTAATTGAATAAATACATAAATAGTATCTTATTTTTCCATTATAAAGTTACACATGCTCATTTTTCTCACTGGGAAACTTAGAAAACAATAATCATCCAATGTCCAGCTGCTTAAAAAATCTGCTAACATTTTCATTTTGTTCCTATATATATTTATCTTTACTTACTAAAAATTCCATTTATATGTAATTTGTATCCTTTAGTAAAAATCAACATGAAATAGATAAATTTTTACATCATTAACTCTTATTGAGAATATTTAGTAAGTGAAAATTTGATACAGGAGAAGAGCTCCTATATCAAATTTTATATATAGAACTCCTAAAAAATAAAAATTATCTCATGAGAATGACGCTAACATTTATCATTACTGTTCTGCTAGACTGTGCTCTTCATGATGACGTACTGGCCAGAAGGATTTTCGTAGAAGCAGGAGTAGGGCGGCCCTTTCATTACCGGGTTAGGAGAAGTAGGAATTATGTGAAGCCCCACAGACAGGAGTCAAACCAAGGAGAGGAAGTAAACATACTTCTAGTTTCTGAGAGAAAAGCTCAGGGACCATGACTTTAAGAATTCTGAGGGATTCTGGGACTCTTATAACTTCCTCAGGTTTACTATTTTAGTTACCCTGTTTCCTCAGAGAGATTAGCAGTAAAATTCTTTACAGCAAAGGGACTTTGGGGCTTTTCTTCCTGGACAAGAAAAAAATACAGAACATACAAAACTCTATCCATGTTCCATCAAAGGAGGAGAGAAAGAAAGAAATAAAGTAGGAGAAAAAAGCTAAAAGGGAATAGAAAACAGGCAAAGAGAAAATTAGTCTAGGAATGGGATTTGGACTAAATGTTGGGACTCGAATGCTGAAGGATTTGTGACAGGCCTTGAGGGATCCCTGCAACAGCAGATAAATTTGCAAGCACGTTCATCAGCCCTCTGTGAGTCTCACTCAAACAAGTTCCTTTCAGCCACTGTCTCCTAAAAATTACCTTTCCATATCCATATCTTTGCTTATGTGGTTTCTTCTGACTACAATAGCTCATCCTTGCCCATCTGTCTGTCATCTTCCACTCCCCCACCTAGCCTTCTGATGAAATGTTCCAGCTTCTCTGAAGGTTTGCCTATCTGTCCCATTGTTTTCTCTCCTTTAACTCTCAGCACCAGAATGATTTCCTCCTTTGGGTTCCTAAACCACTCTCTCTCACCAGTATAGTCTAGCAATGTGCCAGGTCCTTGGCAGGTAGACAGGCTTGCTCCTTGAGGCCAGGATCATCCCCCTATTCGGGTCTCTTAATGTCATGGAGTCAAAGATCAGTCAGTTTAACGTTGTAAAATCACATAAAACACGTCTGGAAGCTCCCTGCATGTTATCTAAGGTTCAGAAGGGAGAACAGTGAGGAAGCAAATCCAGATCTTTTCTTCAGCAATTTATAAAATGGACTCTAGGTGAGTATTTGCCACTGCCAACATTCAGCTTTCTTGCATGTTCTCTGAAACTTGTTTACTGTGGGCCTTCCTTTAGTTGCCTCCAATTCTTTAATAATTTTTATAAAGATAGTTCAGTTTGTATAATAGAGATGTTCTTTCCATAGGGTGCTAATTTCTTTGTTAGAAAAGTCACCACATTAATGTCATTAACAAATATCAATTACAATAAAAAATAACAAACTAATATTATAATAAATCCAGAGAAATAAATTTCAATTCCTTTAAAAAAATCCCACCTAATGCTGAACCTTCTAATTCTTTGCTTAAATGCCTAAAAATACACTATACTATCCCTCTCAGGTGGGAATTTTTACAATCTGAGCTTAGATTTGCTCATTTGAATAGAGAGGGCTTAGACAAGCTAATCTCTAAATACTATTTTACAATGATATTCCTTGGTCTTATAACAAAATAAGAGATCATTGCTAATGATCACTGGAAATTTCTTATTTTCCAAATTCTCTCAATACATATACATTACTTTTGTAATCAGACAAAAAATTATTAAAACTGAATAGTAAATAATCCTAAACAGTCATACAAATGGGTTCCTTGTAACGGTCAACAAACAGTAGTCAGAAGTCAGATGAGAAAACATATATTTGAATTACATTACTAGTTTGCATCACTCTAAAACACAATCCTTATAAACCTCCGTATCAAAGTCATAACCTCCTTTTCACATGAAAATAATAAAATCTATATCTCTGCATTTTCCCTTTGAAATACTGTGTTGCTATAAATGGCAAAGATCCACTTTTGGGTAGTGTGGTCAGCTATTAGATATAACCGAAGCAGTCATGACAAATACTGCAGGGGGCAAAAATCAACGTGTCTGCAGGAACAAAATACAGATTCAAAATAAATTCAAGAAAAAATATTCACTAAGAAACAATGGATAGACAAACTAAATTGGCAGAAAGAATGTGGCAGAATGCCAAAGAATTTCCACATTGAAATTCAGGCAACTTCATTAACTAAGGGGTTTGAGAAGGAACAAAAAATAATTTAAAATAAAAATGAGCGCCACTGTATTTGATGAAACAAGTATTTCACAGCCTTGGGATCCCCAGGCTGCTGGAGCTATTAGACACTAAGTTATCAAATTCCCTGCTGCCACTACCAGCTGGGAGACACAGGCAAGACAATTTCTGGACAAACTGTTCAGTGCTTCTACAGATATTAAACAATTATGCTGTCATAGCAACATGGTATATTTATGAGGGTGCACAGTAGAAATCTGCCAGGGCTTAGTTCAAATTATTAATTAGCAAAATTCGCACATTCTTTAATTTTAGCAATAAAATATTCATAGTATCTCAATATTAAATAATTCAACATTTACTAAACCTCTATCAGGAGAAAAATAGAATCTCTAGTCACATTAAGTTTGTAATTAATAGACAGAATGAGATACAAAGAATTATATAGTTAAAATGTTCATAGAGTCCTGCTTAGTTGGCATTAAATATATGTTTATTGATTTTCAGACTGTATAAAAGAGTTAAAAAATCAAATGCCATGAAACGCAGAGAAGAATGAATCATTTCTAGCCGGGAAAAAATTGATATGGCATAATTTCATTGTATAAATTAATCAAGAAATTAAATTGGCCCAGTGAAAGTTACTTTTATAATATTTCCTCAATGGAAGTTCATCAATATTGGTATAATTCTGAATAAAAGGTTTATATTCAAAAATATGGGTCTATACTTCTTAGGATGAAGATGAGTACATCTTTCCTCTATCAAAGAGACTTAGGAGGCACATCAACTAAATTCAATGACCAGGCTTCGTTTTGATGCTGACTAGAATAAATCAACTATAAAACAATGCCTTTTTTTTCTTTTTTTTGAGATAGAATCTTGCTCTACTGCCCAGGCTGGAGTTAGTGACCTAATCTTGGCTCACTGCAACCTGCACCTCCTGCGGTCAGGTGATCTTCCAACTCCAGCCTCCTGAATAGCTGGGACTACAGGTGCATGCCACCATGCCCAGATAATTAATTTTGGTATTTTCTGTAGAGACAGTATTTTACTATATTGCCCAGGCTGGTCTGCAGCTTCTGGGATCAAGGCATCCGCCTACCTTGGCCTCCCAAAGTGCTGGGATTACAGGTGTGAGCCATTGTACTCAGTCAAAATAATACTTTGGAGATAACTGGGGAAAACTGAAAACAGCATCAGATCATATGAAGGGATTATTGTTAATTTGTTAGGTGTAATAATAAAATTGTGGTCATATTAGAGATAAATGGTGAAATATCTATAAGAAAAAATGATATGCAAAAGAACAATATATTAAAAGATGACATACAAAAAAGTGTTGGGAGAGTGCCGGGCGCGGTGGCTCATGCCTGTAATCCCAGCACTTTGGGAGGCCGAGGCGGGTGGATCACGAGGTCAGGAGATCGAGACTATCCTGGCTAACATGGTGAAACCCCGCCTCTACTAAAAATACAAAAAATTAGCTGGGCAAGGTGGCGGGCACCTGTAGTCCCAGCTACGCGGGAGGCTGAGGCAGGAGAATGGCATGAACCCCGGGGGGCAGAGCCTGCAGTGAGCCGAGATTGCGCCACTGCACTCCAGCCTGGGTGACAGAGTGAGACTCCTTCTCATTTAAAAAAAAAAAAAAAAGTGTTGGGAGAATAGATAAAGCAAGATGGACAAAATGCTTATTAATCATTGAGGCTGGGTGATGAATACAAGGGGGTTCATTATGTACTCTACATTGTGCAGAATATATAAAAAATTTCCCATAACAGAAACATTTTAAATGTCCTTTACTTTGTATGTAAAGTATAGTCGTTGGCCTATTATAAGCACTTAACAAAAGTTAGTTATTATATTATTGTTGTTGTTGTTGTTCTGCCTAGTACAGGAATTAGTGTGGTATGACGGAAAAAAGTATGAGTTTTGGAGATCTAATACCTAACTCTGATATTAACTAGCTATGTGATTTTGAGCAAATATTTTTTCCTTTTTGAACTGGTCTGCTTATTTGTGAAAGGTGGAAAATAAAAACTTTTACCTCAAAAGGTTGATGTAGAACTAAATGAAATTA
Organism: Hylobates moloch; assembly: GCF_009828535.3. Lineage (NCBI taxonomy): Eukaryota > Metazoa > Chordata > Mammalia > Primates > Hylobatidae > Hylobates > Hylobates moloch. The sequence continues at coordinate 103,448,800 of NW_026652279.1, forward strand.
TATAAAAGTACATTGAAAATTGTAAGACATGCAAATATTACTATTTTTAATCTTAGTTCATAAGAAACTTTTAACCAATTATGGATGAAATCAAACACGGATTGCAACAATTTTAAAAGACAATTGAATCAACATAGTGAGAAAATACTACAAAGTTCAGAAGAAAATAAGATTACTTCTTTTTTGGGAGAGACAAAGAAAGCCTCATAGAGGAAAAACATCTGAACTCTTGAAAGTTGGCAGAATTTTCACAGGCAAAGATGAGAGTAAGAGGCACCATATGAGGCAAACAACATGAAAAATGGGGAAGGGGATATTGCACTCAGGAAGTGTAAGAAACTGTAGTTTGAGGCTGGGCACAGTGGCTCATGCCTGTAATCCCAGTACTTTGGGAGGCCGAGACGGGTGGATCATGAGGTCAGGAGATCGAGACCATCCTGGCTAACATGGTGAAACCCTGTCTCTACTAAAAATACAAAAAAATTAGCCAGGCGTGGTGGCGGGCACCTGTAGTCCCAGCTACTCGGGAGGCTTAGGCAGGAGAATGGCGTGAACCCGGGAGGCAGAGCTTGCAGTGAGCCGAGACTGCACCACTGCACTCTAGCCTGGGAGACACAGCGAGACTCCGTCTCAAAAAAAAAAAAGAAAGAAACCGTAGTTTGAAAGAACTAGAACCATAAAAGGAATTTGGAGCCAGATTGTGGGTGGTTCTGAGTGTCTCTCTATGAAGGGGATTTTATCTGGTAGACAAGATAGAGCCACTTTCACCTTTTAGCAGAAATAACATTAAGAGATTCTTTCTAGGATATGCCTCACTGCTGATAGATCAGAAGGTGTCATAGAATTGAAATGAGTACCTACAGACTCAGTAATGTAAAAACATGAAGAAAATGAAAATCAGGGATAGAGAAGGCATCCTGTATGAAAATCAGCCAGAATTGGCTTTTTATAAGAAATATATAATATATTGGAGTTTTAGTAAGGGCAAAAAATATGGATGGGAATACAAGAAAAGCTTAAGTATAAAAATTTTACCAGACTGTTATTTCGTAAAGTGATATAAAAAGCTGGATTAAAATGACAAAAAAAGTAAGCTGACAAACCCTGGGAAGTGATTTTATCAGACAATATTCATGTAGAAATGATTGTGAATTATTAATTATGCTTCATTAAATATAAATTAACTTTTGATGACTTACTTTGAAATTTTGTCTAATATCAGAAACCGAGTGATGTTATGACATGTAGATCAAATTTTTATTTCTAAAAACAAAACACTGAATATTTAAAAAATAATTCCTTTCTTTTTTCGAGATGGAGTCTTACTCTATCGCCCAGGCTAGGGTACAGTGCTGTGATCTCGGCTCACTGCAACCTCCCCCTCCCAGGTTCAAACATTTCTCCCGCCTCAGCTTCCCAAGTAGCTGGGATTACAGGCATGTACCACCACATCCGGCTAATTTTTGTATTTTTAGTGGAGACAGGATTTCACCATGTTGGCCAGGCTGGTCTCAAACTCCTGACCTCAGGTGATCCGCCCACCTTGGCCTCCCAAAGGGCTCGGATTACAGGTGTGAGCCACCTCGCCCAGCCTAAAAAATAATTCTTATTAAGGGTACTTGAACATTTTAGAACACAACATTCCTAAAATATGTTTTGCCTTGAAATATCTGATAAAGAGCAACTGTCTCTCAAAACACATGTATTCTTACACAAAAACAGACTCAGTCTTAGGGACTTTTTTTTATATTTTTATTTTTGAAACAGGGTCTTGCTCTGTCACCCAAGGCTGGAGTGAAATGGCACAATCTCAGTTCATTGCAACCTCTGTCTCCTGTACTCAAGCAATCCTTCTGCCTAAGCATACTGAGTAGCTGGGACTACAGGTGCATGCCACCATGCCTGGCTAATTTTTTGTATTTTTTGTAGAGATGGGGTTTTGCCATATTGCCCACGCTGGTCTCAAACTCTTGGACTCAAGCAATCCACCCACCTTGGCCTCCCAAAATGCTGGGATTATAGGCATGAGCCACTGCACCCAGCAGGGCCTTATTTTTTTTTTTTTTTTTTTTTTTTTGAGACGGAGTTTCACTTTCCTTGCCCAGGCTGGAGTGCAATGGCGCAATCCTGGCTCACTGCAACCTCTGCCTCCCAGGTTCAAGCGATTCTCCCGCCTCAGGCTCCTGAGTAGCTGGGATTACAGGCATGGACCACCACACCTGGCTAATTTTGTATTTTTAGTAGAGACAGGATTTCTCCATGTTGGTCAGGCTGGTCTCGAACTCCCTACCTCAGGTGATCTGCCTGCCTCGGCCTCCCAAAGTGCTGGGATTACAGGCGTGAGCCACCGCACCCGGCCTCCAGCAGGGACTTTTTTAAACAAAAAGAAATATGGCACTTATGGCTGATTCTATAGCCCCCAGTTTTCACAATAAATATTTTGTATATCAAATTGAATATGACACTATACATCAAAAGAAAACCAGGTATGAGAACATGGGGAAGGCAGGAAATTTATTCTTGAGCTACAGCTGGCATAGAAAAAATATCACTGGTTAGAAAATAAATAGCCATCTTTTTGTTAATTAGAAAGTCATACTGTGACAAAAAACAAAACAAAACAAAACAAAAAACAAACCAGCATGAAGCTCCTAATAGTATGAAAGGTACCTATAATGTTATAATTACAGTAGGTAGAAAGTAATGTATGTTACAGCATGCTAAAGTGGTTCTATAATATTCAGCATTATACCCTAAGTGACCCTCAAACATGTATATTTTCACGGTACCCTATCCCACTTGGCAGAAAGGCAGCAATTCTGCTGCACTTACTGGAAAGACTATGTGCTGTGTCATGAAATCTCACACAGAAAATAGAAAGGATTTTTAAAAATCAGTTTTATTATAAATAAGGGGCAGGCTACTTTATTTTACTATGACAAGTGGTGCTTGTTTTTAGCTTCCCAACAGATGTAAAATCTTTTCTAGTATCAAAGATTCTTAGAAAAGATAATATCTGCAAGAAAAAGGTGAGATTGGGTTTAATAAAGATGATAAACCTTCAGATACCTCAAAATCAGCACCCATTCTCTTTCATTTCCTCATTGTAAAAGTTGCCACTGGTAACAGAGCAGTCTTGTAAAACATCTCTAGATATAATTTCAAGTGTTGAAACATTTCTTTCATAGAGTTCAGCCAGTTTCTAGTTTGCAAACAGAAGGCTGTGTAGACGGCATATATCTATAGACAATGCTTTAGAAGGAGAAAGAAAGGAGACTGAACAATTGCTACACGTGATTCATTTACTTTAAAAATAAATTATGTGATTAAAATAGGCATTTTCACAGGGGGCTGTCACTTTGCATTTGACTGAAAACACCAGTGACACTACTCCAGGAGAGCTGAAAGTCAATTGTCCTCCACCTATTATCTGCATCTTCACTTGCCTGTCTTGGTCTTCTTTGATTGTCTTGTTTCAGAAGATGGAAATAAGGGTGAAGGTGAGCAGGTGCATCAAATATGAAGAAAAGCATGAAATACCATTGACCAATGAAGCAAGGCATTTTTTAAAGCTACTGAAGAAGGACCTGAGTTACTATCACTGCAAAAATATACATTCCCAAATAAGTAACTCTCCTAGATGATCAGCACTCAGAAAAGCACAGAGAAAGAGAACACAAACTCTATGCCAGTCCTTAGCAAAGCAGTTCTGTGGGGTACTGCATTAGCCAAGGAATACTACAGGTGGTTCTGTACTCCCTCGTACCCACCAAACAGAAGCAGCTAAAAGTCTAACCATAGAATCTTGCTCAGATCTTAGCACAGATGTTACCTTATGAAAACATATTAGAAAGGAATTGAAGTTGGCTAAAGGATTCAAAAAGTTCTATTTAGATTTTAACCAGCCGCCTTGGTCCAATTTCCACCCCTTGACCTGGTAAATGCAAGCACAGGCAAAGTTATGTATGATTTAATTAGCTAAATACTAATCAGCACTTTATTATTAGAAATTTAAAAATAATTAGCATTTCATTATTCTATCTTAGTGATAATGCTGCCAGTCTCCGATCCTGTCATTATAGAACTATATCCAGTTGAATGGGCTACTTAACTATTTCCTCTCTTGAGTAGGTAAGTCCCTAGATTTTATCTAATTCATTTGTCTCCTTCATTAAACAGCTGCAAGCCCAGAGAAAAAGAAATTTCAATTTGTCTTATAACCCTCTGAAAACAATCCAACTAAGCTTAAATTTTAAATTCATATTACTTCTAAATCATTTTGGCTACTCATTAGGAATTTATTTATTTATTTATTTAATTTTTTTTTTTTTTTTTTTTTTGAGACAGAGTCTCGCTCTATCTCCCACACTGGAGTGCAGTGGCACGATCTGGGCTCACTGCAGCCTCCGCCTCCCAGGTTCAAGCGATTCTCCTGTCTCAGCCTCCCAAGTAGATGGGACTGCAAGCGCATGCCATTCCACCTGGCTAATTTTTGTAGTTTTTAAAATAGAGACGGAGTTTTGCCATGTTGGCCAGGCTGGTCTCAAACTCCTGGCCTCAAGTGATTCACTCACCTCGGCCTCCCAAAGTGCTGGGATTACAGGCATGAGCCACTGCACCCAGCCAGGAATTTATTTCAGATAGTCCTTTAAAATCTACTAATTAACTCAGCAAGTATTTGTTGAATGTCTACGGTATGCAAGGCATCAGGGAGACACAAAAATAATGAAGACTCTTTATCTCTCTTCCATAGAGATGGTGGGTAAATACATAAATCTAACTAAATCCCAAAAGAAATCTGTAAGTGACCTATCACACTTCAGAGAGTGGATTCAAGCCTTCAAGCCATAGTGTTCACAAGGCCTTTATTAAAGAAGCATATTTTTACAGCCAGAGAGACCCTAGAAAATATCTGTGCCAAGCCTATAATTTTATAGATAAGAAAAAAGAAAAGGCCCTAATTAGAAGGAATAACTATTTACTCAGTATCACAAATCAGTTGATATCACACATATCAATTTACTCAATAACAATTTACTCAACTATCACAGAGAGTTACTTTTCCATGATGCCACATTGCCACTCTGAGGCTAAGAGAATGTGAATAGGCTAATATAAGAGAAAGAAGAGAGCATGCTGGCAAAGATTAGAGGTTGAAATATAACACTGATAAGAAGGTATGTTTGGGAAACAGAGTATTTAATTTGTCTGAGGAAAAAAAGCATTTATGGGGAGAAACCAGACGCCAGGCTGAAAGCAGAGCAGGATTAGATCATAGAGGACATCAAATGACAGTCTAAGAGACTTAGACTTTTTCACTGTATAATATAATGAACATAGGTAGCAGAATTTACTTTCAAAAAAACATTCCTTCAACATTAGTATTATAACACTGATGGTCTTAGAGGTTTATATAATCAAAGAACAGAAAACTCTTTTGATATGAAAAGGGCCAGCTAAACATAGCAAATTATACTGAATACAATCTCCCTTTGTAATTTCTTCTTTCTCCAAAGTGGAGAGTGGCAGGATAAGAGTACAAGATGGCAAGACAGTGTGATCTGCTAACCACAGATGGCTTTTGCAAAAGAACTGATAAATGAAAGTTTGTGCCAACCCATGGCTCCTGCCGTGCTCTTTGTGGGGATTTTCAACTTGAAGGCTCTATCTAGCTGAATCCTGAACCAGTCCTAGATAGGCTTGACAATCGGTGGGCTTGTCCATCCTTATCAGATGCTGGAGTCCAATCATCTACCTATGGAGCTGTAGCTGCCCTTCCCTCCACCCCACTGCCTAGCTCTTCGCTCTAAAGCCTTGTTCCTTTCTTTAGGACTGGAAACAAAAGAGAGACAGCATATTAGATTTTATGCCAAGGTTTGTATAGCACCCTAGGACAATTCCAAAACACTTTCACAGTCTCTGCTTCATTCATCATAAAGCAGAAGCAAACCTCTGTTCTACTTCACCCTTCATTCTGAATAGCTCTCCCAATCCTCCAGAGGTTAGAACATTCTTCCTGTCTCTCTGGTTACTGGCTAGGCATTAACTTCAACCTTTTAAACTAGAAGACCCTCCTAAAACTCTAATCTATTACCTGCTCAATTGCAAGTGCTACCTTTGCCAAGAAACCAACTGCATCCAACGCACCAAACCCTTAGGATAGCAATACAATGCCAGAGATTTCAAAACCACTTGGACACCATAACTTCACCTCTAGGGATCTTCCTTTTGAAAACCTGCACCTTAGAAAAATTATTCCTCAAGCCCCAGTTCTGTATAGTCTTGGTCTATTCTCTTCTCCATGCTGGTCTGCTGCTGCTGGGATGCCAACAGCCTCTGGGTCTCAGGCCATTCAGGCAATGGCAGAAGTTCTGAAAAGGACACACTGAGTGCATCAAGGTTTAACTTATAAAGAGAGTTTATGCAAAAATCCTCAATAAAATACTGGCAAACCGAATCCAGCAGCACATCAAAAAGCTTATACACCATGATCAAGTGGGCTTCATCTCTGGGATGCAAGGCTGGTTCAACATACGGAAATCAATAAATGTAATCCAGCATATAAACAGAACCAAAGACAAAAACCACATGATTATTTCGATAGATGCAGAAAAGGCCTTTGACAAAATTCAACAATGCTTCATGCTAAAAACTCTCAATAAACTAGGTATTGATGGGACGTATCTCAAAATAATAAGAGCTATTTATGAAACACCCACAGCCAATATCATACTGAATGGGCAAAACCTGGAAGCATTCCCTTTGAAAACTGGCACAAGACAGGGATGCCCTCTCTCACTATTCAACATAGTGTTGGAAGTTCTGGCCACGGCAATCAGGCAGGAGAAGGAAATAAAGGGTATTCAATTAGGAAATGAGGAAGTCAAATTGTCCCTGTTTGCAGATGACATGATTGTATATCTAGAAAACCCCACTGTCTCAGCCCAAAATCTCCTTAAGCTGATTAGCAACTTCAGCAAAGTCTCAGGATACAAAATCAATGTACA